>NC_134476.1:9055380-9168891 GCF_964194025.1 Convolutriloba macropyga
ACCAAATCCTTACAGTGTGAATTTATTGGGTATTAGAATTTGAAAAGTCCCTTTGTCCCTCATTCGCCCCATTATTCCTTCCTTTTTGTCACTTTGGGGGAATTTTGAAACAAGTCTTACAAAAGAGGTGCTTTTTTTACGTTGTCTTAAAATTTTCCATGCAATGTAATAAAGGGCTTTATTTTATTTCAAATACAAATTTTTTTTGTTTTCAGGGTACTAAATAACTGGCGCTTAATGGGTCGATAGAAGTAATAGTCCAGTGAAGCAAAACATTATGCAGCATCTAATGTCATGTAAGATCCTGATAATTCAAGCCAAGCTTAAAATAACTTAGCAAGATCTTAAGAAAACGTTTCCTGTAACATCTTGCGGAGATTTTATCAATGTCTTATCCGAATAACTCAAGAGAATTTCTTCGCACACCTTGCTAAGATCTTGACAAACCTTGGCTCATGAAAAACAGTCCGGAGAGAAACAGGAGGAGGGAAAACCACAACGAAAATACTGCAAAAAGCTCCTGAAGTTAGTTAGTTGCCAGAATTGAGACACTATCCGACAACCTATAAGATATTTCAAATTCATTGCTTGTCTAATTTTGTTGTTTTTGAAGAACTGAATAAGTACGGTTTTAACAGTGCTATATCTGTGCTCTTATTATGTTTTTTCAGCAACCACAGCCAGTCCCATGCCTGCGCTGAACAATTAAGAAAAAAACTACATATTATACTACAATGTCTCATAATCAAATTGTTGAAATACTAAACAAATTTTCCCGACATTTGTTGTATAATTTTATTAATTCTTGGTTATTTTTGTTTTTCGAAGCCCAAATTTTGTCAGTTTTGATATGATCCCCAAAGTTCGTTCTTGTTTATCTTATCAAGATCTTACTTCTATAATTTCGGTAAATAGAGCTTACAAATTCGTACACAACTTAATGTTTTCACGACAAAAATCATAGCAACATCTTGTTGAGCTTCAATGTGTTCTTATCAAGATGTTTCATGCGTCAATCAACTGTGAGCTAAAAATGATTCACAAAAGGCGTCAATCCTTCTTTATTCTGCATTACTTTGCTATGACTGTATTCCGACCGTAATTGGTGATTGACAATATAATTGAATTTTACTCCTGACCTCAAAGTTTGGCTGACTTTTGTCAAATTGTTTATGGTAAATTGCAATTTAACTAACCAATTAATACTTAGAGAGATCAAAAAATTTGAAAAAAAAGCAACGGGGAAAAATATGCCTTAAGTGTTAACTAGATTTGCCATTTTGGCATTGAAATTTTTTTAGGAAGATTTTACTGAGGTACATCAAAAACATACGTGTGAAACAATATTGTTTATATGCTCCACTATTTGTTTATGTGCCTTAGGGTTCACTAAGTTTTCGTTTAAATAATTTATGCTGAAAATTGTCGCTTTGTTTCAATCAAATGGTGATATTTTCACCTGAATTGCGAATAGTACGCGATGTAATTTTCAGTTCAAAAATTGATCAAAGCCGTAATAATTTTTTTTGCATCGCATACAAATTCTAAGCAAAGAATGGCAACAAGCTTTTAAAGCGCTGTTAAATTGTGATCTGAAAACCCATTGCTCAAGCAAACATTTAAAATGTGATATCTAGTATGCTGCTATTATTTCAAATTATTATAATATACATTCTAAAGTATAGTGAAAAAACGTCTGGAGGTCTACTATATAAAATCAGATATACGTCCAATTGTTGATACGATCCTCGTTTTTTTAAAAAACAAACATAATTGTCGGGTTAAATAGGTTCAACCCAGTACTTGAAAACTTTTTGAGCACTTTAATTTCGCATTTCATAAAGTGCATCTTCATTGCGAAAATTAGATTAATCGAGCTGAACTTTGATTCAATACGCATTATTTCGTAGGGGACAAGTATCAGGTTTTTTTTTGTTTTCAATTGCTACAGACAAATAGATACCTTTTGGAATAAAGTATTTAAGGTTGATTTTTGTTTGAATGCAAAGCGTATACAAACTGCTTGCAATGTTAATAACGATCCATATTTTTTTCAAACATAGATTTTGCAGAAGGATTTATGTTGTGTTATGTACTTATTCAGTTTGTTAATGAGTTAGCCAGCCTAGTTTTTTCTGAGAAACATATTTTACGGTTCAGAGAAATTCAGAGAACAACGACTCAGAAGGGGTTGTGGGGGGGGGGGGGGTTCCGTGGGTTTTATTTTCGGCAATAAGAACAACAATGGTTTTGATAAAAAAAAGATTAAACAAACTTTTGGATTATTCAGAAAGTAAATCGATGAAATTCAGATATAAATTTTTCTAACTCATTGAAGCCACGAAACAGACCAGGCTCATGTGAACAGTAACCGCCAACACAAAGTAAGCCAGAATTGGTAGATTTCTTGAGCTCGTTGGGAAAATACCACTCAGGGTTCCAAAGGAAACAATTTGGGCTAGTAAAATAGTCACAGCAAATGACACTTTTTCACCCGAGTCGGGCGGAAGTAAAAATGTCAGACCCGAAAGGAGGTACAAAATAATTGTGGGAGAAATTAGGAAAATTGAGTAGAATAAATGTCGACGTTTCAGATTCAGATGAACTGTTGATTTTATCGAGTTGCTGTTGTTTACGTTGTTTGTTTCCACAGGTGTGATTACATCCCATTCGTCGTTTTCAGTATAGTCCGCAAGCCGAAGTTGATCGTTAGCAAACCCTGAAATAAAACCGACCAGATGTTTCTCTGACCTTCTCAACTTGAAGTTTTGTCCAAAAACACAGTAAAAATAAATATTCTCGATCGCTACTTTAGGGGAAAAAACGCTCAAATAAGTGACCTGTTTTGACCGGTAAGATGGTTTTTAACCTTTTTTGTACACAGGAAATGAAAATTTTTGACCGGTTTTTCCCCAGGAAAAGGTCGCTTTGATTGTTTTTCCTATGTTTCAAAATGGGTTCAAATCACCAATTTTATTATACAATTTTTCATTGAATGTAAATAGTTATTTCTAATAATTTTTAACATCACTTTGTGATGGAGGACGATTCTGAATTAAGACAAATAAGGGATATATTCACGCAAAGATATATTAAGAATTGTGAAAAAAGTTTTTTTTAGTAGTAATATGCGAGCAGAGCTGGGGGGGGGGGGGTAAAAGGAAGTACCTATGTATTAACATTAGGTATAGTCCATTTTACCTCAATTTCCAAGGATGTACCTCACAGCATGACACCCAAGCTGTTCACACGAGGGGGATTAGCAAGATAATCCCTTAATATAAAATTAGTAAGGTCATTTACCCATTCTCATATTGTACTTTACTGATGTTAATTTCCAAGGACGTACCTCACAGCGTAATACCCAAGCTGTTAACACGAAGGGGATTAGCTAGATAATCCCTCAATAACAAAAAAGTGAGGTCACCTACCCATTCACGTGTTACACTTTACTAATGTCAAATCCCAAATACATACCTCACAGCATGATACCCACGCTGTTCACACGAAGGGGATTAGCAAGATAATCCCTCAATAACAAAATAGTGAGGTCATTTACACATTCACATTTTACACTTTACTAATGTCAAACTTCAGAGATGTACCTCACAGCATGATAGCCAAGCTGTTCACGCGGAGGGGATTAGCAAGATAATCCCTCAATAGCAAAAAAGTGAGGTCATTTACACATTCACATTTTACACTTTACTAATGTCAAACTTCAGAGATGTACCTCACAGCATGATAGCCAAGCTGTTCACGCGGAGGGGATTAGCAAGATAATCCTTCAATAGCAAAAAAGTGAGGTCATTTACCCATTCACATATTACCCTTTAATAATATCAAACTTCAGAGATGTACCTCACAGCATGATAGCCAAGCTGTTCACACGAAGGGGATTAGCAAGATAGTGACTTCATAACAATCTAATGTCATCAACCCCCTACAAAATTACATTTTAAAAATGTAAATTTTCAAAGAGGTACCTCACAGTATGATACCCAAGCTGTTCACACGAAGGGGATTGGCTAGATAATGCCTCAATAACAAAATAGTGAGGTCAATTACCCATTCACGTGTTACACTTTACGGATGTCAAATCCCAAAGACGTACCTCACAGCATGATACCCACGCTATTCACACGAAGGGGATTAGCAAGATAATCCCTTAATATTAAATTATTAAGGTTATTTAGCGTTTCCCATTTACACTTTACTAATGTCAAATTCCAGAGATGTACCTCACAGCATGATAACCAAGCTGTTCACACGAAGGGGATTAGCTAGATAATCCCTCAATAACAAAATAGTGCGGTCATTTACCCAATCACGTGTTACACTTTACTAATGTCAAATCCCATATACGTACCTCACAGCATGATACCCACGCTGTTCACACGAAGGGGATTAGCAAGATAATCTCTTAAAATTAAATTATTAAGGTTATTTAGCGTTTCCCATTTGCTTTTTACTAATGTTAAATTCCAGAGATGTACCTCACAGCATGATACCCAAGCTGTACACGCGGAGGGGATTAGCAAGATAATCCCTCAATAGCAAAATAGTGAGGTCATTTACCCATTCACATATTACACTTTAATAATGTCAAACTTCAGAGATGTACCTCACAGCATGATAGCCAAGCTGTTCACACAAAGGGGATTAGCAAGATAGTGACTTCACAACAAATTAATAAGGTCATCAACCCCCTACAAATTTACATTTTAAAAATGTAAATTTCCAAAGAGATACCCCACAGTATGATACCCAAGCTGTTCACACGAACGGGATTTGCAAAATATTGCCTTAACAACAAATTAATAAGGTCATCGACCCCCTACCAAATTACAATTTAATAAAGTGAATTTCCAAAGACGTACCTCACAGCATGACACACAAGCTGTTCACACGATGGGGATTAGCAAGACCTTGACAACAAATCAGTAGGGTCATTTAACCCCTACCATATTAAACTTTAATAATGTCAATTTCCCAAGACCTGCCTCACAGCATGATACCCACGCTGTTCGCACGAATGGACTTTGCAATATAATCTCCTAGTAACAAAATAGTAAGGTCATTTAGTTATTCCCATATTACACTTTACTAATGTCAAATTCCAAAGATGTACCTCACTGCATGATACGCAAGCTGTTCACAGGAAGGGGATTAACGAAATAATGCCTTATCATCAAATCAGTAACGTCATTGACCCCCTACCAAATTACACTTTAATAATGTAAATTTTCAAAGATATACCTCACAGCATGATACCCAAGCTGTTCATGCGAAAGGAATCAGCAAGATAGTACTTTAATAATCATTTAGGATGACTCATCGACAGTTACGTACGGCTTACGTTAATTTTAAAGACATACTTCACAGCTTGATACCCCAGCTGTTCACACGAAGGGGATTAGCAAGATAGCGCCATAACACCAAATTTGTTAGAATGAGTCATATGTTCACAAGCAGGAACTAGGGGGATTAGTAGGGAATTAAAGAAACAGCGGCTATCCAACTGTTGGGACATAAGCTAATTACTCGATATTATTTCTCTTTTTTGAAAACAGTTTATCCCGCGTAGATAAAAGAGTACCCACTTATTGCCAAAAAGTACCCAGTTATTTTCAAAAAATACCCATTTCTTGGTATGACTACCCAATTTTTGGCAAAAACTACTTAATTCTTGCCAAAAAATACCCAATTCTTAGCAAAATGTACCCAATTCTGGCCAAATATACGCAATTTCTACCAAAAAAACGCGTTTACTGTCAAAAAACACCCAAATTTTTACCAAAAAATACCCAATTATTGCCAAAATCACCTAATTATTGCAAAAAAATCCCAATTTTGCTAAAAAAAAAACACCCAATTCGTGCCAAAAATTTCCTAATTTTTGCCAAAAAATACCAAATTTTATCCAAAAAATTACAATTCTTAACCAAAAAATACCCAATTTCTGGCAAAAAATGCACAATTATTGCCAAAATACCCAATTCTTGGTAAAAAATTTTCAATACTTGCTCCAAAAGACGAAATTTTTACCAAAAATACCCAATTATTGCCAAAAATTACGCAATTATTGTCAAAATACCCACTTCTAGTCAAAAAAAGATCCAATACTTGCTGAAAGTTACCCAATTTTTGACAAAAATACCCAAATCTTGGCAAAAATAACCCACTTCTTGCAAAAAAAACAACAATTCGTGCAAAAAATACCCATTTTTGACCAAAAATTACCAAACACTGCCAGAAATTACCCAATACTACTAACAAACACCCACTTTTTACGAAAAAAATTCTACATCTTCGCCAAAAAAACCTAATTCCAAATTCTGATGCAAAAAAAAACAACAATTCGTGCCAAAAATACCCATTTCTGACCAAAAATTACCAAACACTGCCAGAAATTACCCGATACTACTTACAAACACTCACTTTTTACCAAAAAAATTCTACATGTTTGCCAAAAAAACCTAATTCCAAAAACCTAATGCAAAAAAAACAACAATTTGTGCCAAAAATACCCGTTTCTGACCAAAAATTACCAAACACTGCGGGAAATTACCCGATACTACTTACAAACACCCACTTTTTACCAAAAAAATTCTACATGTATACCAAAAAAACCTAATTCCTACCAAAAAAGACCAATTCTGTTAAAAGCTGTCCAATTCCTGCCACTTATATTTACCACAAAGTTGCTAAATCTTGTCAAAAAATACTCAAATTCTAACCAATTTCGTATGATTGTCGAAAAATACCCAAATTGTAAGCAAAATAACAAAATTTTATCTAACATTTATCTAAAATGATTAAAAAATTAGGCAATCTTGCAAATCATCTGTGTTTATTTAAATTCTATTTAACAATTCAATTATTTAGTGATCTTAAGAACATCAATTTTTGACGTCTTCATTGTGAAAGTGAATCTTCTCAGGTGATCGGTACTGGTTTTATGAGCACAAATTCATCTCGAAATTCTCATTATCGTCAAAAATTAGTCATAAAATGTATCAATTAAATAACAGTACCATAAAAATTACGTCCTACTATCTTTGCAATTACGGACATTTAGGCGATCTCATCCTTGTAAGGATGCCACTGAACTCTTTGGAACGAAGTTTAGTTCAACTACGTTGTATAGTTGCCACAATTACGGATACCTAGATATTCTATTGAGTCATTGAACTTGTATGAACAAAGTATAATCCATACTACTTACGATATGATAATTCACACTTTATCAACGCATGCACAGCTCACGTGATTGAGGTCTTACTCATAGTATCTTAATAATTACGTCACTCTTGCGTCATAATAATGTTTTTTTTTTATCATACTGTGCAAACAAAAGTCCAAATCATTGTGTTTCCTTTCCTTCTGCAGCATTTCACTATAGCTAGTTTTTTTTCTGTTTTGAGACAATTTCAATCTCCTTTTGAGGCGAACCAAAGTTGTCAACTATAAACGTTTCAGTGAAGATTCTTCATCTCCAGGACCTCTTCCTTTTTCCCATTCCACGTAAGTCGTTTCTGTTAAAAAAAATATGAAAACAGACTCAAAAAAACGCTCAAATGGCTAATATAGTCATCGTTCTCATTCGCAAATAGTATATGAATTCTTCATCGAGAAAGATGTTGCTTTTATGATTACAGGGGGTAATTTTATTTTTACTTCAGTTCGTTTAGGATTTCAATCATCTTCAACCAGAAAAAGGCTGGAATAATGAATATCAAGTGGGTGAAATTCAACGAAAATGTCAAAGTCCACTTCTTCTTCGCAGACGCCAATGATGATGTACCAATTATGAAAGAGAGAAAAACGTGCTTCGGATGGGTAGCTGATCCTCCATTCTCAATCCCGACTCAGCTTCTGGTCTTCATTGTTGCTCTCGAGATCAACTCTTCACAATACAATCAGACAACTGTAAACTTCTACAAAAACTACATCGAAAATACAACTTAACAAGTCTCAGACAACATGGAACTAAGCAGATCAGTCTGTGAACATTTCTGTGATTATGAGTTGTCTTATAGAGCAATGTATGAAAATCAACTGGGATTTTTTGAGGAGGAGAGGGAACTTAAATTCCTCTGGTGTTTGTCTGATGAGGATTGTGACGAGTGGGAAAGTGGGTCATTGACAGAGAGTATTATCGCAAATATTGAAGAAGACAATGCACTTGACCCCAAGTCTAGCAACAAAAAAAATTGACGAGACATTCCACTTTTTGAGTTTTTCTACAGAAACTGACCAAGGTACAATGACAGAGGTACAGGGAGCGTCAGTTGTTAAAAAATACTTCACTGATTGCTGCCAGATCCAATCTTGGTACAATCTAGCTCGCTGGTATTCCTCACTGTATTCTCCCTCACCTGTTAATGGAAAACTCATCATTAACATCAGTAGACTTTACTAAAAATGGAAATGAATTAAACATTAAACCATTTTCTGCAAATCTTTCATTGGCTTATCAAAATGTTATATAGGATCTCATTGGCTACTGAAGTTTTTTGTTCTCAATTTTTTTCTTGTTTATGCTTAAGTTTCATTGGCTCCATATTTCGAGGTTTTTTTAAGATATTTCAACCATTTGTTTCTTTCCCCTTACATTATTCAGTTACCCTTATTCATCCAGATTTTCTTATTTGTTTCTTCCAGATACCATCTTTTGCTCAGTTCATTAAAAGTGACTACCAGAAATAGTAATTCCAATTACAGTATATCTAATTCAAAATTCTAGACTGCTAATCATTTTTTTAATAAACTAACCTGGAAAAAAGAATGTCACTTTGAATGTCACTTTAACCTAGAAAAAAGAATGTGTTTGATATTGAGTGCTTGGAGGGGCAAATTGTTAAGGAATTGGGTGTTTTTCAAGGACGGAGTTTTATTGGGATACAGTTTCCTCCCACCCAAAGACTACAGACCTACTTTTCAAGCAAAGTGGAACATTAAAAATTTACATGGAATTAATTGGAACAATGGAAAACTCGAATATACTGAGTTGTCATCAATCATTCACCAACATTGTTCACCTACAACTGAATACTTTGCAAAGGGGTTGGAGAAGTGCGATCTTCTCTTAAAATACTTGTGTAAAGATGTGGAGAATCTAGATGATCTTGGTTGTCCTAAAGTTTCCAAACTTCTCAACAACTTGGATACTGACTGGGATTGTAGCAACTATCCGTATCGACACCAAATAACCTTTCACTGTGCAGAAAAGAAAGCTTATGATTACGGAATTTGGACTCTTGATTTTTTCGTTAACGTATTATATTTGTGATTTCTAATTGTATTTGTGATCGTTTTGTAATTAATTATTTTTATTTTACTTCTTTTTTAATCAGAGAAAGGTCGCATTGGAAGATCATTTGCTGAGTGCAGATTATATGTTTAGATAAGAATGCCAGAAATGCGCGTTTTCAAAATAATAAAGGATACCTCTTTTTAAATTAGGAAACAAAAAAGGAAATTTAAAATGACACAGTAAAATGATTTTTTAAAAATTATAATAAACAAAAAAATTATTTGTTTTGAAAAAAAAGTTGTTTTTCTAAAAGAATTTTTCAAAAAGGCCGTCTTTTACATAAGGAATTTATCAAAAATTGTAAAGTTTGATGTTTTTCTTTTTTTTCATTTGTCAGTTTTGAAAATTTTTTGAGTAAAATTTTTTTAATATTTTGTTTGAAAAACAAAACGTAAACAAATTTTTTTTGAAAACGTGTTTTAATATAAAACTCTTTTTAATTAACAATGTCGTTTTTTACATAAAGTATTTAAAAAAAATGTTCAGTTTAATGTTTTTTCTTTTTATTTTTTTCCAATTTTTCAGTTTTTGAAGTTTTTTCAAGTGAAGCTTTCAATTTAATTGTTTTTTTATTAAAAAATGTTGCACTAAAATAATTTTTTTTTCAAAAATGTCGTTTTTTACATAAGGTTTCTCACGAAAAATGTAAATTTAAATGTTTGTTAATTTTCTATTTTTACGTTTTACAGTTCTTGAAGTTTTTTCCATGTGTAACTTTCAAATTAATTGTTTTTTGTTAAAAAATGTTGTTGTACTAAAACATATTTTTTCAAAAATGTCGTTTTTTACATAAGGTTTTCGAAGAAAAATGTAAATTTTAATGTTTATTATCTTTTTCTTTTTTTACATTTTTCAGTTTTTGAAGGTTTTTTATGTGAAACTTTCAATTTATTTGTTTTTTATTAAAAAAAGTTGTTGTACTGAAACATATTTTTTTCAAAAATGTTGTTTTTTACATGAGGTTTTTGAATAAAAGTGTAAATTTTAATGTTTATTAATTTTCTATTTTTACTTTGTTCAGTTTTACATTTTTTTCATAAAAAATTTTTAATTTAATTGCTTTTTTTATTAAAAAATGTTATCTTACTAAAATAATTTTTTTCAAAAATGTCCTTTTTTACATAAGGATCTTAACAAGAAATAGTTTTGTTGTTTTTCATTTTTCTGTTTTTCCATTTTTTAGTATTTTAAGTTTTTTTTTCATGTAAAATTTTAATTTAATTGTTTTTTTCATTAAACATTGTTGTTTTACTAAGATTTTTTTTTCAAAATTGCCGTTTTCTACATAAAGTTTTTAACCAACAATGTACATTTTTGTTGCTTTTTATTTTTTCTATTTTTTCATTTTTCAGTTTTGGAAGTTTTCTTCATGTATAATTATCAATTTAATTGTTTTTTTTATTAAAAAGTGTTATTCAACTAAAATAATTTTTTTTTTCAAAACTGTTCTTTTTTACATAAGCTTTTTGACCAAAAATGTAATTTTTGTTGTTTTTTATTTTTATAATTTTACATTTTTCAGTTTTTGAAGATTTTTATGTAAAGTTTTTAATTTAATTAATTTTTTCAATAAAAAAAGTTGTTTTACTAAAATAATTTTTTTTTTCAAAAATGCCGTTTTTACATAAGGTTTTAACCAAAAATGTATATTTTGTTGTTTTTTATTTTTCTATTTTTCAACTTTTCAATTTTTGAAGTTTTTTCATTTATAATGAAAAACTTCAAAAGTTGAAAAATTGAAAAATAGAAAAATAAAAAAAACAAAATATACATTTTTGGTTAAAACCTTATGTAAAAACGGCATTTTTGAAAAAAAAAATTATTTTTAGTAACCAACTTCTTTTAATGAAAAAATAATTAAATTGAAAACTTTTTTATAAAAATCTTCAAAAACTAAAAATGTAAAAATAGAAAAATAAAAAACAACAAAAATTACATTTTTGGTTAAAAAGCTTATGTAAAAAACGACATTTTTGATCAAAAAAAATATTTTAGTTGAACAACATTTTTAATAAAAAAAAACAATTAAATTGAAAATTTTACATGAAGAAGACTTCCAAAACTGAAAAATGAAAAACTAGAAAAAATAAAAAGCAACAAAATGTACATTTTTGGTTAAGAACCTTATGTAAAAAACGGCAATTTTGAAAAAAATTATTTTAGTAAAACAACATTTTTTATTGAAAAAAACAATTAAATTAAAAGTTTTACATGAAAACAACTTAAAAACTGAAAAATGTAAAAACAGAAAAATGAAAAACAACAAAACTTACATTTTTTGTTAAAAACCTTATGTAAAAAACGACATTTTTGAAAAAAAATTAATTTAGTAAGATAACATTTTTTTTAAAAAAAGCAATTAAATTGAAAATTTTAAATGAAAAAAACTTAAAACTGAAAAACGTAAAAATAGAAAATTAACAAACATTAAAATTTACATTTTTCTTCAAAAACCTTATGTAAAAAACGACATTTTTGAAAAAAAATGTTTTAGTACAACAACATTTTTCAATAAAAAACAAATAAATTGAAAGTTTCACATGAAAAAAACTTCAAAAACTGAAAAATGTAAAAAACAGAAAAACAACAAACATTTAATTTTACATTTTTTGTGAAAAACCTTATGTAAAAAACGACACTTTTGAAAAAAAATACTTTAGTACAACATTTTTCAATTAAAAAACTATTAAATTGAAAGTTTCACATGAAAAAATTTCAAAAACTGAAAAATTGGAAAATTAGAAAAAGAAAGAACATTAAAATTTACATTTTTTGTTTAAAACCTTATGTATAAAACGGCATTTTTGATTAAAAAGAGTTTTTTTTATTAAAACACGTTTTCAAAAAAAAAATTTATTTCACACGTTTTTTTTCAAACAAAATAATTAAATAAATTTTACTCAAAAAATTTAAAAAACTGACAAATGAAAAAACAGAAAAATGAAAAACAACAAAACTTATATTTTTTGTTAAAAACCTTATGTAAAAAAACATTTTTTTTTGAAAAAAAATATTTTAGTAAGATAACATTTTTTAATAAAAAAATAATTAAATTGAAAATTTTATTTGAAAAAACTTAAAACTGAAAAATGTAAAAATAGAAAATTAACAAACATTAAAATTTACATTTTTCTTCAAAAACCTTATGTAAAAAACGACATTTTTGAAAAAAATATGTTTCAGTACAACAACTTTTTTTAATAAAAAACAAATAAATTGAAATTTTCACATGAAAAAAACTCCAAAAACTGAGAAACTTAAAAAATAGAAAAAATCATTAAATTTTACATTTTTCGTTAAAAATATTTTGTAAAAAACGACATTTTTGAAGAACAATCATTTTAGTAAAACAACATTTTTCAATGAAAAAACAATAAATTGAAAGTTTTACATGAAAAAAACTTCAAAAACTGAAAAAGGTAAAAATAGAAAAATAACAAACATTCAAATTTACTTTTTTCTTGAAAAACCTTATGTAAAAAACGACATTTCTAAAAAAAATTATTTTAGTACACCATTTTTAAAAAAAACAATTAAATTGAAACTTTCACATGAAAAACTTTTTCATAGTGTTTTTAACAAAAAATGTAAATTTTAATGTTTTTTCTTTTTCTTTTTTTACTTTTCGCAGTTTTTGAAGTTTTTGTCATGTGAAACTTTCAATTTATTTGTATTTTATTAAAAAATGTTGTTGTACTAAAACATATTTTTTTCAAAAATGTCGTTTTTTACATAAAGTTTTTGAAGAAAATTGTAAATTTTAATGTTTGTTATTTTTCTATTTTTTCATTTTTCAGTTTTGAGTTTTTTTCATATTAAATTTTCAATTTAATTGTTCTTTTTTTTAAAAAATATTATCTTACTAAAAATTTTTTTTCAAAAATGTCGTTTTCTTACATAAAGTTTTTCACGAAAAATGTAAATTTAAATGTTTGTTAATTTTCTATTTTTACGTTTTTCAGTTCTTGAAGTTTTTTCCATGTGTAACTTTCAATTTAATTGTTTTTTGTTAAAAAATGTTGTTGCACTAAAACATATTTTTTCAAAAATGTCGTTTTTTACATAAGGTTTTTGAAGAAAAATGTAAATTTTAATGTTTATTTTCTTTTTCTTTTTTTACATTTTTCAGTTTTTGAAGTTTTTTCATGTGAAATTTTCAATTTATTTGTTTTTTATTAAAAAATGTTGTTGTACTAAAACATATGTTTTTCAAAAATATCGTTTTTTACATAAAGTTTTTGAAGAAAAATGTAAAATTTAATGTTTATTTTCTTTTTCTTTTTTTACATTTTTCAGTTTTTGAAGGTTTTTTATGTGAAACTTTCAATTTATTTGTTTTTTATTAAAAAAATTTGTTGTACTGAAACATAATTTTTTCAAAAATGTTGTTTTTTACATGAGCTTTTTGAATAAAAATGAAAATTTTAATGTTTGTTAATTTTCTATTTTTACTTTGTTCACTTTTACATTTTTTTCATAAAAAATTTTTAATTTAATTGCTTTTTTTATAAAAAAATGTTATCTTACTAAAATAATTTTTTTCAAAAATGTCCTTTTTTACATAAGGATCTTAACAAAAAATAGTTTTGTTGTTTTTTATTTTTCTGTTTTTCCATTTTTTAGTATTTTAAGTTTTTTTTTTCATGCAAAATTTAATTGTTTTTTTCATTAAACATTGTTGTTTTACTAAAATTTACTACGTAAAGTTGTTTTACGAAAAATTGAAAAATAGAGAAATAAAAATAACGAAATATTAATTTTTGGTTAAAACCTTATGTAAAAACGGCATTTTTGAAAAAAAAATTATTTTAGTAACCAACTTCTTTTAATGAAAAAATAATTAAATTGAAAATTTTTTAATAAAAATCTTCAAAAACTAAAAATGTAAAAATAGAAAAATAAAAAACAACAAAAATTACATTTTTGGTTAAAAAGCTGATGTAAAAAACGACATTTTTGATCAAAAAAAAATATTTTAGTTGAACAACATTTTTAATAAAAAAAAACAATTAAATTGAAAATTTTACATGAAGAAGACTTCCAAAACTGAAAAATGAAAAAATAGAAAAAATAAAAAGCAACAAAATGTACATTTTTGGTTAAGAACCTTATGTAAAAAACGGCAATTTTGAAAAAAATTATTTTAGTAAAACAACATTTTTTATTGAAAAAAACAATTAAGTTAAAAGTTTTACATGAAAACAACTTAAAAACTGAAAAATGTAAAAACAGAAAAATGAAAAACAACAAAACTTACATTTTTTGTTAAAAACCTTATGTAAAAAACGACATTTTTGAAAAAAATTTAATTTAGTAAGATAACATTTCCTTTAAAAAAAAAGCAATGAAATTGAAAATTTTATATGAAAATACTTAAAACTGAAAAACGTAAAAATAGAAAATTAACAAACATTAAAATTTACATTTTTCTTCAAAAACCTTATGTAAAAAACGACATTTTTGAAAAAAAAATGTTTTAGTACAACAACATTTTTCAATAAAAAACAAATAAATTGAAAGTTTCACATGAAAAAACTTCAAAAACTGAAAAATGTAAAAAAAGAAAAAGAAAAAAACAATAAAATTTACATTTTTTTTTCAAAAACCTTATTTAAAAAATGACATTTTTGAAAAAAAATGTCTTATGACAACAACATTTTTTAACAAAAATCAAATATTTTGAAAGTTTCACATGAAAAAACTTCAAAAATTGAAAAACGTAAAAACAGAAAAACAACAAACATTTAATTTTACATTTTTCGTGAAAAACCTTATGTAAAAAACGACATTTTTGAAAAAAAAATACTTTAGTACAACATTTTTTAATTAAAAAACTATTAAATTGAAAGTTTCACATGAAAAAATTTCAAAAACTGAAAAATTGGAAAATTAGAAAAAGAAAGAACATTAATATTTACATTTTTTGTTTAAAACCTTATGTATAAAACGACCTTTTTGAAAAAAAAAATATTTTAGTACAACAACATTTTTTAATTAAAAAACTATTAAATTGAAAGTTTCACATGAAAAAATTTCAAAAACTGAAAAATTGGAAAATTAGAAAAAGAAAGAACATTAAAATTTACATTTTTTGTTAAAAAACCTTATGTATAAAACGACATTTTTGATTAAAAAGAGTTTTTTATTAAAACATGTTTTCAAAAAAAAATATTTCACACGTTTTTGTTCAAACAAAATAATTAAATAAATTTTACTCAAAAAATTTTAAAAACTGACAAATGAAAAAACAGAAAAATGAAAAACAACAAAACTTATATTTTTTGTTAAAAACCTTATGTAAAAAAAACATTTTTTTTTTGGAAAAAAATATTTTAGTAAGATAACATTTTTTAATAAAAAAAAAATTAAATTGAAAATTTTATTTGAAAAAACTTAAAACTGAAAAATGTAAAAATAGAAAATTAACAAACATTAAAATTTACATTTTTCTTCAAAAACCTTATGTAAAAAACGACATTTTTGAAAAAAATATGTTTCAGTACAACAACTTTTTTTAATAAAAAACAAATAAATTGAAATTTTCACATGAAAAAAACTTCAAAAACTGAGAAACGTAAAAAAAGAAAAAATCATTAAAATTTACATTTTTCGTTTAAAATAATTTGTAAAAAAACGACATTTTTGAAGAACAATCATTTTAGTAAAACAACATTTTTCAATGAAAAAACAATAAATTGAAAGTTTTACATGAAAAAAACTTCAAAAACTGAAAAAGGTAAAAATAGAAAAATAACAAACATTCAAATTTACTTTTTTCTTGAAAAACCTTTTGTAAAAAACGACATTTCTGAAGAAAATTATTTTAGTACATTATTTTTTAATAAAAAACAATTAAATTGAAACTTTCACATGAAAAAAATTCAAAAACTGAAAAATTGGAAAATTAGAAAAAGAAAGAACATTAAAATTTACATTTTTTGTTAAAACCCTTATGTATAAAATGACATTTTTGAAAAAAAAAATATTTTAGTACAACATTTTTTAACAAAAAACAAATAAATTGAAAGTTTCACATGAAAAAACTTCAAAAACTGAAAAACGTAAAAACAGAAAAACAACAAACTTTTCATTTTACATTTTTCGTGAAAAACCTTATGTAAAAAACGACATTTTCGAAAAAAAAATTCTTTAGTACAACATTTTTTAATTAAAAAACTATTAAATTGAAAGTTTCACATGAAAAATTTCAAAAACTGAAAAATTGGAAAATTAGAAAAAGAAAGAACATTAAAATTTACATTTTTTGTTAAAACCCTTATGTATAAAACGACCTTTTTGAAAAAAAAAATATTTTAGTACAACAACATTTTTTAACAAAAAACAAATAAATTGAAAGTTTCACATGAAAAAACTTCAAAAACTGAAAAACGTAAAAAAAGAAAAAGATAATAAACATTAAAATTTACATTTTTCTTCAAAAACCTTATGTAAAAAACGACATTTTTGAAAAAATATGTTTTAGTACAACAACATTTTTTAACAAAAAACAATTAAATTGAAAGTTACACTTAAAAAGAACTTCAAGAACTGAAAAACGTAAAAATAGAAAAATAACAAACATTTAATTTTACATTTTTCGTGAAAAATCTTATGTAAAAAACGACATTTTTGAAAAAAAAATACTTTAGTATAACATTTTTTAATTAAAAAACTATTAAATTGAAAGTTTCACATGAAAAAATTTCAAAAACTGAAAAATTGGAAAATTAGAAAAAGAAAGAACAGTAAAATTTACATTTTTAGTTAAAAACCTTATATATAAAACGACATTTTTGATTAAAAAGAGTTTTTTATTAAAACACGTTTTCAAAAAAAACTTATTTCACACGTTTTTTTTTCAAACAAAATAATTAAATAAATTTTACTCAAAAAATTTAAAAAACTGACAAATGAAAAATGGAAAATTAACAAACATTAAAATTTACATTTTTCTTCAAAAACCTTATAAACGACATTTTTGAAAAAAATCTGTTTTAGTACAACAACATTTTTTAACAAAAAACAATTGAGTTGAAAGTTACACTTAAATAAAACTTCAAGAACTGAAAAACGTAAAAATAGAAAAATAACAAACATTTAAATTTACATTTTTCTTAAAAAACCTTATCTAAAAAACGACATTTCTGAAGAAAATTACTTTAGTACAACTTTTTTTAATAAAAAAACAATTAAATTGAAACTTTCACATGAAAAGAATTTCAAAAACTGAAAAATTGGAAAATTAGAAAAAGAAAGAACATTAAAATTTACATTTTTTGTTAAAACTCTTATGTATAAAACGACATTTTTGAAAAAAATCTGTTTTAGTACAACAACATTTTTTAACAAAAAACAATTGAGTTGAAAGTTACACTTAAATAAAACTTCAAGAACTGAAAAACGTAAAAATAGAAAAATAACAAACATTTAATTTTACATTTTTCGTGAAAAACCTTATGCAAAAAACGACATTTTTGAAAAAAAATGCTTTAGTACAAAATTTTTTAATTAAAAAACTATTAAATTGAAAGTTTCACATGAAAAGAATTTCAAAAACTGAAAAATTGGAAAATTAGAAAAAGAAAGACATTAAAATATACATTTTTTGTTAAAACCCTTATGTATAAAACGACATTTTTGAAAAAAAAATATTTTAGTACAACAACATTTTTTAACAAAAAACAATTGAGTTGAAAGTTACACTTAAATAAAACTTCAAGAACTGAAAAACGTAAAAACAGAAAAACAACAAACTTTTAATTTTACATTTTTCGTGAAAAACTTTATGTAAAAAACGACATTTTTGAAAAAAAAATACTTTAGTACAACATTTTTTAATTAAAAAACTATTAAATTGAAAGTTTCACATGAAAAAATTTCAAAAACTGAAAAACTGGAAAATTAGAAAAAGAAAGAACATTAAAATTTACATTTTTTGTTAAAACCCTTATGTATAAAACGACATTTTTGAAAAAAAAATATTTTAGTACAACAACATTTTTTTACCAAAAAACAAATAAATTGAAAGTTTCACATGAAAAAACTTCAAAAACTGAAAAACGTAAAAACAGAAAAACAACAAACATTTAATTTTATATTTTTCGTGAAAAACCTTATGTAAAAAACGACATTTTTGAAAAAAAAGTACTTTAGTACAACATTTTTTAATTAAAAAACTATTAAATTGAAAGTTTCACATGAAAAAATTTCAAAAACTGAAAAATTGGAAAATTAGAAAAAGAAAGAACATCAAAATTTAAATTTTTTGTTAAAAACCTTATGTATAAAACGACATTTTTGATTAAAAAGAGTTTTTTATTAAAACACGTTTTCAAAAAAAATTTATTTCACACGTTTTTTTTCAAACAAAATAATTAAATAAATTTTACTCAAAAAATTTAAAAAACTGACAAATGAAAAAACAGAAAAATGAAAAACAACAAAACTTATATTTTTTGTTAAAAAACTTATGTAAAAAAAACGTTTTTTTTGAAAAAAATTATTTTAGTAAGATAACATTTTTTAATAAAATAATTAAAATGAAAATTTTATTTGAAAAAACTTAAAACTGAAAAATGTAAAAATAGAAAATTAACAAACATTAAAATTTACATTTTTCTTCAAAAACCTTATGTAAAAAACGACATTTTTGAAAAAAATCTGTTTTAGTACAACAACATTTTTTAACAAAAAACAATTAAATTGAAAGTTACACTTAAAAAGAACTTCAAGAACTGAAAAACGTAAAAATAGAAAAATAACAAACATTTAATTTTACATTTTTCGTGAAAAACCTTATGTAAAAAACGACATTTTTGAAAAAAAATGCTTTAGTACAACATTTTTTAATTAAAAACCTATTAAATTGAAAGTTTCACATGAAAGAATTTCAAAAACTGAAAAATTGGAAAATTAGAAAAAGAAAGAACATTAAAATTTACATTTTTTGTTAAAAAACCTTATGTATAAAACGACATTTTTGATTAAAAAGAGTTTTTTATTAAAACACGTTTTCAAAAAAAAATTCATTTCACACGTTTTTTTTCAAACAAAATAATTAAATAAATTTTACTCAAAAAATTTAAAAAACTGACAAATGAAAAAACAGAAAAATGAAAAACAACAAAACTTATATTTTTTGTTAAAACCCTTATGTAAAAAAACGTTTTTTTTTGAAAAAAAATATTTTAGTAAGATAACATTTTTAAATAAAAAAATAATTAAATTGAAAATTTTATTTGAAAAAAGTTAAAACTGAAAAATGTAAAAATAGAAAATTAACAAACATTAAAATTTACATGTTTCTTCAAAAACCTTATTAAAAAACGACATTTTTGAAAAAAATCTGTTTTAGTACAACAACATTTTTTAACAAAAAGCATTTAATTTGAAAGTTACACTTAAAAAGAACTTCAAGAACTGAAAAACGTAAAAATAGAAAAATAACAAACATTTAATTTTACATTTTTCGTGAAAAACCTTATGTAAAAAACGACATTTTTGAAAAAAAATGCTTTAGTACAACATTTTTTAATTAAAAACCTATTAAATAGAAAGTTTCACATAAAAGAATTTCAAAAACTGAAAAATTGGAAAATTAGAAAAAGAAAGAACATTAAAATTTACATTTTTTGTTAAAAAAACCTTATGTATAAAACGACATTTTTGATTAAAAAGAGTTTTTTATTAAAACACGTTTTCAAAAAAAAATTCATTTCACACGGTTTTTTTCAAACAAAATAATTAAATAAATTTTACTCAAAAAATTTAAAAAACTGACAAATGAAAAAACAGAAAAATGAAAAACAACAAAACTTATATTTTTTGTTAAAACCCTTATGTAAAAAAACGTTTTCTTTTGAAAAAAAGTATTTTAGTAAGATAACATTTTTAAATAAAAAAATAATTAATTTGAAAATTTTATTTGAAAAAACTTAAAACTGAAAAATGTAAAAATAGAAAATTAACAAACATTAAAATTTACATTTTTCTTCAAAAACCTTATGTAAAAAACGACATTTTTGAAAAAAAAAATGTTTCAGTACAACAACTTTTTTAAATAAAGAACAAATAAATTGAAATTTTCACATGAAAAAAACTTCAAAAACTGAGAAACATAAAAAAAAGAAAAAATCATTAAAATTTACATTTTTCGTTAAAAATATTTTGTAAAAAAACGACACTTTTGAAGAACAATCATTTTAGTAAAACAACATTTTTCAATGAAAAAACAATAAATTGAAAGTTTTACATGAAAAAAACTTCAAAAACTGAAAAAGGTAAAAATAGAAAAATAACAAACATTCAAATTTACTTTTTTCTTGAAAAACCGTATGTAAAAAACGATATTTCTGAAGAAAATTATTTTAGTACAAAATTTTTTAATAGAAAACACTTAAATTGAAACTTTCACATGAAAAAAATTCAAAAACTGAAAAATTGGAAAATTAGAAAAAGAAAGAACATTAAAATTTACATTTTTTGTTAAAACCCTTATGTATAAAACGACATTTTTGAAAAAAAAATATTTTAGTACAACAACATTTTTTAACGAAAAACAAATAAATTGAAAGTTTCACATGAAAAAACTTCAAAAACTGAAAAACGTAAAAATAGAAAAACAACAAACATTCAAATTTACATTTTTCTTGAAAAACCGTATGTAAAAAACGATATTTCTGAAGAAAATTATTTTAGTACAAAATGTTTTAATAGAAAACACTTAAATTGAAACTTTCACATGAAAAAAATTCAAAAACTGAAAAATTGGAAAATTAGAAAAAGAAAGAACATTGAAATTTACATTTTTTGTTAAAAACCTTATGTATAAAACGACATTTTTGATTAAAAAGAGTTTTTTATTAAAACACGTTTTCAAAAAAAAATTCATTTCACACGTTTTTGTTCAAACAAAATAATTAAATAAATTTTACTCAAAAACTTTAAAAAACTGACAAATGAAGAAACAGACAAATGAAAAACAACAAAACTTATATTTTTTGTTAAAAACCCCTTGTAAAAAAAGTTTTTTTTTGAAAAAAAATATTTTAGTACGATAACATTTTTAAATAAAAAAATAATTAAATTGAAAATTTTATTTGAAAAAACTTAAAACTGAAAAATGTAAAAATAGAAAATTAACAAACATTAAAATTTACATTATTCTTCAAAAATCTTATTAAAAAACGACATATTTGAAGAAAATCTGTTTTAGTACAACAACATTTTTTAACAAAAAACATTTAATTTGAAAATTACACTTAAAAAGAACTTCAAGAACTGAAAAACGTAAAAATAGAAAAATAACAAACATTTAATTTTACATTTTTCGTGAAAAACCTTATGTAAAAAACGACATTTTTGAAAAAAAATGCTTCAGTACAACATTTTTTAATTAAAAACCTATTAAATAGAAAGTTTCACATAAAAGAATTTCAAAAACTGAAAAATTGGAAAATTAGAAAAAGAAAGAACATTAAAATTTACATTTTTTGTTAAAAAAACCTTATGTATAAAACGACATTTTTGATTAAAAAGAGTTTTTTATTAAAACACGTTTTCAAAAAAAAATTCATTTCACACGGTTTTTTTCAAACAAAATAATTAAATAAATTTTACTCAAAAAATTTAAAAAACTGACAAATGAAAAAACAGAAAAATGAAAAACAACAAAACTTATATTTTTTGTTAAAACCCTTATGTAAAAAAAACGTTTTTTTTTTGAAAAAAAGTATTTTAGTAAGATAACATTTTTAAATAAAAAAATAATTAAATTGAAAATTTTATTTGAAAAAACTTAAAACTGAAAAATGTAAAAATAGAAAATTAACAAACATTAAAATTTACATTTTTCTTCAAAAACCTTATGTAAAAAACGACATTTTTGAAAAAAAAATGTTTCAGTACAACAACTTTTTTAAATAAAGAACAAATAAATTGAAATTTTCACATGAAAAAAACTTCAAAAACTGAGAGACATAAAAAAAAGAAAAAATCATTAAAATTTACATTTTTCGTTAAAAATATTTTGTAAAAAAACGACACTTTTGAAGAACAATCATTTTAGTAAAACAACATTTTTCAATGAAAAAACAATAAATTGAAAGTTTTACATGAAAAAAATTTCAAAAACTGAAAAAGGTAAAAATAGAAAAATAACAAACATTCAAATTTACTTTTTTCTTGAAAAACCGTATGTAAAAAACGATATTTCTGAAGAAAATTATTTTAGTACAAAATTTTTTAGTAGAAAACACTTAAATTGAAACTTTCACATGAAAAAAATTCAAAAACTGAAAAATTGGAAAATTAGAAAAAGAAAGAACATTAAAATTTACATTTTTTGTTAAAACCCTTATGTATAAAACGACATTTTTGAAAAAAAAATATTTTAGTACAACAACATTTTTTAACGAAAAACAAATAAATTGAAAGTTTCACATGAAAAAACTTCAAAAACTGAAAAACGTAAAAATAGGAAAACAACAAACATTCAAATTTACTTTTTTCTTGAAAAACCGTATGTAAAAAACGATATTTCTGAAGAAAATTATTTTAGTACAAAATTTTTTAATAGAAAACACTTAAATTGAAACTTTCACATGAAAAAAATTCAAAAACTGAAAAATTGGAAAATTAGAAAAAGAAAGAACATTGAAATTTACATTTTTTGTTAAAAACCTTATGTATAAAACGACATTTTTGATTAAAAAGAGTTTTTTATTAAAACACGTTTTCAAAAAAAAATCATTTCACACGTTTTTGTTCAAACAAAATAATTAAATAAATTTTACTCAAAAACTTTAAAAAACTGACAAATGAAGAAACAGACAAATGAAAAACAACAAAACTTATATTTTTTGTTAAAAACCTTATGTAAAGAAACGTTTTTTTTTTGAAAAAAATTATTTTAGTAAGATAACATTTTTTAATAAAAAAATAATTAAATTGAAAATTTTATTTGAAAAAACTTAAAACTGAAAAATGTAAAAATAGAAAATTAACAAACATTTAAATTTACATTTTTCTTCAAAAACCTTATGTAAAAAACGACATTTTTGAAAAAAAATGTTTCAGTACAACAACTTTTTTAAATAAAGAACAAATAAATTGAAATTTTCACATGAAAAAAACTTCAAAAACTGAGAAACGTAAAAAAAAGAAAAAATCAATAAAATTTACATTTTTCGTTAAAAATATTTTGTAAAAAAACGACACTTTTGAAGAACAATCATTTTAGTAAAACAACATTTTTCAATGAAAAAACAATAAATTGAAAGTTTTACATGAAAAAAACTTCAAAAACTGAAAAAGGTGAAAATAGAAAAATAACAAACATTCAAATTTACTTTTTTCTTGAAAAACCGTATGTAAAAAACGATATTTCTGAAGAAAATTATTTTAGTACAAAATTTTTTATTATAAAACACTTAAATTGAAACTTTCACATGAAAAAAATTCAAAAACTGAAAAATTGGAAAATTAGAAAAAGAAAGAACATTAAAATTTACATTTTTTGTTAAAACCCTTATGTATAAAACGACATTTTTGAAAAAAAAATATTTTAGTACAACAAAATTTTTTAACGAAAAACAAATAAATTGAAAGTTTTACATGAAAAAAACTTCAAAAACTGAAAAAGGTAAAAATAGAAAAATAACAAACATTCAAATTTACTTTTTTCTTGAAAAACCGTATGTAAAAAACGATATTTCTGAAGAAAATTATTTTAGTACAAAATTTTTTAATAGAAAACACTTAAATTGAAACTTTCACATGAAAAAAATTCAAAAACTGAAAAATTGGAAAATTAGAAAAAGAAAGAACATTAAAATTTACATTTTTTGTTAAAACCCTTATGTATAAAACGACATTTTTGAAAAAAAATATTTTAGTACAACAACATTTTTTAACGAAAAACAAATAAATTGAAAGTTTCACATGAAAAAACTTCAAAAACTGAAAAACGTAAAAATAGAAAAACAACAAACATTCAAATTTACTTTTTTCTTGAAAAACCGTATGTGAAAACGATATTTCTGAAGAAAATTATTTTAGTACAAAATTTTTTAATAGAAAACACTTAAATTGAAACTTTCACATGAAAAAAATTCAAAAACTGAAAAATTGGAAAATTAGAAAAAGAAAGAACATTGAAATTTACATTTTTTGTTAAAAACCTTATGTATAAAACGACATTTTTGATTAAAAAGAGTTTTTTATTAAAACACGTTTTCAAAAAAAAATTCATTTCACACGTTTTTGTTCAAACAAAATAATTAAATAAAATTTACTCAAAAACTTTAAAAAACTGACAAATGAAGAAACAGACAAATTGAAAACAACAAAACTTATATTTTTTGTTAAAAACCTTATGTAAAGAAACGTTTTTTTTTTGAAAAAAATTATTTTAGTAAGATAACATTTTTTAATAAAAAAATAATTAAATTGAAAATTTTATTTGAAAAAACTTAAAACTGAAAAATGTAAAAATAGAAAATTAACAAACATTAAAATTTACATTTTTATTCAAAAACCTTATGCAAAAAACGACATTTTTGAAAAAAAAAATGTTTCAGTACAACAAATTTTTAAATAAAGAACAAATAAATTGAAATTTTCACATGAAAAAAACTTCAAAAACTGAGAAACGTAAAAAAAAGAAAAAATCATTAAAATTTACATTTTTCGTTAAAAATATTTTGTAAAAAACGACACTTTTGAAGAACAATCATTTTAGTAAAACAACATTTTTCAATGAAAAAACAATAAATTGAAAATTTTACATGAAAAAAACTTCAAAAACTGAAAAAGGTAAAAATAGAAAAATAACAAACATTCAAATTTACTTTTTTCTTGAAAAACCGTATGTAAAAAACGATATTTCTGAAGAAAATTATTTTAGTACAAATTTTTTTTAATAGAAAACACTTAAATTGAAACTTTCACATGAAAAAAATTCAAAAACTGAAAAATTGGAAAATTAGAAAAAGAAAGAACATTAAAATTTACATTTTTTGTTAAAACCCTTATGTATAAAACGACATTTTTGAAAAAAAAATATTTTAGTACAACATTTTTTAACGAAAAACAAATAAATTGAAAGTTTCACATGAAAAAACTTCAAAAACTGAAAAACGTAAAAATAGAAAAACAACAAACATTTAATTTTACATTTTTCGTGAAAAACCTTATGTAAAAAACGACATTTTTGAAAAAAAATACTTTAGTACAACATTTTTTAATTAAAAAACTATTAAATTGAAAGTTTCACGTGAAAAAATTTCAAAAACTGAAAAATTGGAAAATTAGAAAAAGAAAGAACATTAAAATTTACATTTTTTGTTAAAAACCTTATGTATAAAACGACATTTTTGATTAAAAAGAGTTTTTTATTAAAACACGTTAAAAAAAATTATTTCACACGTTTTTTTTCAAACAAAATATTTAAACAAATTTTACTCAAAAAATTTAAAAAACTGACAAATGAAAAAACAGAAAAATGAAAAACAACAAAACTTATATTTTTTGTTACAAACCTTATGTAAAAAAACGGTTTTTTTTGAAAAAAATTATTTTAGTAAGATAACATTTTTTAATAAAAAATAATTAAATTGAAAATTTTATTTGAAAAAACTTAAAGCTGAAAAATGTAAAAATAGAAAATTAACAAACATTAAAATTTACATTTTTCTTCAAAAACCTTATGTAAAAAACGACATTTTTGAAAAAAATCTGTTTTAGTACAACAACATTTTTTAACAAAAACCAATTAAAATGAAAGTTACACATAAAAAAACTCCAAGAACTGAAAAACGTAAAAATAGAAAAATAACAAACATTTAATATTACTTTTTGCGTGAAAAAACTTAGGTAAAAAATGACATTTTTGAAAAAAAAATACTTTAGTACAACATTTTTTAATTAAAAAACTATTAAATAGAAAGTTTCACATGAAAAAATTTCAAAAGCTGAAAAATTGGAAAATTAGAAAAAGAAAGAACATTGAAATTTACATTTTTTGTTAAAAACCTTATGTATAAAACGACATTTTTGATTAAAAAGAGTTTTTTTATTAAAACACGTTTTCAAAAAAAAATTCATTTCACACGTTTTTTTTCAAACAAAATAATTAAACAAATTTTACTCAAAAAATTTAAAAAACTGACAAATGAAAAAACAGAAAAATGAAAAACAACAAAACTTATATTTTTTGTTACAAACCTTATGTAAAAAAACGGTTTTTTTTGAAAAAAATTATTTTAGTAAGATAACATTTTTTAATAAAAAATAATTAAATTGAAAATTTTATTTGAAAAAACTTAAAGCTGAAAAATGTAAAAATAGAAAATTAACAAACATTAAAATTTACATTTTTCTTCAAAAACCTTATGTAAAAAACGACATTTTTGAAAAAAATCTGTTTTAGTACAACAACATTTTTTAACAAAAACCAGTTAAATTGAAAGTTACACATAAAAAAACTTCAAGAACTGAAAAACGTAAAAATAGAAAAATAACAAACATTTAATTTTACATTTTTCGTGAAAAACCTTATGTAAAAAACGACATTTTTAAAAAAAAAATAATTTAGTACAACATTTTTTAATTAAAAAACTATTACATTGAAAGTTTCACATGAAAAAATTTCAAAAACTGAAAAATTGGAAAATTAGAAAAAGAAAGAACATTAAATATTATATTTTTTGTTAAAAACCTTATGTATAAAACGACATTTTTGATTAAAAAGAGTTTTTTATTAAAACACATTAAAAAAATTATTTCACACGTTTTTTTTCAAACAGAATAATTAAATAAATTTTACTCAAAAAATTTAAAAAACTGACAAATGAAGAAACAGACAAATGAAAAACAACAAAACTTATATTTTTTGTTAAAAACCTTATGTAAAGAAACGTATTTTTTTTTTGAAAAAAATTATTTCATTAAGATAACATTTTTTAATAAAAAAATAATTAAATTGAAAATTTTATTTAAAAAAACTTAAAACTGAAAAATGTAAAAATAGAAAATTAACAAACATTAAAATTTTTGCATTTTTCTTCAAAAACCTTATGTAAAAAACGACATTTTTGAAAAAAAAAATACTTTAGTACAACATTTTTTAATTAAAAAACTATTAAATTGAAAGTTTCACATGAAAAAATTTCAAAAACTGAAAAATTGGAAAATTAGAAAAAGAAAGAACATTAAAATTTACATTTTTTGTTAAAAACCTTATGTATAAAACGACATTTTTGATTAAAAAGAGTTTTTTATTAAAACACGTTTTCAAAAAAAAATTCATTTCACACGTTTTTTTTTCAAACAAAATAATTAAATAAATTTTACTCAAAAAATTTAAAAAACTGACAAATGAAAAAACAGAAAAATGAAAAACAAAACTTATATTTTTTGTTAAAAACCTTATGTAAAAAAAACGTTTTTTTTTGAAAAAAAATATATTAGTAAGATAACATTTTTTAATAAAAAAATAATTAAATTGAAAATTTTATTTGAAAAAACTTAAAACTGAAAAATGAAAAAATAGAAAATTAACAAACATAAAAATTTACATTTCTCTTCAAAAACCTTATGTAAAAAACGACATTTTTGAAAAAAATATGTTTCAGTACGACAACTTTTTTTTAATAAAAAACAAATAAATTGAAATTTTCACATGAAAAAAACTTCAAAAACTGAGAAACGTAAAAAAAAGAAAAAAACATTAAAATGTACATTTTTCGTTAAAAATATTTTGTAAAAAACGACAGTTTTGAAGAACAATCATTTTAGTAAAACAAAACATTTTTCAATGAAAAAACAATAAATTGAAAGTTTTACATGAAAAAAACTTCAAAAACTGAAAAAGGTAAAAATAGAAAAAAAACAAACATTCAAATTTATTTTTTTCTTGAAAAACCTTATGTAAAAAACGACCTTTCTGAAGAAAATTATTTTAGTACAACATTTTTTAAAAAAACAATTAAATTGAAACTTTCACATGAAAAAATTCAAAAACTGAAAAATTGGAAAATTAGATAAAGAAAAAACATTAAAATTTACATTATTTGTTAAAACCCTTATGTATAAAACGACATTTTTGAAAAAAAAATATTTTAGTACAACAACATTTTTTAACAAAAAACAAATAAATTGAAAGTTTCACATGAAAAAACTTCAAAAACTGAAAAACGTAAAAACAGAAAAAGAACAAACATTTAATTTTACATTTTTCGTGAAAAACCTTATGTAAAAAACGACATTTTTGAAAAAAAATACTTTAGTACAACATTTTTTAATTAAAAAACTATTAAATTGAAAGTTTCACATGAAAAAATTTCAAAAACTGAAAAATTGGAAAATTAGAAAAAGAAAGAACATTAAAATTTACATTTTTTGTAAAAAACCTTATGTATAAAACGACATTTTTGATTAAAAAGAGTTTTTTTATTAAAACACGTTTTCAAAAAAAGTTTATTTCACACGTTTTTTTTGAAACAAAACAATTAAATAAATTTTACTCAAAAAATTTAAAAAACTGACAATTGAAAAAACATAAAAATGAAAAAACACAAAACTCATATTTTTTGTTAAAAACCTTATGTAAAAAAACGTTTTTTTTTTGAAAAAAATTATTTTATTAAGATAACATTTTTTAATAAAAAAATAATTAAATTGAAAATTTTATTTGAAAAAACTTAAAACTGAAAAATGTAAAAATTGAAAATTAAGAAACATTAAAATTTACATTTTTCTTCAAAAACCTTATGTAAAAAACGACATTTTTGAAAAAAATATGTTTCAGTACAACAACTTTTTTTAATAAAAAACAATTATATTGAAAGTTTCACATGAAAAAAACTTCAAAAACTGAAAAACGTAAAAAAAAGAAAAAAACATTAAAATTTACATTTTTCGTGAAAAAACTTATAAAAAAAGACATTTCTGAAGAAAATTATTTTAGTACAACATTTTTTAATAAAAAAAAAACAATGAGTTGAAAGTTTCACGTGAAAAAAATTCAAAAACTGAAAAATTGTAAAAATTACAAAAAATAAAAACATTAAAATTTACATTTTTCTTCAAAAACCTTATGTCAAAAAACGACATTTTTGAAAAAAATATGTTTCAGTACAATAACTTTTTTTAATAAAAAACAAATAAATTGAAATTTTCACATGAAAAAACTTCAAAAACTGAAAAACGTACAAAAAAGAAAAAACATTAAAATTTACATTTTTCGTTAAAAACAGTTTGTAAAAGACGACATTTTTGAAGAACAATTATTTTAGTATTACAACATTGTTCAATGAAAAAACAATAAATTGAAAGTTTTACATGAAAAAAACTTCAAAAACTGAAAAACGTGAAAATAGATAAATAACAAACAAATAAATTTACTTTTTTCGTGAAAAAACTTATGTAAAAAACGACATTTCTGAAGAAAATTATTTTAGTACAACATTTTTTAATAAAAAAACAATGAGTTGAAAGTTTCACATGAAAAAAATTCAAAAACTGAAAAATTGGAGAATTAGAAAAAGAAAAAAACATTAAATTTACACTTTTTGTTAAAAACCTTATGTAAAAAACGACATTTTTAAATAAAAAGAGTTTTTTTATTAAAACACGTTTTCAAAAAAAAATTTATTTCACACGTTTTTTTTCAAACAAAATAATTAAATAAATTTTACTCAAAAAATTTACAAAACTGACAAATGAAAAAAAAAAGAAAAACATCAAGATTTACAATTTGTGATAAAATCCTTATGTAAAAAACGGCCTTTTTGAAAAAAAATTTCTTTTAGAAAAACAATTTTTTTTTCAAAACAAATAATTTTTTTGTTTGTTATAATCTTTAAAAAAGTCTTTTTACTGTGTCATTTTAAAGTTCAATTTTTGTTTCCTAATTTAAAAAGAGGTATCTTTTATTATTTTGAAAACGCGCATTTCTGGCATTCTAATCTAAACATATAATCTGCACTCAGCAACTGATCTTCCAATGCGACCTTTCTCTGATTAAAAAAGAAGTAAAATAAAAATAATTAATTACAAAACGATCACAAATACAATTAGAAATCACAAATATAATACGTTAACGAAAAAATCAAGAGTCCAAATTCCGTAATCATAAGCTTTCTTTTCTGCACAGTGAAAGGTTATTTGGTGTCGATACGGATAGTTGCTACAATCCCAGTCAGTATCCAAGTTGTTGAGAAGTTTGGAAACTTTGGGACAACCAAGATCATCTAGATTCTCCACATCTTTACACAAGTATTTTAAGAGAAGATTGCACTTCTCCAACCCCTTTGCAAAGTATTCAGTTGTAGGTGAACAATGTTGGTGAATGATTGATGACAAAGCAGTATATTCGAGTTTTCCATTGTTTCAATTAACCCCATGTAAATTTTTAGTGACCACTTTGCTTGAAAAGTAGGTTTGTAGTCTTTGGGTGGGGGGAAACTGTATCCCAATACAATTCCGTCCTTGAAAACACCCAATTCCTTAACAATTTGCCCCTCCAAGCACTCAATATCAAACACAACGAGTGACATTCTTTTTTCTAGGTTAGATTATTGAAAAAATTGATTAGCAGTCTAGAATTTTGAATTAGATATACCGTAATTGGGATTACTATTTCTGGTAGTCACTTTTAGTGAATTGAGCAAAAGATGGCATCTGGAAGCAACAAATAAGAAAATCTGGATGAATAAGGATAACTGAATAATGTAAGGGGAAAGAAACAAATGATTGAAATATCTTAAAAAAGACTCGAAATATGGAGCCAATGAAACTTAAGTATAAACAAGAAAAATATTGAGAACAAAAAACTTCAGTAGCCAATGAGATCCTATATAACATTTTGATAAGCCAATGAAAGTTTTGTAGAAAATGGTTTAATGTTTAAGTCATTTCCATTTTTAGTAAAGTCTTTTGATGTTAATGATGAGTTTTCCAATAGTCAGGTGAGGGAGAATATAGCGAGGAATACCAGCGAGCTAGATTGTACTAAGATTGGATCTGGCAGCATTCAGTGAAGTTTTTTAACAACTGACGCTCCCTGTACCTCTGTCATTGTACCTTGGTCAGTTTCTGTAGAAAAACACGAAAAGTGGAATGTCTCGTCAAGTTTTTTTGTTGCTAAACTTGGGGTCAAGTGCATTGTCTTCTTCAATAATTGTGATAATACTCTCTGTCAATAACCCACTTTCCCACTCGTCACAATCCTCATCAGACAAACACCAGAGGAATTTAAGTTCCCTCTCCTCCTCAAAAAATTCCAGTTGGTTTTCATACATTGCTCTATAAGACAACTCATAATCACAGTATTGTGCACAGACTAATCTGCTTAGTTCCATGTTGTCTGAGACTTGTTAAGTTGTGTTTTCGATGTGGTTTTTGTAGAAGTTTACAGTTGTCTGATTGTATTGTAAAGAGTTGATCTCGAGAGCAACAATGAAGACCAGAAGCTGAGTCGGGATTGAGAATGGAGGATCAGCTACCCATCCGAAGCACGTTTTTCTCTCCTTCATAATTGGTACATCATCATTGGCGTCTGCGAAGAAGAAGTGGACTTTGAGATTTTCGTTGAATTTCACCCATCTGATATTCATTATTCCAGCCTTTTCTGGTTGAAGATGATTGAAATTCTAAACGAACTGAAGTAAAAATAAAATTACCCCCTGTAATCATAAAAGCAACATCATTCTCGATGAAGAATTCATATACTATTTGCGAATGAGAACGATGACTATATTAGCCATTTAAGCGTTTTTTTGGGTCTGTTTTCATATTTTTTTTAACAGAAACGACTTACGTGGAATGGGAAAAAGGAAGAGGTCCTGGAGATGAAGAATCTTCACTGAAACGTTTATAGTTGACAACTTTGGTTCGCCTCAAAAGGAGATTGAAATTGTCTCAAAACAGAAAAAAAACTAGCTATAGTGAAATGCTGCAGAAGGAAAGGAAGCACAATGATTTGGACTTTTGTTTGCACAGTATGATAAAAAAAAATTATTATGACGCAAGAGTGACGTAATTATTAAGATACTATGAGTAAGACCTCAATCACGTGAGCTGTGCATGCGTTGATAAAGTGTGAATTATCATATCGTAAGTAGTATGGATTATACTTTGTTCATACAAGTTCAATGACTCAATACAATATCTAGGTATCCGTAATTGTGGCAATTATACAACGTAGTTGAACTAAACTTCGTTCCAAAGAGTTCAGTGGCATCCTTACAAGGATGAGATCTCCTAAATGTCCATAATAGCAAAGATAGTAGGACGTAATTTTTATGGTACTGTTATTTAATTGATACATTTTATGACTAATTTTTGACGATAATGAGAATTTCGAGATGAATTTGTGCTCATAAAACCAGTACCGATCACCTGAGAAGATTCACTTTCACAATGAAGACGTCAAAAATTGATGTTCTTAAGATCACTAAATAATTGAATTGTTAAATAGAATTTAAATAAATACAGATGATTTGCATGATTGGCTAATTTTTGAATCATTTTAGATAAATGTTAGATAAAATTTTGTTATTTTGCTTACAATTTGGGTATTTTTCGACAATCATACGAAATTGGTTAGAATTTGAGTATTTTTTGACAAGATTTAGCAACTTTGTGGTAAATATAAGTGGCAGGAATTGGACAGCTTTTAACAGAATTGGTCTTTTTTGGTAGGAATTAGGTTTTTTTGGTAAACATGTAGAATTTTTTTGGTAAAAAGTGGGTGTTTGTAAGTACTATCGGGTAATTTCCCGCAGTGTTTGGTAATTTTTGGTCAGAAACGGGTATTTTTGGCACAAATGGTTGTTTTTTTTGCAAGAACTGGGGTATTTTTGCCAAGATTTGGGTATTTTTGTCAAAAATTGGGTATTTTTTAGCAAGTATTGGATCTTTTTTGCCAAGAATTGGGTGTTTTGGCAATAATTGCGTAATTTTTGGCAATGATGGGGTATTTTTGGCAGAATTTGGTCTTTTTGAGCAAGTTTTGAAAATTTTTTACCAAGAATTGGGTATTTTGGGCAATAATAGTGTATTTTTTGCCCGAAATTGGGTATTTTCTGGTTAAGAATTGTGTATTTCTGGATAAAGTTTGGTATTTTCTGGCAACAATTAGACAATTTTGGCACGAATTGGATGTTTTTTTAGCAAAAACTGGATTTTTTTGCAATAACTGGGTGATTTTGGCAAAAAATGGGTATTTTTTGGTAAAAATTTGGGTATTTTTTTGAGAGGAAACGCGTTTTATTTTGGTAGAAATTGGGTATATTTGGCCAGAATTGGGTACAATTTGCTAAGAACTGGGTATTTTTTGGCAAGAATTAAGTAATTTTTGCCTAAAATTGGGTATTTAAACAAAGAAATGTGTATTTTTTGGAAATAATTGGGTACTTTTTGGCAATAAGTGGGTACTCTTTTATCTACGCGGGATAAACTGATTTTCAAAAAAGAGACATAATATCGAGTAATTAGCTTATGTCCCAACAGTTGGATACCCGCTGTTTCTTTAATTCCCTACTAATCCCCCTAGGTCCTGCTGGTGAACATATGAATCATTCTAACAAATTTGGTGTTATGGCGCTATCTTGCTAATCCCCTTCGTGTGAACAGCTGGGTATCATGCTGTGAGGTACGTCCTTGAAATTAACGTAAGCCGTACGTAAGTGTCGATGAGTCATCCTAAATGATTATTAAAGTAGTATCTTGCTAATTGGTTTCGCATGATTACTTTGGGTATTAAGCTGTGAGGTATATCTTTGAAAATTTACATTAATAAAGTGTAATTTGGTAGGGGGACAATGACGTCACTGATTTGATGATAAGGCATTATTTCGTTAATCCCCTTCCTGTGAACAGGTTGGGTATCATGCAGTGAGGTACATCTTTGGAATTTGACATTAGTAAAGTGTAATATGGGAATTGGTAAATGACATTACTATTTTGTTACTAAGAGATTATCTTGCAAATTCCACTCGTTTGAACAGCGTGGGTATCAATCTGTGAGGCACGTCTTTGTAAATTGACATTATTAAATTGTAATATGGTAGGGTGTCAATGACCTTACTGATTTGTTGTCAAGGTACTATCTTGCTAATCCCCATCGTGTGAACATCTTGGGTATCATACTGTGGGGTACCTCTTAGGAAATTTACATTTTTAAAATGTAATTTTGTAGGGGGTTGATGACCTTATTAATTTGTTGTGAAGTCACTATCTTGCTAATCCCCTTCGGGTGAACAGCGTGGGTATCATGCTGTGAGGTACGTCTTTGGGATTTGACATTAGTAAAGTGTAATATGGGAATAAGTAAATGACATTACTAGTTTGTTACTAAGAGATTATCTTGCAAATTCCCTTCGTGCGAACAGTGTGGGTATCATGCTGTGAGGCACGTCTTTGTAAATTGACATTATTAAATTATAATATGATAGGGGGTCAATGATCTTACTGATTTGTTGTCAAGGTACTATCTTGCTAATCCCCATCGTGTGAACAGCTTGGGTGTCATGCTGTGAGGTATATCTTTGAAAAGTTACATTATAAAAGTGTAATTTGTTAGGGGGTCAATGACGTTACTGATTTGATGGTAAGGCATTATTTCGTTAATCCCCTTCCTGTGAACAGCTTGGGTATCATGCAGTGAGGTACATCTTTGGAATTTGACATTAGTTAAGCGTAATATGGGAATAAGTAAATAACCTTACTATTTTGTTACTAAGAGATTATTTTGCAAAGTCCATTCGTGCGAACAGCGTGGGTATCATGCTGTGAGGCACGTCTTTGTAAATTGACATTATTAAATTGTAATATGGTAGGGGGTCAATGACCTTACTGATTTGTTGTCAAGGTACTATCTTGCTAATCCCCATCGTGTGAACAGCTTGGGTATCATACTGTGGGGTACCTCTTTGGAAATTTACATTTTTAAAATGTAATTTTGCAGGGGGCTGATGACCTTATTATTTTGTTGTGAAGTCACTATCTTGCTAATCCCCTTCGTGTGAACAGCGTGGGTATCATGCTGTGAGGCACGTCTTTGTAAATTGACATTATTAAATTGTAATATGGTAGGGGGTCAATGATATTACTGATTTGTTGTCAAGGTACTATCTTGCTAATCCCCATCGTGTGAACAGCTTGGGTGTCATGCTGTGAGGTATATATAAAATTAACATTATTAAAGTGTAATTTGGTAGGGGGTCAATGACGTTACTGATTTGAAGATAAGGCATTATTTCGTTAATCCCCTTCCTGTGAACAGCTTGGGTATCATGCAGTGAGGTACATCTTTAGAATTTGACATTAGTAAAGTGCAATATGGGAATAAGTAAATGACCTTACTATTTTGTTACTAAGAGATTATATTGCAAAGTCCATTCGTGCGAACAGCGTGGGTATCATGCTGTGAGGCACGTCTTTGTAAATTGACATTATTAAATTGTAATATGGTAGGGGGTCAATGACCTTATTGATTTGTTGTCAAGGTACTATCTTGCTAATCCCCATCGTGTGAACAGCTTAGGTATCATACTGTGGGGTACCTCTTTGGAAATTTACATTTTTAAAATGTAATTTTGTAGGGGGTTGATGACCTTATTAATTTGTTGTGAAGTCACTACCTTGCTAATCCCCTTCGTGTGAACAGCGTGGGTATCATGCGGTGAGGTACATCTTTGGAATTTGACATTAGTAAAGTGTAATATGGGAATAAGTAAATGACCTTACTATTTTGTATCTAAGAGATTATATTGCAAAGTCCATTCGTGCGAACAGCGTGGGTATCATGCTGTGAGGCACGTCTTTGTAAATTGACATTATTAAATTGTAATATGGTAGGGGGTCAATGACTTTACTGATTTGTTGTCAAGGTACTATCTTGCTAATCCCCATCGTGTGAACAGCTTGGGTATCGTACTGTGGGGTATCTCTTTGGAAATTTACATTTTTAAAATGTAATTTTGTAGGGGGTTGATGACCTTATTAATTTTTTGTGAAGTCACTATCTTGCTAATCCCCTTCGTGTGAACAGCGTGGGTATCATGCTGTGAGGTACGTCTTTGGGATTTGACATTAGTAAAGTGTAATATGGGAATAAGTAAATGACCTTACTATTTTGTTACTAAGAGATTATATTGCAAAGTCCATTCGTGCGAACAGCGTGGGTATCATGCTGTGAGGCACGTCTTTGTAAATTGACATTATTAAATTGTAATATGGTAGGGGGTCAATGACCTTACTGATTTGTTGTCAAGGTACTATCTTGCTAATCCCCATCGTGTGAACAGCTTGGGTATCGTACTGTGGGGTACCTCTTTGGAAATTTACATTTTTAAAATGTAATTTTGTAGGGGGTTGATGACCTTATTAATTTGTTGTGAAGTCACTATCTTGCTAATCCCCTTCGTGTGAACAGCGTGGGTATCAAGCTGTGAGGTACGTCTTTGGGATTTGACATTAGTAAAGTGTAATATGGGAATTGGTAAATGACCTTACTATTTTGTTACTAAGAGATTATCTTGCAAATTCCCTTCGAGCGAACAGTCTGGGTATCATGCTGTGAGGCACGTCTTTGTAAATTGACATTATTAAATTATAATATGGTAGGGGGTCAATGATATTACTGATTTGTTGTCAAGGTACTATATTGCTAATCCCCAACGTGTGAACAGCTTGGGTGTCATGCTGTGAGGTATATCTTTGAAAATTTACATTATGAAAGTGTAATTTGGTAGGGGGTCAATGACGTTACTGATTTGATGATAAGGCATTATTCCGTTAATCCCCTTCCTGTGAACAGCTTGGGTATCATGCAGTGAGGTACATCTTTGGAATTTGACATTAGTAAAGGGTAATATGGGAATAAGTAAATGACCTTACTATTTTGTTACTAAGAGATTATATTGCAAAGTCCATTCGTGCGAACAGCGTGGGTATCATGCTGTGAGGCACGTCTTTGTAAATTGACATTATTAAATTGTAATATGGTAGGGGGTCAATGACCTTACTGATTTGTTGTCAAGGTACTATCTTGCTAATCCCCATCGTGTGAACAGCTTGGGTATCATACTGTGGGGTACCTCTTTGGAAATTTACATTTTTAAAATGTAATTTTGCAGGGGGTTGATGACCTTATTATTTTGTTGTGAAGTCACTATCTTGCTAATTACCTTCGTGTGAACAGCGTGGGTATCATGCTGTGAGGTACGTCTTTGGGATTTGACATTATTAAAGTGTAATATGGGAATTGGTAAATGACCTTACTATTTTGTTACCAAGAGATTATCTTGCAAATTCCCTTCGTGCGAACAGTGTGGGTATCATGCTGTGAGGCACGTCTTTGTAAATTGACATTATTAAATTATAATATAGTAGGGGGTCAATGATCTTACTGATTTGTTGTCAAGGTACTATCTTGCTAATCCCCATCGTGTGAACAGCTTGGGTGTCATGCTGTGAGCTACGTCTTTGGAAATTAACATCAGTAAAGTACAATATGAGAATGGGTAAATGACCTTACTAATTTAATATTATGGGATTATCTTGCTAATCCCCCTTGTGTGAACAGCTTGGGGATCATGCTGTAAAGTACGTCTTTGGAAATTCACATTTTTAAAGTGCAACATTGGAATGGGTAATTGACCTTACTAATTTAACATTAGTAGTATAGTGTCTTCCTGGGCACGCAACGGGGGGGGGACATTTGTGTAACCTGTGTTTGCAACGGGGGGGGGGGACACGAAATTTTTTTCGAATTTTTGGTTTTCTTTTGGCGTTTTGGTTAGAGTAGTCCCCCCGTTGCAAACACATGGTTACACAAATGTCCCCCCCCATTGCGTGCCCAGGAAAACACAGTATTTTTCTCCTAAATTTCCGGGATAGAAACGAAACCTTTTTATTATTGTAGAAATTGTGTTCGAATACTTCATGTTAATAACACGCGGAGAATACTTTCTGGTTTTCCCTTTAAATATTCCAAACACTTTTACGGTCATTTCGTTTTGTTATTTGGTTTTGTTTTTGTTTTCTTTGTTTCAACTCTCTACTTAGTTTATATTTTACTCATTCCTTCGCAATTGCTTTCTGGTCATTTCTATCGTCTACTCTCATTATTTGTTTACTAATTATAGTTGAAGGCATTTTCTATCAAATTCGCCTGAAAGACTTCATTTAATTACAAAAATGTAATGTTCATATTTGAATGCTTGAAAGCGGCGAGTCAAACCTTCAAACAAGGATTGCCTTGGAGTATTAAAATTGCATTCAGTGAACTATGAAAACTGTACCCGCGCTGGTTTGGAAATGGTGTTGAGATAAACAACAAAATATCTCGTCTGTTATTAGCACAAACGCTTTTGTATGTTTGGAGGCATTTAATTAGAAAACTGTATGATTTCATTCTGTTTCGTCTCTAATGAATTGAGCACCGCAGCTATTTCAAACCACTCAACTTTTTAATTATCTCTGCCCATGGTACCAGAAAGGAATTCTTATGTATTAAGGTTTTAAAGAAGCAAGATAAAGCTAAGTTTCTGCAAGCTGCAAAATGTATAGGAGGTTTTAAGCTGCTTGAAGGCAAAGACACTGTTTTTTGTAAATGTCACAAAATTTACCGCTACTATTACTTCTTTCAAAGGATTTCTCCCAAGGAAAGACAAAATTAATCAGGGTTCCGACAAAATCATAACATTTTTATAGTGTTTAAAAGCCTAATTCCTCCTAAATATATCCGTTGAACAAACCACCTAGCTTGAATCAATTTGTCTGTTAAAACTTTGTATTTCAGTTAATTTTTCAACAGTTTTAAAAGTTCTAAATTTTTCAGCAACTTGAAATTGGAATAAAGCAAATAGCAATTCTGATAAAAGTTCAAAAAATAGTAGCTTATTCTGAAGTGTATATGAGGATTGCAATTGCAATAATCAACAACTGTTTTAATGTTCTCACATAAATCTAATATTCAAAGTGATAATCTATGTGACACAAAGATTTCTATCAAAAATTTGCAACACTTTCTGCCTAGATTTTTCACAAATAATTGTTAATCAAACAACTCTTTTTCATCAATATACCTTTCAGAAACTTTTGGTTATCCGAAGCCCTAAAATTTTTTGGAACCAGCAGAAACAGAAGACAGCAAGCAAGGTAAATAATTTATTGTCTTTATTCTCCTAACTTTTCCAATGTTTGTCTATTTTTCAAATCTAAACAACTGGTTTGTGAAATTTTTCAGTTTTCTACAGTAAATTAATCAAGCAATATTTATTTTCGATAATAGAGCTAGTATCAGTTAAACTGTTATGAATATTAATACATTTCAAGTATCAATCTGAATCACTTTCAATTAAATAGACGCGTCGTCGTTTACGACCATGTTTGTAATTTTGTTGAGTTGTTGTTTCCTCTCCTTTTGATGTTGACTGGTCTGTTGATTTCATTATTCTTTTTTTTCTAGATTTACAACGACTGATTTCTTTTTGTTGTTCAAATTCACTTTCTTCTCCAGACTCCTCAATAGCCTCATGAATTATGAATGGGTTTGTTTCCTCACTGCTATCGCTACTAATGTTTGTTGCACTTTCTTCATCAAAATTCACTATGTCTCCCTCTAATTCACTTTCAGTGTAACTGATCTGTTGATAGAAACCCGGATCAGAAGGTGTAAAAAAAGATTGTTCGTCTTGCTGAACAATTTTTCCATCTGATAATTCAAATGTATCTTTCGGGTTAATTTGGTCCCCTTCCTCAATTTGTTAATCAAAATCTTCCATACCCCATTCCTCATCCAGTGCTATTTCTTGATACACTGCGTTCTCCCGAATTGCTTTATGGCCATAGGGTAGTGAGTGTAATGAGTCAATGTAATACCGCTTGTCACAAACGGCGGTCAACGCTATTTTGTTTGTCTCAATAATGTAAAGCTGGTGATTAATCGAACCGATTCTGTAGTTTGGCGTTCTAATCAAGCCATGATCCCCCATCAAAACTGATTTAAACATGTCGTGGGTGAGTCGAGCCTGAGCGTATTTAGTGATTCCTTTAACAGATTTTTTCTGCTCATCTGTAAACAAAACAAAAAATTATGCAATATTTTGATTGCGTTTTGTGCTTCAAGTTTTCGGCTTTTCTTCATGAAATTGTTTTTCTTTTTAAAATATTGAAAACCTAAAAACATTTTTCGCAGTTTTCCCCAAACATTCTTATTAACCAATACTTTGCATAGGATCTATTAGATGTCATCATACAAAAGAAAAGGAATGTTATAACTAACCTTCAGTTGTGATGGAGTACATTTTTGATTTGAGAGCACAGAAGCTTAGCATCGGTCGTCCTTTCATCTCGTCTTTGAATTTCAAAACAACCATCTTGTGTTTGTCATCAAACAAATTGTTGTCCCTCTCATAATTTGAGAAGTCAAACTTCTCTTTCAAATCGTTTGATTCCTTTAGATCATTGTACAGGTCAAATGTGCGGATTTCATAGGTCAGCGAATCCGTGTCTGAGTACAAAAACGAACAATCAAAATGTTTTTTCATGGTGTTGTAAAAAGTCAAACATAAACCTTTTCGACAAGTCCAAAATTGTTGCTCCCACTAGTGTTGGTTTGTTCCAAAAAATTTTTTATTTCCGCATTGTCACCGCGACCAACTCATTCGAAAAAATTTTTTACTGTTTTAACGTTGAACTTTTCTGTGCTCCTCCACAATTCTTGTTCTGTCCGAACCAGTGAAATTGACTGATGATTTCTTTTACTTTCACAACATTTACCATAGGCGCAGTTTGACATCAGCTTGAAAAAATTTTCTTCAAATTTATTAGCTGCACGCTGGCGCATATCTGTGTTCAGATCGATGTAAGGTGAAAGCCATTTGCTTTGGTTTAATTTGCGGCAACGATGAACTTTTTTAACTTTCAGGCCCAATGAGACATAAAGTTTCAGTGTAATATAATGAAGTGTATAACGCTCCTTGTTGTAATGAGTCTGCAAAAGTTTTTTCACTTTGAAGTTCTCCTTTAGGTTGATGTCATGTAAAGTTTCGAATTGATACTCACTCAACCAAAATGGTTTGACACATTCTTTCGTTGGGGCCAACGGAAAATCTTTGTGATCGTCATGCAGGTCGTCTGGATATTCAAGATCACACTCCACAATGAAACCCCAGCGACTGTCAACTGTCGTATCCAGAATTGTTTGCAATTTTGTAGTTGAATCACTCTCAGAGTCTCCAAGTGGGAGTGGGAACGTCTTCATAATGCCTCCATACAAGTTGTTGGCATCAATCATTGGACCAAAACTAAGCTCTTTGTATGGATTGAATGTGTTTGGAAGATACTCATTGTTAGCTTCGAAGAGACGTTTTGCAAACACGGAGGCCACACCACCTCGCATCAAGTTTTCAACAAAATCTAAGTGGTCTCTGTTAGTGAGTAAATCCAGTTGAGGTTCACAAATTTTTAGAAACGCATCTCCGGCAAGATTTGGTGCCAAAAAATATTGAGCGCAGTCTAAGCCATAAGTTTGAAAGCAAAGGGTGCGAAACTTTTCAAACACGTCTGCTAGCTGCAATGTGTCTACGGATAAGTATAGATCATGATAGTCACCCAAACTGAAGCAATCACAATTTCCGAAAATTTTTTGTGCTTTTTCTAATTGAGATTGTGTTATGGACGGTACGTTGCTTTCACCTGACAATGAATTTAACCAATTGTTCAGAGGCGGAAGTTTCGATTCTTTAAATCGGTCAAAAGAGTCTCTATAGGAGTATGGATAAAACCCTTTGTCGTGTAACAGCTTAATATCACTAGACTGATTTTTTTCAAAGTGCTGATCCAAAGTTTTGAAATTATCGTCTGGCAGAGATTCGACTAATTTTTCTAGCGAAGTATTCATAAATCTGAAAGAGTCCAAAAATCGCAGATCCTCATACACTTGAATGAGCCTGTTTCTTCGGTCGAGATGTTCTTCAATGAAAGCTTTTAGCGTTAGGCTGATATATGTCTCATCGGTGTTTGGTATAATTGTAAACTTGTTTCTGGGATGGCTTTTGTGTAATGAACTGCAGAGATGGTGTAAATCGTAATGACTCAAATTATGAGCAATAACAAGAGTGAAATTTGAGTTTTTCTGTTGACATTGCAAACATCATGAGCCCAGCCCAGAAATTTCCCACTGAAATGACAGTGGTCCAAAACTTTAATATCGTTATTATCAAAATCTCTTTCACAAATCCAACAGTTTTTTGCGTTTGATTTTTGCTGATTTATCGGAATAGTTCCGGAAAAAACACGATGCTGCTGTTTTCTGTAATAAATATCACGAGCAAATTTCTCCATTTGGTCTACAAAATCTACCATGCAGTCAGGTCCGCGTTGCAGTTTGTATCTGTACAGGACTGGTTTATTGTGTTCCACTGCAGCGAAACAGTACCCGCTCGGCGTATGCTTTTCTATTAACCTGGAATGACTTTTTTCTGGGTCATTTGATACGCTGTAAAATTTTTCCAGTATAGATTCAAGGTCATAGTACAATACAATTGGTGAAAACATTTTTGCTTTATGCTTTTTGAAGGTCAGTTCCTTCTTGATAGGCATGGCAATAAACGCAGCGTCGTAATCGTAACACAAATCTTGATGTTTTTTCAGTAACTCTGAGCTGCTACAAAGGCGAAAGCAGTTCCTACAAACAGCCGAACGGTAATCAACTTTTGTACCTCTTATGTTTGCTATCAGTTATTCTAGATTTTTTATCAGAACATAATGATATCGCTGACCGTCAGAAATCAGAAGTACATCAAGGACCAGATCGTATCTTTTCTTGGATACTCTAAGAGGCAACAGCTGTTTTTTATGATATCGAAAAACGTTCACGTTTACCTGTTCAAACGTCTCAAATGAGTCAATTTTATCGATAGCCATTGGCATCTCATACTCGCCTTGAGCTTGATGAGCAGTTGTGTTTGTTCTGTTGTACAGAGCTGGGCTTGTGATCGTGCGCCATGAGGTTGATTCTAATATAGGGCCGTACTCCATGTGATATGCTGCAGTGTAGCAGTAGAGGAAACAATTCGAGTCGTTTATATTGCGAATGTTTAGCAGATGTCTGTTGTTAACCAGTTCTGATGGCAGCGCTAGATATGACGAGCCACGGATAGGATTGAACTTCACAATTTTTAGTTCCAAGTTGTTTATCTTCTCCAGAACCCATCCACTCCCATTCGATGAAAAGCAGTTTAGGACACAAATCATTTGCTGAACCATCGTGAAAAGTTCATCTTCGGATAAAACATCATAGTAGACAGTTTTCATATCAGTTTTCGCAAAAATTGTTGTGTGTTCATCTTCTTCGTCATTTCTTGGCTTCATGAGCTTCAGCTCTGCTGTCAAATGAACTTTATGGGCTCCACGGCTTGTTTTGTTTTGCACAATCTCATCTATCTCCGGCTTCACTGAAGTTAGATAAGCCAGCAGGTCAATTTCCATTGTTGGCTTGATATTGTAAACTTTCACATCGCCGTTGAAGGCTGATTGTACAGGTTTTGACAAACTGGCCCCTTGTTTTGGAGGTTCCCTTTCTAACATCCGAGATCGTGATGGTCCAGCTTGGTTTGGAGATTCAGATTGTGTTGTCGCATCTGTAGCCCATACTGGTAGTCCGTGCCTGTTTTTCATGTGTTGGACAAAGTTTTCCTTGCTCATGAAGCAATGATTGCAGTATATGCATACACTCTCGACCTTTTTCCCTCCGTGGCGGCTGCGACAGTGATCTGTGAGTCCGAGTATAGTTTGACTTTTGAAATTGCATTGATTACAGATTAGAGTCGGACGCTCTGGCTCTATTTTATGAATCAGATATAGATGTCTTCTCAGACTTCTTTTGTCGGAGAGTTCTCGATTGCAATGAGGACAGGGAAAGGTCATTTTTTGTATTGTTTTTGGTTTCTGTATTCTACTGGAGAGAAAAAAGAAAGACCAACTAGTTGCTGAGAGATTCAGAGTTTTTGTGATTAACTGGTTAATGTCTTTTTATTATTACAATTTTTCCTGGAGCACTGTTTGTGGTTAAATTTTTTGTGTAGGATTTTGCTCGAGGAAGATTTGACTAAGAGTTGAGTTTCTATTTTGCTTTCCAGGTTCTCTTATTTTTATTAGTTCTGTAAACCTAAAAAGGTATATTAGTTCTAGATACTTGGTTATTGTTTCACCTACGCAAGCTTCTATAGCTATCCCAATGAATACACACCATAAACAAACTTCTTATTATTGTGTCCGTAGGATCTTTAGTAGTTTCTGTTTAATTGGTTGTTTCACAGCATAACATAAGCCTTAACATTGTTTTTGCCTCAAGACAATGATTACTCATTGGTTACTCACGGAAAAGTTTAGCTATTATTATAACTAAAATAACTTAGTACAATACGTAACCTTAATACATTTCAGATGTCATCATCAGAAGGAAGTCCATCCCGCTGAAGTACAACAGGTGTTGTTGCATATCGAAATGAATCAACGAAGAGATGCATCAACAGAGACTCCAGTGGTCGGAGAGATAGGGAATTCGAACGGTAGTGAGCAGGGCGATCAGATGGAGAGACTTATTGCTTCTCAAAATCGTCTTGCCGCTGCCATTGAATTCCAAGGATGGCAGACTGCGAAGCTAGTGGAGGTACTTCAAATGCAGAGTGCCGGTGCTCCACGATGCCTCCGATGTGGTAGATGGGGTCATCTTGCTTCGACCTGTGGCCGATCCTGACTATTTCTGGTTTGTTTCTAATTATCTGTCTCATTTACTGACCAATAGTTTCCTTTTACCAAATATGATTTATGCTTGTCTTTTAATAAAACTATCTACTGATTTAGAAACATTTCAGCTCAAATCCCCTACAAAACTTTAATATAACTGACTCTAGCTGAAATCTTTAATCAATTTGTTGTTCAATACATTCAATTGAAAAAACTACAAGTCTCAATATCGTTATTAGAATAGTAGAGTAGCCAAAAAAAATCATTTGAATTTAATTTCATGCATATAATATTTTTATAAAACACACAGACACACGAACAATTTTAATCCAAGTTTTGATCTTAGTTTTGATTAGAGTTTTCGGTGTTTGCCTGCATCATCTTCATAGAATAGAAACATATCACTCCGTTTCAATTTGTTTTTTTGTGGGAGCGTATGTAATTGGTGCTGTTTCTTCGATGAGTGGTGACTGACGTTGCATCGTAATATCTGTACTACTCTGCTCACTACTGTCAGCAATGGCTGCCATGCTTGGTAAACGTTTGAATTGGGGAGTTTTTTTCGTACAGTTTTCAAAAAGAGACGGCGACGTAGGACTAACTAGGTCCATAATTCCTTGAGAGTCTTCCAATAAATTTTTCTCACAAGAACTTGATATTGCTTGTTGTTGAAAATCATCTCCTTTTTCTAGATTTTTTATACCATAGATAGAATCTAATTGATGTAATTCACGAATTGTACCTTCTTGATTATCATAAAAAGGGACCGTTGAACAATCAATTTTATAAAGAGATTTCAAAGTTGCACTGTAAAGGGGTCTGAAATAAATTCTCTTTCAAGTCCAGGAATTATGTCAGCGGGTGCAAGGTTTCCAAGTGATGATCTGCTTTCTGATAACAAGAGAAACAAGTGATCGTAGACGTATTTTGGGAGCATTATCTTATTGACGTCCACCCACTGACTGTTTTCTCGATTTTGTTCAATGATGGCTACACATCGACGTTGATAATTTTCAAGAAATAAATATCTATGGTGGAAAAAGCCAGAATTTCGGAGAATCATAACCAAGAAAACCATTTTAATCTAAAAGAACAAAAAGATTTTTGAATTTGAACAAATTTGAACTTGTTAATTGCACAATACTCGCTAAGATTAGCCTTTAGCTAAAAAATAGACGACTACTGGGTTGGGTGCAGTGTCTAGTACATGTATTCAAAATAGGATTGTATGTTTGTGTGTGTGTGAGTGTGTGTGTGCTTAGGGTGTGTCTTTATGTGTTGATTATTTTATGAGTTTATCTATGATAATATATATAGTAGGTATTGAGTATTGGAAAGAAATTGATTCTTTTCCTAAAATTGGACAACAGAAACAAGTTGTGATATGTAAGCTATGACATCAGCAATTGAAAAAGATTGTGCGTATTCTGACTATTCTCTTTCGATTTGTGAGAGCGAAAAACGAACTGTTAGAGCATTTGTAAAGACCTATGATAATACCGGTAAATACGTGTTCCTTACATTGTACAAGCGCAATGAAGTTGGTGATATGAGTTTTAGTCAACGAATATCATTGTCTTTATCAAAAATTCAAAAACTTAGCAGCAAAATTGAAAAAATAAAGCGATTTGTGCTGAAAAAATCTAGAAATCATCAGTTTTCTCCGAAACTCAAGGAACCAGATGAGGAGCTAAAACCAAGTACTACGAAAATTCTCTGGAAGATTGAAAAAGAGAGCTGTTCATCAGACGAAGAGAAAGAAAACTTGTCAACCACTGAAAATTGTAACTTGAACTGATATCGTGATTGTGAAATTATTAATTGCGTTTCATTTACAACAACATGGTTGAAGCTATGTGTGAACACTCTTCAGACTTTTTCTGAAAATTTAAAAAATCTTTCAAGTTTTATATTTGTTACTCATTACCCGAATTTGTTTTCTCTCCAGCAAACGACCAATTCAATTATGCCTACGCAAGACACTCAACTAATGACACATGCAAATATATGAATGAACTCAACACCGACAGTCCTTTTCATTATCATGTTTTGATTGAAATCGAAAAACGTTCTACCGAACAACGAAATTCATTGGCGTCAAAACTCTTTAATGTACCGTGTCTGTTCACGTGCTTCAAGGAACTCATTTCAAATTTGAATGATTATGTTGCTGTGGGACCCATAATGAAAAAATTGACTTCAGCGGTTTTATACAATAAGTATCACAACCTGGAAACACCAGGTCAACGTTCAAGAAAAAGATTACCACAAGTTTGTGTTCAATCAGACTACAAACGGACTCAACAAACTCAAACTAACTTATTACCCTTTGCTACCATCAATCGCATAACAATTGTTCTTTATTGTTCTCCTCATGGTGTAGTTTTATGTAGAATTTTAGACATAATGCAAAGTGGTTTTGGTGAATTTGACTTCAAGATTGATGATTATAGATTCAAGTTTTCAATGGATAGTAGTTTTAATTTGAATTAAACTCTTCCTCTAATGTTTTAACCTCTTTATCATTAGAAAACAATGGTGTATTTTTATAAATTAAATTACAACATGTGTTCACTAAATCGCATTAAGTCATTGTCATTCACAATGTGTTGAATAGGTTGTGATTTGAATACTTCATTGATTTTTGAATACATTCGACACACTCGTTTGAAATCTTCTTGATAATTTTCGAGAGGGTATCCCAGAGGGTCAGCAAAGTGTACGTTGTTTCTTCGTCTGCCTAGTAGAAGCCAATGCGTTCCTGACTCTGACGATTCTGATGCATTAACAATTATAAAACTCTCTGGTTTAAGTTTAGGGAAGTTGTCAGCTGCAAACACGCCCGTAAATTTATGCTTGAGATGGTGGCATTTTTGTACGAATGTAATAATTTCAAAACTATCCATGTCCTGGGTAATTTATAAGGGCATTTTTTGTTACTTTACGGTCTGAAGTGATATGAAACGTTGAATTGCGCTCACCTAAAAGAAGAATTTTTACATTGTCAGCTAAGGCTCGGGAAAAGGTGAGGTCGAGTGATATTGAACAGTATGTTAGTTCTGGATGAATGAAATCGTGAGAAGCTTCCTGAGTAGATGTAAGATCAAAAGCCATAATGAAATGATTATCATAATCTCCAAGAGGAATACCATGTCCTGTGCCCTTCTGTAGAAAATCCAAAGCTTCAATTGTGTTAAAGTAAAATCGTTTACGTCGTGTTTTTGAAATATGAGTGCCTACAATAGTTAAACCGTTACAGTATATAGTGACTTCGGACAAATTGAAGGGTCTGTAACGAAAAGGATTTGTCCGGTTTGTACCTAGGTAAGCTTGATTAGTTGTCATTGCAATTATCATCCGACGTACTGGTTCCTTCGAAAATACATCTTCTTGGCGCCAACTTTGATCACCTGTTGTAGCCAGAAACGTTCGAGGTAGAACTTCTGTGAAACCATACACAGCAAGATTGATGATTATAGATTCAAGTTTTCAATGTATAGTAGTTTTAATTTGAATTAAACTCTTCCTCTAATGTTTTAACCTCTTTAACATTAGAAAACAATGGTTGTTTTTTTAAAAATTAAATTACAACATGTGTTCACTAAATCGCATTAAGTCATTGTCATTCATAAAAATAAATAGTGAAACTTTAGAACTGGACAAAATATACGCAATATAAAAACAATAGAGACCACAAAGAACAGAGTCAATGGTTTGAATAGGTTGTGATTTGAATACTTCATTGATTTGTGAATACATTCGACACACTCGTTTGAAAACTTCTTGATAATTTTTGAGAGGGTATCTCAGAGGGTCAGCAAAGTGTACTTTGTTTCTTCGTCTGCCTAGTAGAAGCCAATGCGTTCCTGACTCTGACGATTCTGATGCATTAACAATTATAAAACTCTCTGGTTTAAGTTTAGGGAAGTTGTCAGCTGCAAACACGCCCGTAAATTTATGCTTGAGATGGTGGCATTTTTGTACGAATGTAATAATTTCAAAACTATCCATGTCTTGGGTAATTTATAAGGGCATTTTTTGTTACTTTACGGTCTGAAGTGATATAAAACGTTGAGTTGCGCTCACCTAAAAAAAGAATTTCTACATTGTCAGCTAATGCTCGGGAAAATGTGAGGTCGACTGATATTGAACAGTTTGGTAGTTCTGGATGAATGAAATCGTGAGAAGCTTCCTGAGTAGTTGTAAGATCAAAAGCCATAATGAAACGATTATCATAATCCCCAAGAGGAATACCATGTCCTGTGCCCTTCTGTAGAAATTCCAAAGCTTCAATTGTGTTAAAGTAAATTCGTTTACGTCGTGTTTTTGAAATAGGAGTGCCTACAATAGGTAAACCGTTACGGTATATAGTGACTTCGGACAAATTGAAGGGTCTGTAACGAAAGGGATTTGTCCGGTTTGTACCTAGGTAAGCTTGATTAGTTGTCATTGCAATTATCATTCGACGTACTGGTTCCTTCGAAAATACAACTTCTTGGCGCCAACTTTGATCACCTGTTGTAACCAGAAACGTTCGAGGTAGAACTTCTGTGAAACCATACACAGCAGGTGTCTTCATTAGCTGTTTTTCAATTTCTCCCAGAACATTATCTGTAATTGTCATTTTTCTAACGTATAAATTGGCTTGTACTATTTTAACTTCATAATTTTTTGCTGCCGTCTCCGCTATGGTTACAAACTCATTCGAACTTCTTCGGAAATAAAATCGTAGAGTTACACCACTCAGAAGATGTTTGTCACATGTCAAAATGTCACAGGCGGGCTTACCAATGAAAGTGGCTTCAACTGACTGAGCCTCCAGTGTCTTACGCTCACCAACATCTGTTCCACGGGTATCGGCGCCGTCAACTTTCTGAGGTTCATCTTCGTAATAATATCCTTGACAGACCAACTAAGTATTCTTAGCACTGTCTCCATGAGAAAATTCGGTTTCAATGAATCCCTTGTGTGCATAATTACCATTTGTGTTTGAAATTTCAATACCATTAGCCGAAACAGTGCATTCAGAGAAGAGGGAGTGAAGGGTATTGTTTACAAAATAACGGGTATCTCTCTCGGCGGCTTCAGTTCCCCCACGTAGGTCAGCATCATTGGCTTGGGTAATTTTACATTTGATCTCCAACACAATTTTTTGAAGGTCAATAAAATTGTTGCGATCACCCAATACCCCGAATTCTAAGACTGGACCGTCGGGTGAGAAAGATGGTCCAATTTTTTGTGTGAAAGCATTCTCGAAAGTAACCAGAAGTGGTGGTTTCTCGAAAACATCTAGAGTTGTGTGTGTGGCTTCCGAGGAAAACAGGTTTGCAATCATTGTTTACATTTGAGAAAAAATCAGAGCGACTGCGCGTGACTGGGTTTATCCGTGAAATGTTTGACACGCGAACTTTTCTAGGAGAATTGCTTTTCCGTCTGCCTACTTTTGAAACCCGCGCTTTTTTTTCTACTCGCATTTGGTCTTTTGACTCTTTTTTGAACTTACTTCGCCTTCTTGCACGGTAGAGTACCATTGAACCTCCAACCTGTTTGCGTACAGTTTTAGTGACGGTGCTTTTGAGTGCTTGTTTTGGAGTTTTGCGCTTGCTAGCTACCTCAATTAGCTCGGGAGCAGCCTGAAGTAATAACTCCTTTCCAATACGTTTAACAGCAAAAGGACAAATTTCCTGGCAATAGGTAGGGCTGCTCGCCCAATTCCAGCAGCAAGAGCACAAAAACCACTTCCTCGTTGTCTATAGTGTCCCGAAAAATAAGGCGATACAGCTTGCTTGGCCTAGTATGCCTCCATACAAAAACTATGGATAGAATTTTTTGAAGCGTAAGGTCAGAACAACTTTTCCGGTCCCTGCAAACGGGACTAAGTTACCCATTTCACTAAGGAGTTGAACTGCAATACACTGTATACTTTTTGTCAACAGCTTTTTGTAATCCAAATTACTGAAAACTATTCTGTGACTGGGCTCAACAATGCCAATGTTACCGTTTTTCAGTCGTCTTTTTGTGTCAATGATCCTCAACAAAGGAGCTTTTGAGTGTCCAACGTGTTGGTAATCGATAATATCGAGGTAAATAAATATGAGTTCAATTCCAGCCGAGAGGTCAAAAGGATAATCTGAGTCGTGTTCATTAACATTATTCGTCAGCTGCAGATGAGGCTTTGACTTGAAGCCAATGTGAAAACCTAGCCCTCCGTCTTGAGATCCTTTAAAACCAAGCAGACTCGGAATTTGCGGCGTGGGGAATGTTATTACTTCTTCTTTGTTTTTGAATATTATGTTAACATGACCCGTTACTTTGTCAACTTTTGCTTTCATTTCCAGTTTCAATTGATCATTTAGCTGTTGAATCAATTCTTCAACATTTTCATAGGCCCCCATCAAAACACTTGCTCATTCACCAGTGTAGGGTTTACTTACAGTAAATTCACTGTTCGTTCGGTTTTCTGGTTTTTCTTTTTTTCTGTACACTCTCACCTCTGTGTCAAAAACATTATAAATATACGCAGGAAAAATTACTTCACTCAGAGCTACGCGCCAGTCACCATCAAGAATGATTTCTTCGCTATACAAATTTTTGAAACTGGCAACCGTGTTGTCTGTGAAAACACTCATAGAAGCAGACGAAACAAGATGAACAGTGAACTCGCTTTCTCCAACATCTTTTTGACTCATTATCAGGATCGTATGATAGCTAGAATTATGTTTCGATCGTATTAACTCTACACAACAGCGTTGGTCAACTCAGCTTCGTAAAATTTTCTGAGAATGGGTTCAGCGTTTTTGTCTAATAAACTGTAAGTTGGCGGGTTTTTAGTTGGAATGTCTATAATTTCAAACAAATCGTCTGTAAATGTTTGCTTATATCCTTTTCGAAACGTTGTATCTGCTTTTGAAGTCCTCACAAAATCTCCAATACCGTATTTAGGTTGTTTTTTTCATGCATGTTGATGCATCTGTAGTGAGAGAGCGTAAATATGGCACATCTTTCATCGATATCATGTTATGAGCCATTTTAGTAACCCTGTTAGTACGACCGTTAATTGTATTCACAAATTTAGCTTTGTTATATACGATTATGTCCATTTGTCCTCGAGGTATCTATAGATTATGTTTTTCAATGATCTGATATTTCGCTCCGCAAAAGCCGACTTTTTTTCGCTGTAGGTTGTGTAGACTTCTATTCCTTTTTTCTCACATAAATTGTTGAACGAGCCTTTGAATTCTGTTCCTTGATCAACCCAGACTTTCTTTGGTTGCTTCACTTTTATCATTTTTTTGAATGCTTCCTCACATGTTGTAGCATATTTTGACTTCATTGGTTGTACACGTAAATATCGAGATAAACAATCGACGGCCACCAGTAAATAATTTACATCCCCGTTGTACTTTGCAAGTTTGTCAACATGAGCTAGATCCAGAGACCAGATCTCGTTCAGATCAAATACTTTAACTTTTAATCGAGGAAACTTTTTACGATAAGTTTTGTATTTGGTATACGCGTTTTGTGTGTGTAAGAATTTTTGAACTGTCTTTTCTTGAAGTTTTGACACTTTCTGAAGATTTTTTACACTACCGTAGGCTGCCGGACCCTTTCTGTATAATTTTTTCAATCTTTCGTCAGGTGTTGCAACTTTCGATGTTTTATTTGAACGTAAACCACTGCTTGATTCCTCTGGTAGTTGGTGAGGTGAAGAGGTTATCTTTGGCGTCATTGAATTCATCCTCTTCTTCATCACTGTCCTGGATCTTAAATTTGGACTCATTTTCAAGTGATCTTTTTGTTGTTTCACTTCGTGTGGATGTTGAAGGTTTTTCGCTTTCTGACTTCAATTGAGTTTTTTCAAGTTTTTGCCTGACTAAAGCTTTTGCGTATTTTTTATTACCATCTCCTCTTCAATGTCAATAGCATTCAAAATATTCTCATAGGGAGTCAAGTTTTTATCTATTCTCTTTGTTGGTTGTTGAATGTTGTACATAAATATTGTTGCCTTTAAGCCTGTGTCACCGAGCGATGTCAAAACAAAGTTAACGCTGATGTCATCAATTGTAATTTCATCAGAATTGTTAGCAATTTCCATTATATTTCGAACCCTATCTAGTTTATGAGCTTCGAGAAATGATAGACCAAAAATTACTTTTGCGTACGGTCCTGAGTTCTGCTTTTTATCTGGTGTAGTTTCAATAGATTGTTCTGCTGACTGCTCAGGTTCGCTCTCTAATTCAATGTCAACTGTGTCCGAACTCTGCTTTCGTGTTTGTGAACGCTTTAGAAATGACAGCTGATGATTTTTGTGTCTAATATTTTGATCATTCAAAATTCTCCCAACATATGACTCATCTTTTTGTTGCATTCGCGTGTACCGTTTTCTTTGGAATCAGAATAAACTCTTCTGCTGTACTGTTTGTTGACATTTTCTAGTTTATAAGGTAATTGTAACAGAAGTAAACAACTTGTTGCACTAATTCGAAACCAGGTTTTGAAAGAAATACAGCTCTCCTCGTTTCTACACTAGTGGAATTCCGTAGGACAATTTTCGAAATTTTTCATATCTTTTGATTTTTTTTAATCCTAACAGGTACAGCTCCCTTAACTATATTATATAAACATTCAGTTATTAAAAATAAAACACACTTGTTACGTTTTGATCTCAATGTTTTCCTCAGTTGTGTCTTTGATAACTGATTCAAACGTTTTAGCATATAAACTTTTGTCTCGTTTATTGCTCAGGGTTATTTCATTGGGTTGTGGTGCTGGTAGGTAAAATATTGAGGGTCCCGGGCCAGTAATATTAGAACAGAATCTTAAACTTTCTGATGTTTTGGGGTTCAGGTCTATTAGAAAGTGACCAAAAGCTTCTTTTGTAGACAACTGATAACTATGACGAAGAAATTTTGCAAGATGCAATTGTCTTCCTATGTAATACACTTGTTGAACATCACGAGGGGACTTGGATAAAATGATATGAGTGGTATTCAAGTCAATTGTTCGCGACCATCTACTTTGCTGAAACAAATTGTGTTTTACATAAATGGTATCTATGTTTTTATGTCTACCAGCAGTTGCCAGCTTTACAAACGTTTTGTCGCTGTAAATTTCCTCACATGAGTCATCAAAGATAAGCAGACAATCTTCTAAGTCAATGATGAAGTCAAAATTTTGAAAACGTACGAATTGAATTGATAACTTCTTCCTCATAAGGGGAAACTGAGGTTGAAAGTCTTTATAGCAGAATAAAATTTTCGAAAAGCGTGGTTGAAAAGTTCCCCAAAGTAACATATTAAAAATCAATTGCATTTTTCCAGAGCCAGAGGGTCCCACCACAGCCATGAAAACCCTATCTTTTGTTGAAATAATTTTGTTCATAATCTGGGGTTGGGTAAAATGTAGCCGACTAGACTTGACAGAATAGATATCCATACTGATGTTTCTTCCCATGTTGATGCATCTGTAGTGAGAGAGCGTAAATATGGCACATCTTTCTTCGTTATCATGTTATGAGCCATTTTAGTAACCCTGTTAGTACGACCGTTAATTGTATTCACAAATTTTTGTAGCTTTGTTATCTACGAGTATGTCCGTTTGTCCTCGAGGTATCTATAGATTATGTTTTTCAGTGATCTGATATTTCGCTCCGCAAAAGCCGACTTTTTTTCGCTGTAGGTTGTGTAGACTTCTATTCCTTTTTTCTCACATAAAATGTTGAACGAGCCTTTGAATTCTGTTCCTTGATCAACCCAGACTTTCTTTGGTTGCTTCACTTTTATCATTTTTTTGAATGCTTCCTCACATGTTGTAGCATATTTTGACTTCATTGGTTGTACACGTAAATATCGAGATAAACAATCGACGGCCACCAGTATATAATTTACATCCCCGTTGTACTTTGCAAGTTTGTCAACATGAGCTAGATCCAGAGACCAGATCTCGTTCAAATCAAATACTTTAACTTTTAATCGAGGAAACTTTTTACGATAAGTTTTGTATTTGGTATACCCGTTTTGTGTGTGTAAGAATTTTTGAACTGTTTTTTCTGGAAGTTTTGACACTTTCTGAAGATTTTTTACACTACCGTAGGCTGCCGGACCCTTTCTGTATAAATTTTTCAATCTTTCGTCAGGTGTTGCAACTTTCGATGTTTTATTTGAACGTAAACCACTGCTTGATTCCTCTGGTAGTTGGTGAGGTGAAGAGGTTATCTTTGGCGTCATTGAATTTATCCTCTTCTTCATCGTCGTCCTGGATCTTAAATTGAGACTCATTTTCAAGTGATCTTTTTGTTGTTTCACTTCGTGTGGATGTTGAAGGTTTTTCGCTTTCTGACTTCAATTGAGTTTTTTCAAGTTTTTGCCTGACTAAAGCTTTTGCGTATTTATTAATTACCATCTCCTCTTCAATGTCAATAGCATTCAAAATATTCTCATAGGGAGTCAAGTTTTTATCTATTCTCTTTGTTGGTTGTTGAATGTTGTACATAAATATTGTTGCCTTTAAGCCTGTGTCACCGAGCGATGTCAAAACAAAGTTAACGCTGATGTCATCAATTGTAATTTCATCAGAATTTTTAGCAATTTCCATTATATTTCGAACCCTATCTAGTTTATGAGCTTCGAGAAATGATAGACCAAAAATTACTTTTGCGTACGGTCCTGAGTTCTGCTTTTTGTCTGGTGTAGTTTCAATAGATTGTTCTGCTGACTGCTCAGGTTCGCTCTCTAAGTCAATGTCAACTGTGTCCGAACTCTGCTTTCGTGTTTGTGAACGCTTTAGAAATGACAGCTGATGATTTTTGTGTCTAATATTTTGATCATTCAAAATTCTCCCAACATATGACTCATCTTTTTGTTGCATTCGCATGTACCGTTTTTTTGGAATCAGAATAAACTCTTCTGCTGTACTGTTTGATGACATTTTCTAGTTTATAAGGTAATTGTAACAGAAGTAAATAACTTGTTGCACTAATTTGAAACCAAGTTTTGAAAGAAATACAGCTCTCCTCGTTTCTACACTAGTGGAATTCCGTAGGACAATTTTCGAAATTTTTCATATCTTTTGATTTTTGTTAATCCTAACAGGTACAGCTCCCTTAACTATATTATATAAACATTCAGTTATTAAAAATAAAACACTCTTGTTACGTTTCGATCTCAATGTTTTCCTCAGCTGTGTCTTTGATAACTGATTCAAACGTTTTAGCATATAAACTTTTGTCTCGTTTATTGCTCAGGGTTATTTCATTGGGTTGTGGTGCTGGTAGGTAAAACATTGAGGGTCCCGGGCCAGTAATATTAGAACAGAATCTTAAACTTTCTGATGTTTTGGGGTTCAGGTCTATTAGAAAGTGACCAAAAGCTTCTTTTGTAGACAACTGATAACTATGACGAAGAAATTTTGCAAGATTCAATTGTCTTCCTATGTAATGTAATACACTTGTTGAACATCACGAGGGGACTTGGATAAAATGATATGAGTGGTATTCAAGTCAATTGTTCGCGACCATCTACTTTGCTAGAACAAATTGTGTTTTACATAAATGGTATCTATGTTTTTATGTCTACCAGCAGTTGCCAGCTTTACAAACGTTTTGTCGCTGTAAATTTCCTCACATGAGTCATCAAAGATAAACAGACAATCTTCTAAGTCGATGAGGAAGTCAAAATTTTGAAAACGTACGAATTGAATTGATAACTTCTTCCTCATAAGGGGAAACTGAGGTTGAAAGTCTTTATAGCAGAATAAAATTTTCGAAAAGCGTGGTTGAAAAGTTCCCCAAAGTAACATATTAAAAATCAATTGCGTTTTTCCAGAGCCAGAGGGTCCCACCACAGCCATGAAAACCCTATCTTTTGTTGAAATAATTTTGTTCATAATCTGGGGTTGGGTAAAATGTAGCCGACTAGACTTGACAGAATAGATATCCATACTGATGTTTCTTCCCATGTTGATGCATCTGTAGTGAGAGAGCGTAAATATGGCACATCTTTCTTCGTTATCATGTTATGAGCCATTTTAGTAACCCTGTTAGTACGACCGTTAATTGTATTCACAAATTTTTGTAGCTTTGTTATATACGAGTATGTCCATTTGTCCTCGAGGTATCTATAGATTATGTTTTTCATTGATCTGATATTTCGCTCCGCAAAAGCCGACTTTTTTTCGCTGTAGGTTGTGTAGACTTCTATTCCTTTTTTCTCACATAAATTGTTGAACGAGCCTTTGAATTCTGTTCCTTGATCCACCCAGACTTTCTTTGGTTGCTTCACTTTTATCATTTTTTTGAATGCTTCCTCACATGTTGTAGCATATTTTGACTTCATTGGTTGTACACTTAAATATCGAGATAAACAATCGACGGCCACCAGTAAATAATTTACATCCCCGTTGTACTTTGCAAATTTGTCAACATGAGCTAGATCCAGAGACCAGATCTCGTTCAGATCAAATACTTCAACTTTTAATCGAGGAAACTTTTTACGATAAGTTTTGTATTTGGTATACGCGTTTTGTGTGTGTAAGAATTTTTGAACTGTCTTTTCTGGAAGTTTTGACACTTTCTGAAGATTTTTTACACTACCGTAGGCTGCCGGACCCTTTCTGTATAATTTTTTCAATCTTTCGTCAGGTGTTGCAACTTTCGATGTTTTATTTGAACGTAAACCACTGCTTGATTCCTCTGGTAGTTGGTGAGGTGAAGAGGTTATCTTTGGCGTCATTGAATGCATCCTCTTCTTCATCGTCGTCCTGGATTTTAAATTGGGACTCATTTTCAAGTGATCTTTTTGTTGTTTCACTTCGTGTGGATGTTGAAGGTTTTTCGCTTTCTGACTTCAATTGAGTTTTTTCAAGTTTTTGCCTGACTAAAGCTTTTGCGTATTTATTAATTACCATCTCCTCTTCAATGTCAATAGCATTCAAAATATTCTCATAGGGAGTCAAGTTTTTATCTATTCTCTTTGTTGGTTGTTGAATGTTGTACATAAATATTGTTGCCTTTAAGCCTGTGTCACCAAGCGATGTCAAAACAAAGTTAACGCTGATGTCATCAATTGTAATTTCATCAGAATTTTTAGCAATTTCCATTATATTTCGAACCCTATCTAGTTTATGAGCTTCGAGAAATGATAGACCAAAAATTACTTTTGCGTACGGTCCTGAGTTCTGCTTTTTATCTGGTGTAGTTTCAATAGATTGTTCTGCTGACTGCTCAGGTTCGCTCTCTAAGTCAATGTCAACTGTGCCCGAACTCTGCTTTCGTGTTTGTGAACGCTTTAGAAATGACAGCTGATGATTTTTGTGTCTAATATTTTGATCATTCAAAATTCTCCCAACATATGACTCATCTTTTTGTTGCATTCGCATGTACCGTTTTTTTTTGGAATCAGAATTAGCTCTTCCCCTGTACTGTTTGTTGACATTTTCTAGTTTATAAGGTAATTGTAACAGAAGTAAATAACTTGTTGCACTAATTCGAAACCAAGTTTTGAAAGAAATACAGCTCTCCTCGTTTCTACACTAGTGGAATTCCGTAGGACAATTTTCGAAATTTTTCATATCTTTTGATTTTTTTAAATCCTAACAGGTACAGCTCCCTTAACTATATTATATAAACATTCAGTTATTAAAAATAAAACACTCTTGTTACGTTTCGATCTCAATGTTTTCCTCAGCTGTGTCTTTGATAACTGATTCAAACGTTTTAGCATATAAACTTTTGTCTCGTTTATTGCTCAGGGTTATTTCATTGGGTTGTGGTGCTGGTAGGTAAAATATTGAGGGTCCCGGGCCAGTAATATTAGAACAGAATCTTAAACTTTCTGATGTTTTGGGGTTCAGGTCTATAAGAAAGTGACCAAAAGCTTCTTTTGTAGACAACTGATAACTATGACGAAGAAATTTTGCAAGATTCAATTGTCTTCCTATGTAATACACTTGTTGAACATCACGAGGGGACTTGAATAAAATGATATGAGTGGTATTCAAGTCAATTGTTCGCGACCATCTACTTTGCTGGAACAAATTGTGTTTTACATAAATGGTATCTATGTTTTTATGTCTACCAGCAGTTGCCAGCTTTACAAACGTTTTGTCGCTGTAAATTTCCTCACATGAGTCATCAAAGATAAGCAGACAATCTTCTAAGTCGATGAGGAAGTCAAAATTTTGAAAACGTGCGAATTGAATTGATAACTTCTTCCTCATTAGGGGAAACTGAGGTTGAAAGTCTTCATAGCAGAATAAAATTTTCGAAAAGCGTGGTTGAAAAGTTCCCCAGAGTAACATATTAAAAATCAATTGCGTTTTTCCAGAGCCAGAGGGTCCCACCACAGCAATGAAAACCCTATCTTTTGTTGAATTAATTTTGTTCATAATCTGGGGTTGGGTAAAATGTAGCCGACTAGACTTGACATAATAGATATCCATACTGATGTTTCTTCCCAGGTAGAGGAAGAGAAAGCGAGTTTGATTATACAAAGTGTAATCAGTGAAAAGATTACAAACATTTGAACAAAGAAGACAACCTCTGACCGGGGTAGATTGATGTTATTACAGAATTTCCACGCTTTTCTTTCGCTCTCATTGCTGTCGTATACAAAATCTTTAACAACATGTGAAGAGTCAATTTCATCAATTGCATTGTCTTGATCCATTTCAATTTTTTATTAAAGTTTGTAATAATTTACAAAAATTTTACTTCTCTTCATAAAACATTTAATAACGCACAAAACCAGTTCTCAAGTCTTCTTCTGTTTCCACTAGACGACAAACAAAACATGCAGGTATGAGGTTCGTTTTCTCGTAATAAATAATGCTTTGAATTTCTTCTGTTGAAATAAACGAGATTAGAGCTGATGGCAAGGAGGGGCTACATGTCTCCATGATTTTTTCCAATTGGTTCTTTGGAACCAGTATTAACTTGGGCGGACTGAGTTTTTTAGACGAGAGTTCAGGTTGCAATTGTTGCTGCTCCTGTTGCTGCCGATGTTGTTGCTGCTGCTGTTGTTGCTGCTGTTGTTGCTGTTGAATTGGTTGCTGTTGATTATATTGTTGGTAGCACTGATAGTCGTACTGCAGCTGTTGCTGTCTGTTACAAGTTGTTGGTTGCGATCCATTTTGATGACTTCCTCTAGTCTGATGGAAGAATATGAATTGATCAAGTATGGGTAGACAGGTTGCAAAATGGACTAATTCTTCTTGAGATAGTACTATTTCCTGCTTGTGCTGCAATGTCTGGTTTTTGAATATGACTTTCTCGTATTTAATCACTGAAGTCAGAACTTGACCCGATGTTGTTATCCAAGTTGAGATAGTTAGATTTGGAGATATCAGTGTTTCCAACTTCGCTGGATTTTGACTCGTAATCTTGTGCTGTTTCTAAAAGTTGAAACTGCTCTGGTTGTTCATCGTTAGCCAGTTCTTTCAACCAATTAAAGAAGAAATTAACTTTTCGGCGAGCACAATGATTCAAGATTTTGCCAGCTATTCTGCTAGGGTAATGGTTTTCAAAATTGTTCACAATCTTTAAGTTGTTGCCTCTGGCATCAAATTTTGGACAACCAATCAGATCCAAGTTAAAGTCTTTACAGTCGAGCAGATTTGCCAAGAACTCTGACTTTTCTTGTCCCTTAGCATAGTGTACAGCTTTCGGGTTTCTCAATTTCACGCTTTGTAATATTTGCGTTAGATAAATATACGGGTAGACACCATGTTCCCAATGAAGACCATGAAGATACTTGGTGAGCCAATTAAATGCTCGCTGCTCAGCTGGCGCCAAAGAATTGAATGAGCTGGGAGGAAGGAAAAGCATGCAATCTATATACTCTTCTGCACAAAACTGCCAATTCCTTCACAATAAAATTTTGTTTTGAATAACGAAAAGTTTCACAGTCAATAACAACTGTTCGCTCTCTCAACATTCTAGTAAATGAAAAGTGATAGGTTTAAACAATTTTGTATACCAACAAAAAGCAATTTCCGTAATATGCCCCGCAAAAGGAATGTTTATGTCACATGGTAACATGTACGCATAGCCCGGTCCTTGGTTATAGTACTCTTGAACGTATCCGGCTGCATCATGTAGAATAGCATGCAGTCTCAATATTTTCGAATCTTTCAAAAAACGATCCATTGATGAATTATCAATTCCAATCAAACCTCCATAAGGTCGAAGCTTCATAGCAATATCAAAATCAAAATCTGTTGATTCGTTGAACAAGGAACATGCTGCTAAAAATTAGTTGCGTCTTACAGAGTTTTCTGGATAATTGTTCTGTAGTGACAAATATGTTTCATGAACGATTTCCAGGTCATTTGTTGTTATAACAGGTTTGGTAAACAACATTACACACGGTATCTGAGCAACTGTTGCAATCGTTGAATTTCATTCCAATAAAAGTAAAAATAACCGTAGTATTGCCACCTGCCGCGTGCTTTTTGATAAATTGTTAAATGAAGCCTCGGAAATTTTTTGGAATTGGATTTCTTGTTGATACTTAGAACAATCTTTCTCTCAACATCTAGTTCCGTACAAATTGTTTTGAACTCATAGTAACAATCGTATCTTCTACCCTCAACAATTTTTGTATTTTCTAAGCAATACTGACAAATAAAAGCTCCGTCTGCTCCACAAAGGTTCTGGACTAATTCAAATGTTAGTCGAAAAATTTCAACGCAGTAAAACTTTTCCATTCGAACTCGAACACATTCCGCGGAGAGTAAGTTGTCTGTGTTTTTCCAGCGGCTTAGTACAACTGTTTTCAAATGAAAATTCCTATCATAGAATAATTTAATTCTCAAGAACTGTTTTGAAAAGCTACCATCTTGTTTGATGCACCAATCACCAATTCACAAGCTACCAACAGCTTCAGACGGAGTCCTTATTTAAAATGAATGTTTTTTTGATGATTCAGTTTCTGTTTCAGAAAAAAATTAACTGTATGCATGAGTAAAAAAAAACCTGTCCACAGCTAAAATGTTCTTACTCTACTCAAAAGGTTTGCTCAACAGGAAAAAAATCTCCCTTGGTCTCTTGTTAGACTTTACCACCTCTCTGCGAATGTGGTAAGGCCGGAGACTGGGTGGGGGGTAATTCAAGATAGTAGTTTTAGTATCTTCAATTACCTCTCACTCTGGGCCTCCGCCCGGAAGATGTATGGAATCTCAGCTTAAGCCTAATTAGCTACAAGCTAGAACCAAACATCTTCCTTGGGCAGTAACACACATAAACCATCCGAAGTAGAGATGGAATGTATGTTGTTACTCTCCACTTTGAAAAGCAAAATTTTCCACTTTGAAAAGCAAAATTTTCCCCGCTGCAAACACAGGGTTACACAAATGCCCCCCCCGTTGCGTGCCCAGGAAGACACTATACTACTAACATTAAGGGATTATCTTGCTAATCCCCCTCGTGTGAACAGCTTGGGTATCTTGCTGTGAAGTACATCCTTGGAATTTGAGGTAAAATGGGCTATACCTAATGTTAATACATAGGTACTTCCTTTTTCTCTCCCCCCCCAGCTCTGCTCGCTCATTACTACTTTTTTTCTTTTCGTTATATTAGACTAACATACCGCAAGAGTTATTCATCTAGTGTCCTCAACTCCTGCAATGATAATAAAGCGACATTGTCAGGCACGGCTTTTGTCTAAAGCATTTAAATTTTGGAAAAAAAACATTCGTATTGGAAAAAAGCAGGTCACAGATTGCCATTTTCCGAAATCTACTACTAAATAACAGTAATTGCCTAAGAAACATTAAAAAACGGTCACTTTCGAGAAAAAAATATTGAATGATTTTTACTGATCTCGTCGGAACGGCCTTAAATATTATTGTTTTCAATGACCAAAAAACTAGTTTGTTTGTAGTTTTTTTGGTTGATCACCAGGAACTCCAAAACGAACGCAACCATCCCTCCTGTAATTCAAAAATTGAGTATGAAAGGGTGAAACAAATTGTTCTTATAAAAAGAATGGAAATATTTTACAAACTGTTAAAAAAGTGATTTTTTTTAAAAAATGTTAAATTATACACTACAGAACAGAGCTGCTGTCAATAGTGAATAGATATTCCATCTGATACTTGAGCTGCCAAATGATTGTCAAAATTGGCTCCCTCCAAAAAACTGATAACTTGATTGTCTGGACTCCATCGTATGTGAAACTCAAAATGAATTCAAATTTCTTCAAACAATTGAAATTTCAAAGAGCTAAAAACCTTGCTGAAAAACTCTCAAACGAAATGATATCTTAAACAACTCCCTCCAATTTCTTGTTTTCATTATAATTATTCTTATTATTGATGATTGAATAGCCATAACTGAAAATTTTCTGGAGAAAACGAAAAAATAAGTTCTTAAGATTTCTATCAAAACAAATGGCAAGTTGAAAAGTTTTTACTGAACAGTATCAACCTTAAATCAAAAAACAATAAAAAACGAATTACAAATTTTTATCGAAGATCTTTTTCCATTTTAAAAAAATTCAATTACACTGTCAAAGATTATTTCTTTTCACCATTTTCTAAACCGTATATGATATTTTTTTTAGCATTTAATTTAAATTCGTCATTGGAACCTGGAACCTGTGCTTCACCTTGCGCTTCTAATAAGAGCACAAAGCACCGTACAGCCGGAATTATGCTTTGAAGCAAGTGATGTTCAGATTTTTTGTTCGGCCTTACGTGAGGCCTTTTTAACATTTTTTTTAACGAAATTCGACCTAGTGTTTGGCAAAGAAGGGCTATATTTGAACGTGAAATTTCAAATCTATGTACTTATCATGGAAAACTTGGGATTTTTTTTCAAAGTCGGTAGCAAATAAAAGACAATTGCGAATGAGGCTATGGAATCAACAGGATAGTATCCTGATTTATACGAGAGAACTAATGCAACTAAATTGTCGCCTAAATTTAACCAACTAAACTGTCTCTGAAGACAAGAATTTAGTACTTGAGAAAACTGTGTAATAATAAAACAAAAAATTTTATAGTCCGTAGGTTTATGATATTCAGCCTACATATCTGACAGTCCGTGAAAGTCTGCCCTGAATAAGTAAATTCAAGCCTTGATTCTAAAAAATTTGAAATTACTATGAATTGTAGTTAAGGTATGCAAATTATGTTTGCGACATACGCATTTAAAGTCAATTGATGACAATTAAAAATGTACTTTGCTGATCATTTCGGAAAAGTTTGATATCGTGCAATTTGTATTTATTTTTAAAAATCGTTTTTCATTACATTAGAGTGCAATGCTAATTTAATCGAGCAATCTCGTTTCACTGTAATAATAATTGGAGAGAGAAAGAATAGCTATTTTGAATTTTTAAATTGCATTTGACGTCATTTGAATTCCGAATGGATAATTTTGAAACCAGAAACATGTGTTCTGATTTTTGAATCGAACTATATTTTCCTGTTTTTTTTTTTAAAAAAATAGGACAATGGTGAAAAAAAGAATGATATATTTACTATCCTTAAATCGAGATATAAAAATTTCAAGACTTGTTCCAATTGGCCATAGTTTGCAGTTATCAACATTTACGTTGGGTGTTAGGCAATCGATGCACAGAAATGGTGTAGATATCAATCCAATTAAAGTTTCTAATTTTCCAGAAAATTCAGGGAGATAAGGTTGTGCGCTTAGGAATAAGTATGATTCTAAACAAATTTCATTGATTTGTTTTGCGAGTCAAAATTTGGCAGTTGTATGGTCACTATACAATTTATCCGATGTTTTTTTTGGATCGACATTTTTATTCAATGAAAATTTATCATTACACCTGATCTGAATTTTACTTCTATTAATATTACATCTGATGGGTCAGAATCAAATTCCTCTTGAAAATTTTTTAACAAATAGACTGATAATTCTGAGGTTCGATATTGGGCTCCGCCATTATTTGACTGTTGTTCAATTTTTTCCTCGACAGTTCTGTAATTTTTCTACGTTAACACTTGTTTACTGCAAACTCGTTGAAACTAGGTCCAACAAATTTTGCCATTATCAACAACTGCTGAACAATTTTGGCGACAATTTGCTTGCAATTTGGAGACTTTTTGTTTGGCCTTACCTGAGGTCATCTTTAATCAATTCAAAATTCGTTTCGTGAAGGTCAGTAGAAACAACTTTAATAGATTTTTTTCGAAAAAGGACGTAGTGCGTGGAACCGATAGGTTATATTTGAACGTAAAATTGCAAGCAAATGAACTTATTATGTAAAAGATTAGGATTCCTTCGAAGTTGTTGGAAAATGTTAAACAAATATGGACGAGCCTGTGAAATTAAGAGCTTGGATTCCTGTTTTCAATTAGAGAATTTCTTCGTATACTTTTTCATGACCTTTATCAACGGATTTCAATTGTTCTGGAGCTAATGAAGTTTCGCTTGGTACTAGATTACCAACTAAATTGTACTTCAGTGACAATAATTAGAGATAATAATTTTGTACTTTGGAAAACTTTGTGTAATATTAAAACAAATTTTTTTTGTTCGTAAGTTGAGATTCAGCCTCCATTGTGAAACATATCTGACAGTCCATTAACGTATGCTTTGAAGCAGTAAGTTCTTGCTCACGACATCACCACTAATAATATTAAAAATACTCTGAAGTGTATTCATTGTAGGCAAATAACTTTCGTGATAGATTCATTTAAAGTCAATCGCTGACAATTAAAAATGTATTGCGCTGATTATTTCAAAACTAGTTGATATGATATCGTGTCATTAATGATTTGATGTCAAGCAAATTTTATTTTTTTTCTATTGATTTCCCATAGTTTTGGATTCTGATGCTAATATAACGAGCAGCTCCGTTTCAATGTAATAATAATTGGGGAGAAAAAGAGAATATTTTTTGGCAATTTCTTTGAACATTACGCCATTTGAAAATTTTTTGATGGATAATTCCGAAATCAAAACACGTGTTTTTGATTTTTGAATCTCACAGAATTATCCTGTTTTTTTTTCATGGACAAGAGTGAATAAAACCAAAGACGCAGATAATAAAAGCAAAGATTACTATTCTTTAGTCGAGAATTTGGAAAATTCAAGAAAGACAAACATACTTCTTCCACTTTGCCGAAATTTTAAGTTATTAAGCATTACGTTGCGTATTGCACAATAATGGCTTAGAAATCAATGCAATCAAGGGTTCTCTTTTGTCGGAGCATGGTACAAGATAATATCATGCGTTTAGTATCTAATGTTATTCTAAACAAATTTTGGATATATTTTATTTTGGCCCCCCTCCCCAAGCTTGGTGAGCATAAATCTTTTATGACCCCTCGGTGCACGTGCTATTTTCTTACATAGTAAAGTGCTATATAATAACATTTAGTTTGTAACTTCTGGGGGAGGGGGGTTGAAACAGAATATATCCCAAAGTTCATTGGCTGATTTTGCAAATACACATTTGACAATGGAGCCTTCACTAGTTAACGTAGAATTTCTTTAATGGTTTTATCTCCAGAAAGTTTATTTATCCAATAATTTTTCTATTTTGATATGCGTTTCTCATTCAATATTTATCCTTTCACCATAAATATTTCCCGTGAATCAAAAATTGGATCAAATGAACCTTGAACATTTGTTAACAATTGGACTGATGATTCGGGATTTACTTGTCGCTATTGTTTAACTTTTTGTTCATTTTTTCGCGGCAGTTTTTTTTTATTTTTCAGCTTTAACACTCGTTTACTGCCACTTTTGCCAAATTTTTCAATTGCTGTACAATTTGCTTGCAATTTTTAGCCAATAATTTCTAAATTTTGTATTCGGTTCTCAAAGCCTGGTTTTATTTTGTTTTGTACGTTCCTGATTTGGTCCGCATTTTCTCAATTCGCTGGTTATACATGGTTTGCTCCAAATAATTGCCAATCAAAACATTTTTTTGGTTTAATACTGTTTTGGCGGTGCAACTCTCTTTGAGCATCCTACCTTTTTTATAAATAAATTTGGCATTAATGTTCCTTCTAAGTTTTTCTTCTTTTAATGTTTCGTCTTTCTACGGCAGTTTTCGTTTAATTTTTTGAATAGTATTTCACTATTTGTCCATATTTTTCTGTATATATTGTTTTAAATAGAACAGGGAAATATTAACATCAGATTGGGCAAAATTTAACAGTTTCCACCAGTTCCTTCAATTTTTCAGTTGCCACATTGCATCGAATGTTATATATGCAGACAATGTGCATTTGAAATTGTCGCATACTGTGGTCTGACAGTAAAATACTCTTCAATGTCTCTTCACTGCCTATTATAGCAAAACTTTTTAAAATTTGTAAATTTTTGACCAGCTTAATTTTTCCCTTCGCGTTATCTTTCGTCTTTTGCACTATGTTTTTGGACATGTGTTGAGCAGCGTATACATCCCAAAAGTTTGTTAAAAAAATTTGTTTGACTAATACACGACTTTTATTCCATCGTAAAAAGTGGGCTAGTGGGCTAGGTGGGCTAGTAAAAGTTATTCTTCCAAAATTATTGATTTGAAAGTGATGTTTTGGAAGTGGCACAGGCTGCAGGCGCTGATAGCGCAGACTGTGCAATGCTCCTCGTAAGTCACACGAATAGAAATTACGCTGATTTCAAGAGGCAAGGAACATTGAATTATTTTAAGCTTCGCTGAAGATTTTATTATTTTCAGATGCAGATATTTGCGACGCAGATATTCAGATGCAGATATTCAGATGCAGATTTTCATCAGAATTTTTTTTAAAACTACTGAACCGAAATGCACAAGTTAAGAACAACTAGCTTGCAAGCAATTCCGTTAGCAAATGACTTTCAATTTTTAAAAATCAACTGCAAATTGAAAAAATTCATAGAAGATAAATTTATCCAAGCCATAATGTACTCCATTTGAACATGAATTGAGCCCTTCAGATGAATTTAACTCTTCAAAATTTGATATTAATTTTTGACACATATTGGTATATTACCTAAATTCTCCTAGGGGCTCATACAAAGCTTTGATTAAAAAAGAAGTCACGAGTTTTCTAAATTATTTTGATTGGGATCTATTCGGTTTTACACTCAAAAACTCTCTCGTACAAAATCACGCAATTGTTTTGCGTGTTCTTAAAATTCGCACACTTTTCTGTGAAAAAATCGTCCCGTGTGATTTCCCCGAATAAATTTTGCAAAATATACGATGTGTTATGAAAAAATATACGATTTTTCGTTTGAGGGAGCGTATAAGGAAAATTAGCATTTTTCAAAAGGAATTTTTTCTCAAGCTGTTTTTCTAGTTGTTGTATTGAAAAGTCACAAAACGAACACAAAAGTAATTTTAATTTTTTTCATGAACGCTCAGTCTGGTGTAATTGTTGAAACCCAGAAAAAATCAACCTAGATTAGATTTGGCCGGTTTTCTCACCTTTGTCCTTTGTTAATTAGACATTAAAGATAGAGACCGGTTTTCTCATTCGAAAGTTTATAATGACCGGTAAACACCCAAGAAGTACTAAATTTTTAGACTCCATTTATTGTGACACGATTTATCACGTAACGGGGCATTTTCTTGTGTGTCACTCTTCTTAAAAAAATTGTGCGCAAAAAATGATTTTTTGTGTGATTTACACGATAGAAAGTTAGTGTGTACAAACTATGTGTTGTTTTATGTTATACAAAAAACTAATATGTAACAAAATAGCATGCCCGTCTGGAGGTGCAAAAATTGGATCTTTTCCATTTTGCCCACCTTCCACCTCCCAGCTTAGTGGGTGCATATTATTTGCACCCCCGACGCACGTGCTATATTTCTGCTTGATGACTTACTACCCAGTGCAACGTTTACCGGTAAAAATAGAATTTTCCGGGTAACTTTCCCGATAAATTTTCCTACTGTCCCGGCAGAAAAATTACCAGGAAACCTACAGGGATTGACATTTATTAGTAACTTAGGGTAATTTCTCGACATTGTTACCGGGATTACCAGGAACTTTTCCAGGAGATTATCAGGAAATTCGGACATCATTTCGGGAAAATACCAGGACAACCAGGTAATTACCAGGAAGTTACCAGGATAAGCGGGGAAACCTTTCAGGAAATTTCTAGGATACGCGGGTAAACCTTCCATGAAATTACCAGGATAAGCGGGAAAACCTTCCAGGAAATCCCAGTATAAGCGGTAAAACTTTCCAGGAAATTATCAGGATACGCAGAAAAACCTTCTAGCAAATTACCAGGATAAGCGGGGAGACATTCCAAGAAATTACCAAGATACGCAGGGAAACCTTTTAAGAAATTACTAGGATACAAGGGGAAACCTTTCAGGAAATTCCAGTACAAGCGGGGAAACCTTCCATGAAATTACCAGGATACGCAGGGAAAGCTTCCAGAAAATTACCAGGATAAGCGGGAAAACCTTCCAGAAAATTACCGGGATACGCAGGGAAACCTTCCAGGAAATTACCAAGATAAGCGGGGAGTCCTTCCAAGAAATTACCAAGATACGCAGGGAAACCTTTTAGGAAATTACCAGGATACAAGGGGAAACCTTTCAGGAAATTCCAGTATAAGCGGGGAAACCTTCCATGAAATGACCAGGATACGCAGGGAAAGCTTCCAGAAAATTACCAGGATAAGCGGGAAAACCTTCCAGGAAATTACCAGGATACGCTGGGAAACCTTCCAGGAAATTACCAGGATAAGCGGTGAAACCTTTCTGGAAATTATTAGGATACGCGGGTAAACCTTCAATGAAATTACCAGGATAAGCGGGAAAACCTTCCAGGAAATCCCAGTATAAGCGTTAAAACTTTCCAGGAAATTACCAGGATACGCAGAAAAACCTTCCAGCAAATTACCAGGATAAGCGGGAGACCTTCCAAGAAATTACCAAGATACGCAGGGAAACCTTTTAGGAAATTACTAGGATACAAGGGGAAACCTTTCAGGAAATTCCAGTATAAGCGGGGAAACCTTCCATGAAATTACCAGGATACGCAGGGAAAGCTTCCAGAAAATTACCAGGATAAGCGGGAAAACCTTCCAGGAAATTACCAGGATACGCAGGGAAACCTGCCAGGAAATTACCAGGATAAGCGGGGCAACCTTCCACGAAATTACCAGGATACGCAGGGAAACCTTCCAGGAAATTAACAGGATAAGCGGAACAGAACTTGTTTCAGTTGTAATAGTTTTTTTTAATATTCGAGCATTTTGATCAAATTCATTGCTAGAATGCCGGTGTACAATGCCGGTGTACACTCCACATACATGTATTGACACGTGCTCTGTAATTGGGCATTGCATAACGTACTGTGGGCCAGAATCTATATGCCCAATAATCTGGGGGGGGGGGGGGATAGAGCCATGCAAAACACTTACCCATATTGAACTGGTTTTCGAACAAACTTTGAGGTTCGAACTTAATTGGACAATACTGAATGTCGAATGGAAAGCGAGATACGTCAATGCGACACGTGAGAGTGACAGTCAGAAATGAGTAAACTCCAAATATGTAGCCATTATGCTCAACAGCTTGACCTCCGAAGGCATCGTAAGTGACTTCAACGACATCAAGCATCACTGAAAAAAAAATCACATCTGACTAAATTGGCATTTTTGATGTTTATGTGAACCTAACTGCATTGTAATCATGCTTTTATACTAAAAATGCATAGACCCAATTGGATTTTTTTTTGAAAAAATGATAGTATGCACACACACAAAGCGGGGGGGGGGGGGGACGGAAAATATGGTAAGTTCCTTTTAAAGTGGTCGACCCAAATTTTCGGATATAATTTCACCTTAGAACTGGCAGCATGCTATGTCTGATATATGCCGAGTTATGGTATGTACTAAAATGTGGCGCAGTTTTTTTACTTGTTTTTGTTTCAACACCACCCAATGAAATTGTGTACACACAAAAGTACACAAAATTTTGGGTCTTTCCCATTATAGCCCCCCAGCTAATTTGTCAGATAACCTATAGCCCCCACCCCCCAAATCATGTTTATTATACCATAATGGGGGCTATAATTTTGCGAGGGGGGGGGGGAGGGAGGGAGGGAGGCAATAATGGGAAAGACCCAAAATTGTTGCAGAAAAAACCATAAGAGCCAATCCAGGAGCTTGTTCTACTGAAAACTTTTCTTCCACTGAACACGCATCATCAATAGTTATGAAAAAAGGGAAGTTTTCGAACTTCACAAAATGGATTTGGTGTCAATATCAAGTATTTGGCATTAGCCGCGGCAAAAACCTAAACCAATGATATTAGAAATTTTTATATTATAAAACATCATAAGAGAAATATTGCATTACACATCTTTTAAAGAGTAAGTGCTGTATGACTAAAGAGAAATTGAGACAAATACTAATATTGTTTTCCAGATATTTGGTTTACTTAGTTTTTCCGATTGTTTATTTAATCATCTCTTGCTCTTTTGCTCAAATTTGTTCTTATTTCGATTGTCCTACAGAACATGGATTGTATTGTGCTCTGTCTCTTTTTTGTAAGATGTCTTTACTGAGCATTTTAAGTTTTCAGAGCAAAATTATTGCGATATGGCATAAATATGCAACAACATCAAAAAAGTTAATTTAATTGCAGTGACAAAACAGTGGAATTTATTTTATTGCAGTGATACAAATGCAATTAACGTGCTTATTCTGGAAAGCCCTAAATTCATTGTGAAAAGGGTACGTGTTGAAAATTTGATCCAAAAATGTTACTGTACTGTTTTTAAAGTTAACACTTGTTTTCTAGAGGTTTTTGAATTAAACGGGTTTTACTGACGTTTCATCCAAACAATGGCTTCCTTGCATGACCGCTTTTGGAAGTGTATGTGTTTTCTATGTCAGAAGAAAGCCAAAAAAAAATTAGAAAAAAATTTTTGAACATTTTTAGTCGCTTTTTGAGTTTTCGAATTTTAAGAACTTGAAAAATTGTTTCTGAAGTATGAGCTTAGGTAATTGTTAGGAGCAGCACAATATTGTTTTTAGTGGATAATAGTTTTACGGAATTTAGGAACATTTTTGTAATTTATGCTCCGTTTTACAAAATTTATGGTTCTTGTCGGTGCCTGTTTGCTGTATCTCTAATGGAGATTCTGCTATCATGTAAGTTTGCCTTATGGTATTAAATTTTGGCAGAAAATAATTGGTTTTGAGGACGTATGTGTCAGAAAAATTTTGACCATATGACGTCTTGCTCCCTTCGAATCAGCTAGCTTTTGGCTCATTCATGCCTAAAATTTTTTGGGTAAATTGCCGACGTGATGTCCTTACCACTGTCAGAAACGAATTGTTATATTGCAAGATCTTGCATGAATCAGGGAGAATCTTGCATGACGATACAACGCCTTGCAAAAATGTCTGCTAGAGTCTTGCAATATTTTGCAAGATAACTATTTGTTTTGCAAGAATCTTTCAAAATAAGCATTCATTTTGCAAGAACTTTGCGAGATAAACCGTTCGCAAAAAAACGTCATTACACTTAGAAAGAAAAGGCAAAAACATAAGTGTTCACAAAAGGACCAAATAAAACAGGTTAACATATTTCATCATAATGAAGCATTTAAAACAATTAGTTTTCACCGAATCCACTAAAGGTTCAGCCCAACACCCCCCCCCCCCCCCGCATGGGTCACGACTTTCCGATAGGCAATTTGATATATACCTACCAACTGGAGGCGCCCAAAAGGACCCTTCTGGAAAACTGAGTGCCCCAACGCCATCATAGTCCTCTGGGTTCCAAGCAGCATCGTCTGAATGGTAGAAGATCACCTACGCATTTAACAATAGTATGAAAAATTCGGAAAATCAGATTTTCGAGGGTTTTTTATGCTTTTTCAAATAATAAACTTGAACTTGGTTTTCTGGCCATTCTTTCATTCTCACTTGTTTATCTTATCGCGTCCATGAACCTTGTCAATATCCGCAATGGGTTGTTAGTGAGGGTTGGGGGAGGGGGTGGGTGGGGTGAAGAGGTGGAGGAGGGTTAACGGGGGGGGGGGGGGGGGGGTGCTTTTGTGAAGGCGGAGGTTAGGGCAGGTAAAGCATGATTTATTCCACTGGTAGCATTCATCTGAGCTTTTAGTGGGTGGGGTGGGGTGTTAAGGGGGTGTTGGAGGGGGAAGGGAGGTAAATCCTGAATTGAATTTCCTGCCTTTGATATTTTGACCGTAATTGTTCCTCGCTTTTCGTCCAGGTCCAGTATTTTATAGAGGTCGACATACACCAAAACTGATTCACTTGTAAACTTTTCCGGTCGGGTATGAGGATCGAAAGAGTTAAGTAAATTGTCGTACAATTTTTTGGATATATGGGCCGCTTGATAACAACGAAACAAAAAAATTGGCAAGCCTTTACACATTATAAGCAGAAAGAAAGAATATTTCATTATTGAATCACTCAATTTATTGAGTCAGATCACAAAATGAAGATCAGAAGGAAAAAATATTGATTGTTTGTTTGCTCTTATTTTGAGATCCCCGCAAATCAATTGAGATATATAATTGGAAATAAACAAAAATTAAAATGCAATTGACCTTTAGTTCAGTCTCTCATCAAAAGAAATTATTTTTTGAAGCCGTTGGGATAAGGGATCGAGGGGGGTTCGGGAGGGGGGGGGGGGTGGTTGGGTGAGCAGGACTTGATAATTGATCAGTAATGGGTTCGACGAAGACCTCATACTTGGGCAATTATAACCGAGCTAGAAATTCGAGCTGAATGGGTGCTAAGCAGAATGAGAAAGAAAGCTCATTACGACCTCCCCTAACCTCCCCGTTAATTAGACCTTAAAATATGTTTAAAAATGCTGAGCTGATAAATGGAATTTTACTTCCACTATTATTGGACTTCAATTCTAATTTTGTCTCATTCTGCTAGACGTCAATTTAACTTGATCGGCGGCCTTATTACTCGTTTCTTTTCTTCATCATTGTTTCTAAAGCTTATCGTCTTTATTTACTGAAAAGGTTTTTGGCATTTCGCAGCTCTTTAGGGACTCTGTGTCACTTTTTTGCGTTACAAGTACCTACGTATTCTGCCTAGAAGGCCCTACGAAAGAAGGAACCAACAATATCCTTTCCGTTTGTCTTTTAAATATTTCTGCATTCTAATTCAGATCAAAATTACAAAATTTTAAGCGATGGCGAATCATAATAGGCTAGTGCCCAGGTCGAGGTGGCCAGACCGAAGTGACCCCTGATCAAAGATCTTCGAGCGCACACATGTTCCGGTGCGCTCGAATTACATAGTCTCGAAAATGCTTAGAGCTCACTTTAGTCTGGACAATGGTCTGGAACTTGTCTGATCAGAGGTCACTTCGGTCTGGGACGGTATGATCAGAGACATTTTCGAGCGCATACTAGTCTAATCATAGACAATTTCGAGCGCACAATAGTCGGATCAGAGGAGGTTTTCGAGCGCAAAATAGGGTGATCAGGAGAGGTTTTTGAACACACTTTAGTCTGATCGGAGGACGTTTTGAACGCACTATAGTCTGATCAGAGGACGTTTCGAACGCACTTTTGTCTGATCAGAGGACGTTTCGAACACACCATAGTCTGAGCAGAGCGACGTTTCGATCGCAGTTTTGTCTGATCAGAGGATGTTTCGAACGTACGATATTCTGCTAAGAGGAATGTTTCGAAAGCATAACAGTCTGATCAGAATACGTTTCAGGGGAGCTAAATAGGCAAAATAGGTTAAATACTGTCAGAAAAATAAAGAGTTGAACTAACAAACAAATTTTAAGGTTTTCCTGTATGTTTTGGGTGTGTTCTTTTCCTCTTTCTCTCAAACGGGCTGGGGACCGGCTACGGCAGAGTTACAAACAAACAACTATAAGAGATTTTGTGAAGACAACCGTGTATAAAACCAGGCTGAAACTCAAACCTTGGTGACTATATGTGGCTATTAATGTGGTGGCTGTTAATGTAAAAACCTTCCTTCCATTAAGAAAAACTGTTAACTTTGAGTATTATATTTGAGTATATAATTAAGTAGTAAGAACAGGAAGAATTGAATAATTAGGTAATATTGCATGGAAGAATTTTGCAGTCAAAATATTTAGTAATAGAGATTAAAAATGATATTCTAATGGCATTATAAAGTTTTACAATGGAATCGTAAAAAATTTTGAATAAAACATTAGGTGTGCTTACGAAATTCAAATTATCATAGTTTTAGCTGGAGAGACTGTGAAATGCTAAGAAAACTAAAATGGAACGATTGCAATCTTCAATGTCAAGTCCCTCACAAATTTTTCAATTTTGATTGAGAATGAAATTCAACCATGACCATTTTTTGTTGTCTCAAACTTTTCTTTTGTGTATAAAACAGAATAGCTTGTGCTACAAAAGTCGAAATTGAAATCAGTTTTACTTCCTGAGATAAAACTGAGTTTTTTGGTCTCTAGTGTTGCTTTTCTATCAAAGTTGGAAAAAGAATTTGAGAGTACAGCAAATTGGTTCCAGAAGCTAACTATTGAAATGGATCTGGCTTGTGCTGGAGAAGACTTGACAGGAAAGCAGTTCAATTTTGTAATATAGAAGAGAGCATTTTCGATCTCTTGTGATTGCTATTTCTCATAGTTGAAAATAGGGTTGTTATTTTGGAATAATTCCATGTGAGCAATTAAATTAGAATTGAAATGTGTAAACAGAAAACGAACACAACTGAAACAAGAAGGTTCGAGCGAGCCTTCGCTTAGCACATAATGTTCCAACATTTTTCTCAAGGATGCCCAAAAAAGTTTTCAGAGAAATGGTCTGGAGTATCAACTTTTATCAATTGCAGAAAATCACTTGAAATATTTGATTTATGCCGTATGTAATCTTTTTCCTCAAACAACAAAAACTTTACAGAATAACCATATAAACACACACAAACACACTCTCAAACACATACACACATGCATGCACACACAAACACACACACACACACACACACACACACACACATACAAATACAGACCTCGAAGTAAAGAATTTTTTTGGTAAATTGTTTTCACTCAAGTTTTGTCACCATCCATTAAGGTCTTTCGTGTCATTTTTTATAAAACGATGTTTGAGATTTTTGAGGAAAAAGTATCGGTAATTGTATTTTTATCCCTTGATTTCGCATTGAACTTTTTAAAAATTCTTCGAAAGACCATGTCGCTTTTGGATGTTTCATGAGTTCAATCGGCGCATTAAATTTTCAAAATCTGACAGATGGTTTACTGGTTTGATTTAGTGAAAACAATTGTGTGTTTATATCAAAATATATGGGTTTGCATTAACCTACAGCAAATTACGAAAAAAATTTTTGGACAAAACTGAAACACAAAAAAACACGGACATTAAACTTTGAACCGAACTTCAAGTTTTTCGGAAAGAAATCATTTTTGATGCTTGGTTAGATTAAGGGCCCCAATGATTCAGAAATTTTCCACATGGGGGATTAGCTTGATTTATTGAAATAAATGCGTGTTAGAAAAAGTAATTTAAAAGCCCATTTATAATACAAATATCAGGTAATTGTTCCAAAATTGTAAGATTTTTAACAGGTTTTTGTTGGGCCAAACAACAGTTATTTATTAGTGCTACAGAAAAAAAATCATTAAATTGTCATGTTTTTTAGTTAAATTTTCTCATCTTTTCAAAAAAGTTTTACAATCAATAAATTGTTAAAAATTTCATTGGACAGAATTGCTCACCGACAAGAAAACAGGTCGAAGAGCACTTTTGAAATTTTGATTTTTTGTATTATATTTTAAAACCCGGTGATCTGTTAACTCATTTTCCTCAGTTTCTTCAGTAGTGCATTATACTACAGCGGATTAAGTAGAACGATATTTCTAAACAAAATAAAGAATACAAGAAGTATTTCCCTTTTTTCCCCTTCTATACTAAATATTGTTCATCTTTTTAATCTCTGCGGTTTATAAATTGTAAAAGCAGTCCAATCTTATGAAAAATGCAGAATTTTGAAAAGAATACATATCTGCATTTTGTTTAACATTTTCAAATTTGGTTTTCAATATTTTGAGAACTCTGATTGCCTCGACTGTTTTCTATTTTAAAAAAACTTTATTAAGACAGAAAGAGACTGATTCCTGCGCTATTTTTTTAATCATCAGAAAACGAAAATGGCGGATAAGTAATTACATCTACAAAAATTTGTTTTCATTTAATAAAAAAACCAAACAAGTAGTTTTTTTAATTTGTGGTCAAATAGGTTAAATCTTAAAATTTTTGGCTTGAAACTTTAATTAATTATTCGTAAAAATCCAAACACCATCCTAACTAACTAATCTGACTTCAATTTTCTCTATTTATTTCAAAAGATGTTTATAGCAATGACCTCCTCCGCCGATCAATCCTTTTTCCTTCAAAAATTTAAAGTGTTCCACCGTTTTTAAAAACGCTGGAAAAACAAATTTTTCTATATACTTTAAATTAGGTTCTTACAGATACAAGATGGTGTTCTTCATTTTTCACTGCGTTATTAAAAGTGAATATTTGACTGAAGAAAAAGTCAATCTCGCATATATATCCCCTTTTTTGATACTGGAACAATATCAATACAAAAATTGAGGTTTCTTGACTGAACTGTTTTCAATTACATTAAATAGTACATTTGTTCCCAATTAAGTTGTTTTCGTATTTCTGTCAATGTAAACTATGTTACCTTGAGGGAAATAAGTCTGAAAAAATTTCTTTGAGTTCCATCAGTTTTTCATGCAAAAATTATATAGTTGCTTTATTGGACAATTGGACAAAACTACAATAGCTCATATACGATGGAAGCCAATTCGTTCCAGGAATTAGAGAGAACTAACCATCCTATTTTGTTACCTACCCGTGCTGAGGTGTCAACGTTAAAAACGCAAAATTATGTGAAATTTGAGTTGAATGCGTAGACTTTGTGTACGATTTATGCTTGAGTGTGGATCTTACATAATTTTGCATCGATAAGCGTGATCTTACATAATTTTGCGTTGAATTGAGCATTGATTTTACATGACTTCACGCTGAGTTTGCCGTAGGTCTTACTTAATTTTGAGTTGAACTTAGGGTAGATGTTACATATTTTTGCCATGAATTTAACAAAGATCTTGCAAAATTGTGCTTTGGTATTAGCGTTGATCTCACTTAAATTTGCGTTTTTAAGCGTTCATTTTACATAAACTTGCCTTTCTAAGCGTAGATATTACAAAAGATTGCGTTTCTAACGTCGATCGTGCATTTTTAGCGTTTATTTTAGCGTTGATCTTTTCTACATAATTTTCCGTTGAACTTAGCGTAGATCTTCCATATCTTTGCGTTGACTTTAGAGTTGATTTCGCTTAACTCATTGAGAATCTGGTTTTTACGAGCAATGTGGCCCAGTGGCTCAGCGGTAGAAGTACCGAGATGGGTAGTGACTCGAGTCACAAACAGAGCTATAAGAGTTGAAGTTTTGTACAATCTACGCTACATTCAACGCAAAATTATTATGTGCTGAAGTTTATTTCTTCTGTGGTCTCTGTTGGTTGATTAAAAAAAATAATTGCCAATTTTTTTTTGGATTTAGCTGACAGCAGATTTTGCCCTAAAAAAATGTGGGAATCTCTTTTTTTGTTTGTATGCCAAATAATCTTCTTGTGGCCAGAATGTATTGTTTTAAAGTTTTCATTGTTTTCTTGGCAAAACTCGTGAAACAGAACAACAGACTGTTGGTTTTCTTTGTAATATGATTATTGAAGAGCAAGCGTCTGTTTTTGTTGTCATTTTGCGAAACGAGTTCGCAAAAGTTTTTTTGAGATGTTGGTCTGATTTATTGTAAGGTTGGCTTACCTGGGTCGAGGAAAAATGTGTAAGATGCGCGGTGACAAGTTGTTTTTTACCCGTTAATTTTGTACATTAATTTGCGATGAAGTGCGGTGAAATTATGTAATTTCACCGATGTAGTAGATTGGCTTCACCCGGTTGATGTAAAATATGTGAGATAAGTTGTTTTTTTATCACAGGAAATTTTGTACATAAATTTTCAGTGAAATGCGGTGAAATTATGTAATTTCACCGCTATAGTAAGTTTACAGCACCGCTATTCTGTGCGGTAAATTCACAGCATTTCACCGTCCTAACAAAGGTTAGAACCTCTCACCTCCTGCATGTCATCCACTTCTTCTTCCACTGCGCAATCTGTCACTATTTTTTAGTATGATTGTTTTGAATATAAATCAAATTCACTCAAGTTTCTGTAAAACATGCGCAGAGAATTTTTGTTCGATTTGTGATTCTTAGCGGTAAAGTTACATTATGTGTAATTACATTAGGTGAAATGTGGTGATTTTTTAAGTTCACCGCTTACTGTAGTTGTGAAATTACATAAATTCACCACTTAGAAGAAAGTGTCAAAAAATATAAGAATAAGGGGTAGTTTTTTAGGGGGGTTAAATCTAACAATTCTTTCCTTACTTGCCATTAATTTCACCGCACTCACTGCTGATTGCATACAATTTTAACATTTTTTCTAATCGGTGAATTTATGTAAGTTCACCACTAAGTTAAGCGTTGAATATAGGTAATTCCATCGCAATCACCGTTATCTCGCATAAGTTGGACACTTCTTTCAGAGCGGTAAATTTATGTAAATTCACCGCTAAATTTAGCAGTGAAATTTTGTAATTTCACCGCTACCAGGCGATAAGGTCACCACATTCAGTGCCTGGTTTATGTAATTTCACCGCAATCACCGCTTATCGTACAAATATTCCCGCATTCACTGCTTATCTTGCACAACTTTGCGTTGACTGGCGGTGATACCTTGACCCGGCTAAAGATATGTTCACAAAGAAATTTTAGCTGAACTATGGTGTGCTTAGTTCTCAACAATAACACAAAAAATTACAATTTTCAACATTTTTTTGGTCTTGCATTTCCAGTGTGCTTAGGTTGACAAAATAAACCGCAAGCGTTTCTTTTGGCGTAGTAGGTGAATAAAGTTGGTGTTCAACCAAAGAACTATAACTTCGACGGACAATTGTCACTAAAATTTGTTGTTATCCTGCTATCGTTATAGTACGTTAAATCTTCGCAAAATCTTGATTTATATCTTTGGGATTAAAATTTTTTGAACCACAACCTTGGTTTCTGTAATTTTTAGGAAATGGGCTTCTTTTCGAACAAAATTTCTTGAAGCACCTAACTACCTGATTGCGCACATTCTTTTGTATAGTTCTAGGCTGAGGTTTTCACTAATTCATCGGAACGTGAATCAATAAAAAAATATTTATTATTTTAAAAGGAAGCATTGCACATTTACAATCGTGGACGATAAAGAGAAGAGACATTAAAAATGTAATTTATAATTATTACAGTGAGTAACAGATCAAATTTTTTGATTGCGTTCATGGAAAACTATAAAAAGTTGACGACACATGCTGAAAGTTTACCAAATTAACTATTTTATAGTTGGCAACAAACTATTTGAAGATAAATCCTCTAGATTTCTTCCAAAATTCGAATTGTAACATAAGTATGATAAAAATTTCAACTTCTTCCTGGATCAAGCTTTTGTTATTATATCTGCTCCTACTAATTGTCTGATGAAAAATTTTTCTTGAATGTTTGCAACAGTCAAAATGAGGTAGTGAGACTCTGCTCAACCTGTTGATAGCTGGTTTTTAATAATTAGTTGGGGAAAAATAAGTAGTTAATCTTTCCACAAAAAAAGAAGCGGACAGGTAGTACTTTCACCTTGAACCTAACATCTCTGCATGACAGGTATTTCGGACGGCGATTGCACGCTTTTATTGCCCTGCACAAATTGCTGAACAAATAAATAGAGAAAAATCATCACCGGAAATAACTTCATGGTTGGTAGTCTCTCAAGCTGTAAAATCATTTATTCTGTTGGACAATTTTAAATAACTTAAATTTAACTTCCGTTTGATACCTTAGCTGATTATCTATCATTATTCCCAGGTGTTTCACTTCAGTTTTCTAGCAATTTTTGTGCTCTAAATTGTTATTATTGTGGCTGATACTTTTGATCGGAAGATTCAAATCTGTGTTTATTTTTACAACGGTTTCGTAAAGTAGTCACGCATAACATCAACTGAAAACTCAAGTGACCAGCACTAATCTCGGAGTACTAATGCTTTCACTCATTTTTTGTTCTCAATCGTTAACATGAAGAATGAACAAAAAATGGGTTACTGAACTTTAGCCTCAGAAATCACTTGTTGTAGTTCAATGAACGTCGAAGTCTCGTCAATCACACTTATTCTTCGCAACCGTTGAGAAATTTGACAAAAGTTTTACTGAGGATTTATTGAATAAATTTCAATTTTCCAGTAGCGTAGGATTATTTAATTGGTCAGCTTTTTTAAAAGGATCAGAAAGTGCTCATGTCGTAAATTCGTTTTTAATCATTCTTTGCCAGCGTGATCGTTGAATTAAACTAAATCTGCTGTAGTAAAATATTTACGGAAATGTTGTTTTATTTGTTTTTACACCCAAATGGTCTTCGCTCTTTCTTGAAATCATTTAAATGAACAGATGTGAAAAAATTTGGTCTAAAGTTAATTCGTATTTTGCACTTTAACTAAATTCAAACCCAAGGAAAATTTTGCCTGCTTTGGTTATGAGTTGAAATATTCTGGGAGTGGTATTATAAAAACTGGAGCAGAGTCCATGAAGCCGCGGGCCCGAGATTTCATGCGTCTTAAAGTTTTCATGGCTTCAGCTTTCGAGAATACTTTGAAACGGGGGCGCTCTTATGAAACGGAGAGAAAAACAGTGTTTTGTTTATTGAATAATTTTGATTGAAAGGTCGTTTTAATGGGACGGGACAAGGAATTACGTCATATATTTTCTCATACTTATTATTCAACAGATCTTTTTTTTTATTACTTAGTGAATCCTTCTTTTTGGACTTTATAAATATGAAATTTCAGTTTCACTGAAATTTTTTGCTTCTGAATTATATTTTGAAGGAATTGATTTGAACGTTTCGAAAAAAAACCCAATTTTGAAAAAAAAACAAATTTCTTAAAATTTTAAATCCAAGATGATATTTTTGTCGAACTTACAGACTACAGCGTCAGCTTAATTTTTAGCGCGTTGGTCTTTTTTCTTGTGATGTTTTGGAGGCAAACTTGAGAGGTAGCAACGCAGGGAATACTGTTAGGCACAAAGATTTTTCGTATGGTCTGTGTAGCGTATGAGAAAGTTTCCTATACTCAAAAGGTTTTTTTGTACCTCCTGTTATGATTAAAAGCCACACTTGCCTGATCCAATGTTTCATTTTTCGAACTTCTGATTTTAGCTCTATTTTGGCAAATACATTTCTTAAATCAATCAATTGTTCCACATGACTACTTTTAATCAACGAGTCAAAAGTGGTACATAATATTGTCTTCAATTATTTATCGCTTATAAGATGATCTATGATCTTTTTTTTATCGTAGGACGAATTTTGGGTGGGTAAATAATTTTCATTGGACTATTATTATCCCGTTTTAAATGTGTTTCCTGATTTTTTTTTATCTTACCAGAAATAATTCGAATTCTAATCATCGATAATTTACTTGTCTTCAAAAAATGTTTCAATCAAAGTTCAAACCAATTAATAAAAATTTTATTACCTTGTGTCTCTAGGGTCAGTAGACATGTTTACTAATAAGTCTCGCTTCAAATTAATTTTTTTTGCTGCACTCAGCTTCTCAAATATTTGAGATGGCTGGCCTAGATCTTTTCCTTCCTCTCCTTGCAACTTTTTTTGGATCCAAGAGAAGTACTCCTCCTGATTTCCTGTTTCTCATTTTTTCTGAAACAATGAATTGATTTTTCTAAACAGCTTCAGCGAATGGTCGGAATTCATGTCACTCAAATATCTATCTATTATTCTATATATACAATTCGCCTCAATACCATTTTTCTACTGCAGACTTAAGTTGTACTATATTCATTGTAATGTTAAAAGCATCTAAGTGGAACATTTTCAAGTTGTGTGGTTGTTTGCTTCGAAAACTCAGAAATCCGTATGTGCCGGAAGCAAGCCAGTACCGAGCTTTATTTGTTCACTTACTAAATTCATAGTTAAGGCAACTTTAGTGTGAAAAAAAGACTGTTAACTAGGGACGAATTCGTGTGCATAATTTTTTTCGAAACGCTTTTTTTTCTCAATTGCTTTTATAGAGTCGTTTCTGTTGATCCGATCAAAAAATTTGTTGGAATAGGATAAACCACAAATGTGGAGAGCATCATGCTTTAAAGAGATTCATTTTGCTTTTTATTTACGATGAAAATCAGCATCAATATGAACAGTAGATTATAATTATTCGATAATGGGCAAAAAAGTTAACTTGAAACGTCTTTGGAAACGTCACAGTTTATCACGCTTAAACGTGAAAAAAATGTGCTTAAGTAAAAAAAATCACGTTGAGTTGAAATATGTAACCTCAAGTAGGATAGTTTTGAAAAGGAAATATTTAAATTTGTTCAAGAAGCCTATAGATTACAGAAATTTCTTTTGCTTACATTCTTTTCACGGGATCTTGTCTTAGAAGGCCCACTGCTTACACACAGTTTAAAATGGCTGTTGATTATATGTGCTGATTATATTGTTTCCTCAAAAATTTTCAACAGAATTTTTTAACTTCGATATCGTAACAGATTCAGAAAGGTAGTCCACAAAAAAAGCGCTGAATGGAAGGGCAAATCATGACAATTAGATATTCAGATAATTAGAAATTCAGATATGTAGGGTAACAACGAAACGCTACCTCAACGCAAATGGCGCTAGCACATCGTGGACTATACAAAAAGTAGAACTATGCAGTGTAAATTTCTTGAGCTTCTAAAAATTTGGAAGTTTTTAATATCATTGAATTACTTGGAGCAAAAGATTAGAGATCATCAGAAATATAGTGTTGTTCTAAACATGTAGCTAGATTTAAAGAACACCTCAATTTTGACATTTTTTTAAATTGCCAGAGTCAAAATCAGCGCTAACAAATTTTTCCAATTTAATTAATTTATTTTAAATTTTAAGTTTTATATTGTACATAATGAATTTTATATATATTTTGTATTGTTAACGGAAGTCTAACATATCGTTACTTGTGTCATCATAGAATTACGAACATGAGCATATTTGTAGAAATGTGAGAACTAGAAGACCAGACAGAGGTCCTACAGAAGAACTAACCAAGGGGGGCTGATCAACAGGACGACACTTCAAATGGACTACAGTTGATTTTCAACTCACACGACAATATTACATGGACTTTAATTATAAACCCGTACCTAACTCTTGGTCGAATTCAGTACTTAGTCAGAGTCTATTTCAGGTCACATTTTACACTGATATTGTCTGATACAGAGCTACCTCAATGATTCATTCTGAATTATCGTCTGATTTAGAAGAACACAGAGTGTTTTCTCTGAATTTTGCTATGACTCAGAGAAATATTCGGACGTTACTTCACAGTTGTTACTGAAATCCTTATGAATCAGTACGAAATCATGAAAATTTTCTGAAATTGCTCTGAATCAGTACTGATTGACACTGAACCCTAGGTACGGGAAATACTCCCTAAAAATCGCTATTCTGTTAATATTCACCGAAAATGTAATCACATTCATATCGCATGCATTCATATTGATTAGAAGTAAAAAAAACCAGTCCGGTTATCGCCGAGAAGTCCGCCCGCCCGCCGTCAACTAGGACCAAATTATCAGCGCACATTGAGGGTTTGATACAAAATTTGAGTAACGTCCTGTTGAAAACCCCCATCCCCCTAATCAACATTATTGAACTCGTAATTAAAACGAGAAGCTACAACTGCAACGATTAAGAAGTGCAAGAGCAGAAAATTTCGATCCATAAACGTCACAAATTTTTTCCAATGCTGTTCATCATCTTCAGGATTTTCCACATTGATGTCTGAACGACTCACATTTTCATCAAGAATCGAGTTTTCGTTCAAACCTTTGGCTTCAATTTCGGCTGGATTGAGATCCGATCTTTTGAGAGAAGAATTTGATCTTGACTCAATTGGCGCCAGAAAGAATAGAAACATGATGTTCGATGAGAGAAATCGTTTGAGATATTTGTTCATTTTTGATTGCGACCACTCGACACGAACGTTCACAGCTGAAAAGAAGTAAGATTTAAAGTTCAAAATGGGAACCTATTCACCTGACGCCAGGTCATTTTCAGTTCTAGGCAAAAGTACCCGGGTTGACAAAAAGTTTTAATCACAGAACTTTCGTATAATAGACCATTAACTTCATAGATCAAAAAAGTTGTAAACGATTGGCAAAACTACAACTTTGACACTAATGAAGTTTCTATGACTAAAAATTTTCCATAAATGGAAGTTCTATGACTACAACTTTTCATAGACGCCGTAATATGAAGTTGTTATTTTTTATTTTTTTGAATTATGAGGCCAATTCGGGTATTTGCCCAAAAGTCTATGACATCATTACTGATCAAAAATATCTCATGTCACATTTTACCAATACATGATTGGCCAAGACATACCAAGTCTAAATCCAAGTCCTAAAGCAATAGCAAAACTATTGCACTATTCACTAATAGTAACTATTAGTAACTATAGTAACTGTTAATTATTATATATGACGGGTCAAAGAACCTTCTAAAAATTATGTAAGAATTTTTAGAAATGCTCCAAAAATAAAAAGTACATAATATTGAAGAGCGCTAATACTAAGCATAAAAGAGCGCAATTCAGTACACTTGCAAAGTTTCAGCGTTTTTCAGCGTATTGTTTACAAAAAGATCACGCCTATTAAACAAGTAATTGACATTCAATTGCGGAAGCGTAAGCTGAAAAGTAAAAAACATATAATAATTATGTAATGCTCGCATTAAAAGTTTTCGAATTATATTTTTTTGAATAATCCAAACAAAATGTCCAAAATTTAAATTCCAGGATCTCTGAAGTGCCAAGTTGTAGAGTGCCACATTCTCCTATATACCGTGTCAGATTAAAAAACCCGCAAAGCTGGGCTTTTATTCAAGGTGACCTGGTGTAGACATTTTTAAAAAAAGGATTTTTATCTGAGATCAATTCTTGGATCACGACTAAAACAATATTTTTCCAAGGACTTCATCATATTCACGGAAACTTTTGAAGAATAAGTTCAGTAAGTATAAAGTCAATGGGAAAATTTTGCTTTAGTCATGACCCCAGAATCAGTTTGTAATGTCAATAATAATTTTTGATTTTTAATTATTAAGTTTTACAGATCAACTCAAGGTTTCATAACGGCGCAATAAAATATTATTGTTTTTTGTTTCTTTTTTTTCTTAAGTCTATATTGCTAATCTTTTTCTGAGCAATGAATTCATTTAATTTTGCCCTGTTTTGAAAACTAAATGTGTTTTTATCGCCGCAAAATTAATATCTTTCGATTTCTTACAGGGTTTTTGATTTATGCTCACGAAAAATATTGTGTTCAGATCAAACTATACTGTGAATTAAAACACTGGGTCACCATATAAAGCATAAAAACCGTTTGGCTTGAATTTATTTGTATTCTTGATCATGTAACTTCATTAGGATAACTTAATGTACACTGATATTCTTTTTAATTTTTCCGTTGCAGACGCAGCGTAACGGTGCAATAAATAGTTGTTGCTTTTTTTCTTGATTTTCTTAAGTCTATTGTGCTAATCTTCCTCTGAGCAATGAATTCTTTCAATTTTTTCCTGTATTGAAAACTAAATGTGTTTTTTATCGCCGCAAAATTAAAATTTTTCGATTTCTTACAGGATTTTCGATTTATGATCACGTAAAATTTTGTGTTCAGATCAAATAAAACTGGGACTCAAAATACACTGCGTTGCCATGTAAAGCATAAAAAAGTTTGGATCGAGTTTATTGGTGTTCTTGACCATGTAACTTCATTAGGATAACTTAATGTACCACAATATTCTTTCTAATTTTTCCGCTACAGATGCGTATGGTTATTAAAACTATAAGAAGAGAACAAAAAAGGCGGAAAAAATTTGGAAATACTCTTTAATTTTTGAAATTTTGTCTAGTGTAATTTTTTTTACAGTGTTCGTTGATGGCGTTTTGCGAACAATTCGCTAGAGTAAATGACCAAATAAAAAAATGTGTCCTTGTTTTCATAAAGCTTGCGGGGAAAAACAAACAAAACTAATTTTGACCATCAACATTTCACTTCAAGCAAAAAGTTTGATAATTAAAAATTTTAAATAAATTGACAAAAAAATTGTTATCTGATATTCCGATAGCTTAAGTTCAAAATGATAATGCAAATTGCCGAAATTAACGCAGCTCTTCATGTTGCTGGAGTGAATTTCTTTTCAAACTTATTTGTATTTTTCCCCTGCGTTCCATGTTTTCCTTGCTACTCTTGTAACTTTTGGAAGTTTTTATGTGGTGATTTTTTTCATTTTGTCGCGGAACAAAAAATATGTATTTTGTTTACTATCTAACGCCGCTTTTTTTTATTATTTCACCTTTCGCTTTTCACATAGTTTTCAGATTTTTTGCGCGCTTAAGTAAAAAACTAAGCATAGTATGACAAATTCTGGGTTAAAAGATAAAAGACAATAGGCTGAATTTTTGAAAAAAAAAATAGTCTGATATAGTTGTATGTTTGATTTTGTAGAATAAGTAGGAAAGTATAAAGTTACCTTATGTTCTTCAAAACTTTCGGTTACAGTCAGTACTCAACTTGAGGTGATTAATACTGCAAAACTTCAATATTTTTTTGAAAATATCTCAGAAAGACTCTTCTCTTTCGTTTCTATGGAAAAATCTTTATGTTTGTTCTTGGCATATTTCAAGTTAATTCAAATAGTTATTTTTCTTTGTTTTCTTAGGGAGCTTTCAATTTATGCTCGCTTGAAACTTTGCTTACAGATTAAACAATATTAGGAGGGAAAACATACTGGTTCCCTTATGAACCATAAAAAACAGTTTGGATCAAATTTATTTGTATTCTTGACCATGTAACTTTATTTGGATAACTTAATCTAACCCAAAATCCTTTCCAATTTTTGTTGCAGATGCCGCGTAAACTAATTAAAACTAAAAGAAGAATAGTGTAGATTAGAGAATGTTAATCATCTTTTTTAATTTTTTGCGACAGAAAAATGAAACTAATTTTGCACCTTTCACGAAGAACGCTGTGAAAATTTTTTTTAATAATTTCTGTATACAATTGCTGTAAACAATTTCCCTCTAGCAAAAAATTGCGGCAATGATTTTTTAAAAAGATAAAAACCGAAAGAAACTTAATTTGAAGTTATAATAATCTTTTCCAGAGCCAAAAACATCAAAAAAATATGCCACATCAGCGAAAATTTCCAACGAAAAATTCCACCAATGCATTTTACTTTTTTCGTTGCCACTTTTACGTATTTTAAAAATTATTTCATAGGCACTGAGCTCAAATAGGTGTGCTGTCGCATAAACCTCAACCTAATTTTTATCAGATCGATATTCGATCGATATTAATCGAAGAGAGTTGTGAGTAGTATCATTAGAAAGCTCGTCTAGCGTAGAATATGGAATTTCAAAGATTTTTTGAGATTGTTTCTTCCGACAGTGTTATCGTTGTTTAAGATTCAGTAAACATCTGACTGATTTTTGCTGTATTTGTTTTTATTTCCCGTAATGTTACAAAATTTTAAACTTTTCTTGCCAATTTTGCTAAATAATACGTTAAAAATGTTAACAATAGTGTTGTTGGTTCTAACTCTGATGATGGAAGCGTGTTGTTGAAATGTTTCAATCAATCTTTAGACTGAAATATTTGCTTAATTTATATAAAAAATCAGCAGGCATTTTTAAAATCAAAAATAGCACGAGTTAAGCTTTTTTGGTTCATTTTGTTTATATGGATAGTTTAAATTGAGAATTATCCAGAACGCGTCCTTTGTTTTTTGATAAATGGTTTTGTCAGATTATGCAAATCCAGAAAAATTGGAAGAACTGGTTTTATTTCAACGTCTTAGCAGGGCTAGTTTTGTTTGATAAGTAAGAAATTTTTTTACAGTCCAAAATTGTTTCTTTAATCAATCGCCGTCTTTTTTGAAGATTTTTTTTTGTTATCTGTTATTTTTTTAAATACACATCAGAACAATTCAAGTCGAGTCACATTACTGACTGTTAAAATTAACTTGCTAATGAGTTTCAAGAAAACTGTTTGGATTAATTAGTCAAAAACCTAAGGTGTTTTTGATTTTTAAAATCAGTTGTTTTTAAAATATGAAACGCAACTTTTTTCTTCTTTTTTGTCAACTTGTAGCCTAAAATTGGCAATGAAAAGTTGCCTTGACCTACTGAAAAAGTTAAAAAGGAATGTCTATTACTGTTCTTGAGTTTTAACTAATGGCGTTTTCAGTTTTCGAAAATAATACTACGAGTTTTCATAAAACTTCTTCACATTTTTCAAAATTTCATTAAAACTATTTCCATATTTGAGGTACATTTTTTCCTCTCAGATGAATATGAGGTCAAAGAGCACTTATAGAGAAAAAAATGAAAGGATAACTGAAGATATCATTTCAGTGGATGGTTTATGGTTTTAACAGCGTCGACACCGTCTAAGAGAAGAAGTAAATGGAATTTATTGTTTTGCCTTTGTTTTCGTGTTTTTTTTTGCATTCGAAAGAAAATTTCTGGTAAGTGTAGGTCTCGCCAGCTTCCTATGCAAACATAAAGAACTTTTTGTACTATTTCAGAAAATACCTAAATTTTTCCGAGGCTTTGAAATCAATTATTGGATCAATCAAAAAACGTTTTTTTTTATACTTTGAAATTTGCTGCTTTTTTTGTTTGCCTGATAACTATCCTCCTTAATAACATGTTGTATATCACGCAATTAATATTGAACAATAGCCAAAAATAGAACACATCAAGTGCTCTAGCGCCTTGCTAATTGACTTAAAGGCTTAGAAACTTGGTTTTCGCGATTTTTTTTTAATAATGTTCGATTTTGTTTATATTTGTCGTTCTTTTTGTAGACCGATGACTTTTTCTGAATAATGAGAGATCTCAAAAACATTTTTGAGCAACTATTGATCGTTATTAATGATTTAAGTCGAGAGCTATTTTTTTCTTGGAAATTAATTGTTTTCGAAAAAAGATTTTTTTTAAGCATTGTCCTTTCTTTTTGTCCTTTTTGCTGTTCAGTTTTTAGCTAGTCCATTATTCAGAAGCTATGTTCACAGAAATGGTATGCAAAATTGTGCAAGTGATAACGTCTTTTATTACGCAATAGATTACGATTTTAGTGGTTCGGCACATTTTTTATCGCAAAATTGAAATGAATCTTTGTTATTCGTCTGTTTTTGTCGTTTTTTTTCGAAGTCGTAAATCAAATTTTGGATAAAGACAGATCCCAATGGTTTCATATTTGAGTATGATTTAACGTGAAGCTATTCAACGAATTCGGTTGATATCTAATGCTTTTTCATTAATTGAGAACATTTGTTTTAAAAAAAAAATTAAACGTATATTTTAATTTAGCTTTTTTTGTTGCTTTTTCTCCTTGATACCGAGCCTCAAAAAGATTTTTCTGTTGAAACAACTTTTCTCTGTTTAGGTTTTGTTTGATTTCTTTTTGGATTATTATTGAGTTTTTTTTTACAAAAAGAGCCATTGAGTTTTGGTCGTTTATAATGATTCTTGTTGTTGTTTGCTTTTGTTTTTTTCTTGTCTCGTCATCTTAACAATAGAAGTTGTCATTTGTTCTCTAATGCAGTTTTTGTTTTTACAAATTGTTTTGAGTTGGAAGCTTTTCTTACATACACCAATTTTTTTGAACAATACTTCTATTTTTGAAAATTTTCTCTCTTTTCCTCTTTTGATAGACAATTAAGCCAAAAATGTGGATGAGCCGGGTCGGCAGAGGGGATGTGGATGAGATAGTATGACATTCTGAGTAAACACAGCTGTCAGTGGTTTTGTATAGGTATATATTTAGCCAAAGAATTATTTCAGTTGACAACTATTTGATTTCATGACTTTGAATTTAATTGTTTTCTAAAACTGTAAACGTATTTTCTATTTTTACCCGTTTGGTTTTCTGTCTGCTTGTTTTTCATTCTCAATTTAAACAGGTCGTTATTTGTCTTGTTTCTTACTCTTCTTAATGACAGGTACCATCGGCCACCAAATGATTATTATTTAATTGATATAGGGGTTTGAGCTTAAAGCGATTTTTTAAACGGCTACTCCAATTGTTTTCAAACATTATATGATTTTTTGAAAGTTATCATTATCTTCCTCATTTGGTAGACATTTAAGTCAAAAACATAATTGAGCGGGGTCAGAACATTATGTGCGAACGCACATTTCCGAGCCTCCTTGTTTTCATAACTTTCATGTTTAATCGTGTGCCTGCTCAGTTTGATTCAGCGTTTGTCTGGCGTTCCCAGCATTTTATACGACTACATGAAAGATCACTCATGAGTCTAATAATTAGCGCGTTTTTACATTGCAAGGTCACGTTCTTCAAATAACTAACCTAATTTTTTAAAAATTTTTTATAGATATATTTTCTTAAATGTACGTTGCATCTGTTTTGCATTTTATTTAGACAAACTTAACAATGTTTTTATAATGTTTTTTAACGTCTACTATGAAAAACTTTGGCTTGAAATTGCTTGTGTATCGACCTTATATTTTTGGTAGGGTAATTATCCCCCGCCCCGCCTCCCCCGGGTGTATGAATCATTTAATTTGATCCGACCTCTTTTCTTGGGTAAGAATTTCACAATAGTAAACGAACGGATCAACAGAATTACCTATTATGGACAGAAGACAATTGAAGCTCATGTGACTGGTGACGACAGCTACAAAATAGGCCAACTTTGGAAAATTGAGAGAACTCGCTGGAAATATCTCACTGAGGGTGACGAAAGATAAGAATTGGGCCAGGAGGAGGGTAACAGCAAAGGACACCTTTTCCCCCGAGTCAGCCGGGAGGAGGAATGTGAGTCCAGATAGAAAATAGAGAGCTGTAGCCGGGAATATAATGAACATCGTGTAGAACAGATGTCGTCGTTTAATGTATAAATTAACTTTAGCTTCATGTAAAGTTCCATTTTGGGTTTCAGTGACGTAAAATCTGATAAAAAATTCACAATTTCAGGTTCAAGTGCTTTTTTGGCCTATTATTGGAACTTAATATCTGAACTATTAAGAGCAACAATGATAATATTTAGAATTTTCATAGAAAATGAAAAACATGATGAATTACTAAAACATAAAAAAAATTGCAGAGGTGATAAATTGTCAAAAACTATTTGTAAAACCAGTGTTAGAACGCAATATTAGAACGCAATATTAGAACGCAATATTAGAACGCAATATTAGAACGCAATATTAGAACGCTAGAGCGAAAAAGTTGTTTTATTTTCTGTAAAAAAACTATTGAAGTGACCGTGAATTGAAACATGATTAAACTTACGTTGACGCTGAAAACTTTTTGTTTTTAAATCAATAGTTGGTCGAGGTGTTTCTCAATCGTCAATACATTGTCTAGAAGATTTTTTTTATTGGTCAATACAATATCTAGGTTGGCGACTTAGGAGTCCAGGTAAAGTCGAGATTTTCATTGAGGTCACTACAAAATACTCAAAAAACATTTCTGTCAAATATCGTTTCTCATGGACAAATTCGGTCGAGGATGGTCTTTTCATAAACAATTGCGGAGCATGCTCATTTTTTTGGTCAATTTTGGAGGATAGTTTTTTTTTCAGGGACAATTTTGATCAAACACGGGCTTTTCAAGAGTAAATTGGGTCGGGGATGTTTTTTTGCGAACAGTTTCTGTCGAGGGCTGTTCTTTCTCCAACAATCGCAGCCCAGCACGAACTTTTCCTGAACAATTTCGGTCATGGACGGAGTCTAAATCTAACTTATGGAAGTAATGGTCCCTCATGTTGAGTTCCCAGGGCGAATTGACCTCCAATCACGCTCAATCGACCTTACCCGGGGAGCTTCAGGCAGAATAAAATTACAGGGTCTCTAAAGCGTTCGGGTTATTTCAGTCCAAGCATTGTACTAATTCGGGTCTATAATCCGAGTTCATTTCTCGCCTGGGAAGATCTGATTATAGATCCCCAGTGATTGTGGAATTTTTATCGTGTAAGATCTGACAAATTTCTGACAAAACCATCTTGCTAATAGCCTGTAAGGGGATGCAACTTCTTATCAGATCTGAGAAGACGTTTATCAGATCTTATACGATAAAAATTCCTCTTATAAGATCTTACACGATAAAAATTCCTCTTATGAGATCTTACACGATGAAAATTCCTCTTATAAGATCTTACACGATAAAAATTCTTCTTCTAAGATCTTACACGATAAAAATTCTTCTTATAAGATCTTACACGATAAAAATTCTTCTTATAAGATCTTACACGATAAAAATTCCTCTTATAAGATCTTACACGATAAAAATTCTTCTTAAAAGATCTTACACGATAAAAATTCTTCTTATAAGATCTTACACGATAAAAATTCCTCTTATAAGATCTTACACGATAAAAATTCTTCTTATAAGATCTTACACGATAGATATTCCTCTTATGAGATCTTACACGATGAAATATCCTCTTATAAGATCTTACAAGATAAAAATTCTTCTCATAAGATCTTACACGATAAAAATTCTTCTTATAAGATCTTACACGATAAAATTTCCTCTTATAAGATCTTACACGATAAAAATTCTTCTTAAAAGATCTTACACGATAAAAATTCTTCTTATAAGATCTTACACGATAAAAATTCTTCTTATAAGATCTTACACGATAAAAATTCCTCTTATAAAATCTTACACGATAAAAATTCCTCTTATAAGATCTTACACGATAAAAATTCCTCTTATGAGATCTTACACGATGAAAATTCCTCTTATAAGATCTTACACGATAAAAATTCTTCTTATAAGATCTTACACGATAAAATTTCTTCTTATAAGGTCTTACACGATAAAAATTCCTCTTATGAGATCTTACACGATAAAAATTCTTCTTATAAGATCTTACACGATAAAAATTCTTCTTATAAGATCTTACACGATAAAAATTCTTCTTATAAGATCTAACACGATAAAAATTCCTCTTATAAGATCTTACACGATGAAAATTCCTCTTATAAGATCTTACACGATAAAAATTCTTCTTATAAGATCTTACACGATAAAAATTCTTCTTATAAGATCTTACACGATAAAAATTCTTCTTATAAGATCTTACACGATAAAAATTCCTCTTATAAGATCTTACACGATAAAAATTCTTCTTATAAGATCTTACACGATAAAAATTCCTCTTATAAGATCTTTCACGATAAAAATTCTTCTTATAAGATCTTACACGATAAAAATTCCTCTTATGAGATCTTACACGATGAAAATTCCTCTTATAAGATCTTACACGATAAAAATTCTTCTTATAAGATCTTACACGATAAAAATTCTTCTTATAAGATCTTACACGATAAAAATTCCTCTTATAAGATCTTACACGATAAAAATTCTTCTTATAAGATCTTACACGATAAAAATTCTTCTTATAAGATCTTACACGATAAAAATTCTTCTTATAAGATCTTACACGATAAAAATTCTTCTTATAAGATCTAACACGATAAAAATTCCTCTTATAAGATCTTACACGATGAAAATTCCTCTTATAAGATCTTACACGATAAAAATTCTTCTTATAAGATCTTTCACGATAAAAATTCTTCTTATAAGATCTTACACGATAAAAATTCCTCTTATGAGATCTTACACGATGAAAATTCCTCTTATAAGATCTTACACGATAAAAATTCTTCTTATAAGATCTTACACGATAAAAATTCCTCTTATAAGATCTTACACGATGAAAATTCCTCTTATAAGATCTTTCACGATAAAAATTCTTCTTATAAGATCTTACACGATAAAAATTCCTCTTATGAGATCTTACACGATGAAAATTCCTCTTATAAGATCTTACACGATAAAAATTCTTCTTATAAGATCTTACACGATAAAAATTCTTCTTATAAGATCTTACACGATAAAAATTCCTCTTATAAGATCTTACACGATAAAAATTCTTCTTATAAGATCTTACACGATAAAAATTCTTCTTATAAGATCTTACACGATAAAAATTCTTCTTATAAGATCTTACACGATAAAAATTCCTCTTATAAGATCTTACACGATAAAAATTCTTCTTATAAGATCTTACACCATAAAAATTCTTCTTATAAGATCTTACACGATAAAAATTCTTCTTATAAGATCTTACACGATAAAAATTCTTCTTATAAGATCTAACACGATAAAAATTCTTCTTATAAGATCTTACACGATAAAAATTCCTCTTATGAGATCTTACACGATGAAAATTCCTCTTATAAGATCTTACACGATAAAAATTCTTCTTATAAGATCTTACACGATAAAAATTCTTCTTATAAGATCTTACACGATAAAAATTCCTCTTATAAGATCTTACACGATAAAAATTCTTCTTATAAGATCTTACACCATAAAAATTCTTCTTATAAGATCTTACACGATAAAAATTCTTCTTATAAGATCTTACACGATAAAAATTCTTCTTATAAGATCTAACACGATAAAAATTCTTCTTATAAGATCTTACACGATAAAAATTCTTCTTATAAGATCTTACACGATAAAAATTCTTCTTATAAGATCTTACACGATAAAAATTCCTCTTATAAGATCTTACACGATAAAAATTCTTCTTATAAGATCTTACACGATAAAAATTCCTCTTATAAGATCTTTCACGATAAAAATTCTTCTTATAAGATCTTACACGATAAAAATTCTTCTTATAAGATCTTACACGATAAAAATTCTTCTTATAAGATCTTACACGATAAAAATTCCTCTTATAAGATCTTACACGATAAAAATTCTTCTTATAAGATCTTACACCATAAAAATTCTTCTTATAAGATCTTACACGATAAAAATTCTTCTTATAAGATCTTACACGATAAAAATTCTTCTTATAAGATCTAACACGATAAAAATTCTTCTTATAAGATCTTACACGATAAAAATTCTTCTTATAAGATCTTACACGATAAAAATTCTTCTTATAAGATCTTACACGATAAAAATTCCTCTTATAAGATCTTACACGATAAAAATTCTTCTTATAAGATCTTACACGATAAAAATTCCTCTTATAAGATCTTACACGATGAAAATTCCTCTTATAAGATCTTACACGATAAAAATTCTTCTTATAAGATCTTACACGATAAAAATTCCTCTTATAAGATCTTACACGATAAAAATTCTTCTTATAAGATCTTACACGATAAAAATTCCTCTTATAAGATCTTACACGATGAAAATTCCTCTTATAAGATCTTACACGATGAAAATTCCTCTTATAAGATCTAACACGATAAAAATTCTTCTTATAAGATCTTACACGATAAAAATTCTTCTTATAAGATCTTACACGATAAAAATTCTTCTTATAAGATCTTACACGATAAAAATTCCTCTTATAAGATCTTACACGATAAAAATTCTTCTTATAAGATCTTACACGATAAAAATTCCTCTTATGAGATCTTACACGATGAAAATTCCTCTTATAAGATCTTACACGATAAAAATTCTTCTTATAAGATCTTACACGATAAAAATTCTTCTTATAAGATCTTACACGATAAAAATTCCTCTTATAAGATCTTACACGATAAAAATTCTTCTTATAAGATCTTACACCATAAAAATTCTTCTTATAAGATCTTACACGATAAAAATTCTTCTTATAAGATCTTACACGATAAAAATTCTTCTTATAAGATCTAACACGATAAAAATTCTTCTTATAAGATCTTACACGATAAAAATTCTTCTTATAAGATCTTACACGATAAAAATTCCTCTTATAAGATCTTACACGATGAAAATTCCTCTTATAAGATCTTTCACGATAAAAATTCTTCTTATAAGATCTTACACGATAAAAATTCCTCTTATGAGATCTTACACGATGAAAATTCCTCTTATAAGATCTTACACGATAAAAATTCTTCTTATAAGATCTTACACGATAAAAATTCTTCTTATAAGATCTTACACGATAAAAATTCCTCTTATAAGATCTTACACGATAAAAATTCTTCTTATAAGATCTTACACCATAAAAATTCTTCTTATAAGATCTTACACGATAAAAATTCTTCTTATAAGATCTTACACGATAAAAATTCCTCTTATAAGATCTTACACGATAAAAATTCCTCTTATAAGATCTTACACGATAAAAATTCTTCTTATAAGATCTTACACCATAAAAATTCTTCTTATAAGATCTTACACGATAAAAATTCTTCTTATAAGATCTTACACGATAAAAATTCTTCTTATAAGATCTAACACGATAAAAATTCTTCTTATAAGATCTTACACGATAAAAATTCTTCTTATAAGATCTTACACGATAAAAATTCTTCTTATAAGATCTTACACGATAAAAATTCCTCTTATAAGATCTTACACGATAAAAATTCTTCTTATAAGATCTTACACGATAAAAATTCCTCTTATAAGATCTTTCACGATAAAAATTCTTCTTATAAGATCTTACACGATAAAAATTCCTCTTATGAGATCTTACACGATGAAAATTCCTCTTATAAGATCTTACACGATAAAAATTCTTCTTATAAGATCTTACACGATAAAAATTCTTCTTATAAGATCTTACACGATAAAAATTCCTCTTATAAGATCTTACACGATAAAAATTCTTCTTATAAGATCTTACACCATAAAAATTCTTCTTATAAGATCTTACACGATAAAAATTCTTCTTATAAGATCTTACACGATAAAAATTCTTCTTATAAGATCTAACACGATAAAAATTCTTCTTATAAGATCTTACACGATAAAAATTCTTCTTATAAGATCTTACACGATAAAAATTCCTCTTATAAGATCTTACACGATGAAAATTCCTCTTATAAGATCTTTCACGATAAAAATTCTTCTTATAAGATCTTACACGATAAAAATTCCTCTTATGAGATCTTACACGATGAAAATTCCTCTTATAAGATCTTACACGATAAAAATTCTTCTTATAAGATCTTACACGATAAAAATTCTTCTTATAAGATCTTACACGATAAAAATTCCTCTTATAAGATCTTACACGATAAAAATTCTTCTTATAAGATCTTACACCATAAAAATTCTTCTTATAAGATCTTACACGATAAAAATTCTTCTTATAAGATCTTACACGATAAAAATTCCTCTTATAAGATCTTACACGATAAAAATTCCTCTTATAAGATCTTACACGATAAAAATTCTTCTTATAAGATCTTACACCATAAAAATTCTTCTTATAAGATCTTACACGATAAAAATTCTTCTTATAAGATCTTACACGATAAAAATTCTTCTTATAAGATCTAACACGATAAAAATTCTTCTTATAAGATCTTACACGATAAAAATTCTTCTTATAAGATCTTACACGATAAAAATTCTTCTTATAAGATCTTACACGATAAAAATTCCTCTTATAAGATCTTACACGATAAAAATTCTTCTTATAAGATCTTACACGATAAAAATTCCTCTTATAAGATCTTTCACGATAAAAATTCTTCTTATAAGATCTTACACCATAAAAATTCTTCTTATAAGATCTTACACGATAAAAATTCTTCTTATAAGATCTAACACGATAAAAATTCTTCTTATAAGATCTTACACGATAAAAATTCTTCTTATAAGATCTTACACGATAAAAATTCTTCTTATAAGATCTTACACGATAAAAATTCCTCTTATAAGATCTTACACGATAAAAATTCTTCTTATAAGATCTTACACGATAAAAATTCCTCTTATAAGATCTTACACGATGAAAATTCCTCTTATAAGATCTTACACGATAAAAATTCTTCTTATAAGATCTTACACGATAAAAATTCCTCTTATAAGATCTTACACGATAAAAATTCTTCTTATAAGATCTTACACGATAAAAATTCCTCTTATAAGATCTTACACGATGAAAATTCCTCTTATAAGATCTTACACGATGAAAATTCCTCTTATAAGATCTAACACGATAAAAATTCTTCTTATAAGATCTTACACGATAAAAATTCTTCTTATAAGATCTTACACGATAAAAATTCTTCTTATAAGATCTTACACGATAAAAATTCCTCTTATAAGATCTTACACGATAAAAATTCTTCTTATAAGATCTTACACGATAAAAATTCCTCTTATGAGATCTTACACGATGAAAATTCCTCTTATAAGATCTTACACGATAAAAATTCTTCTTATAAGATCTTACACGATAAAAATTCTTCTTATAAGATCTTACACGATAAAAATTCCTCTTATAAGATCTTACACGATAAAAATTCTTCTTATAAGATCTTACACCATAAAAATTCTTCTTATAAGATCTTACACGATAAAAATTCTTCTTATAAGATCTTACACGATAAAAATTCTTCTTATAAGATCTAACACGATAAAAATTCTTCTTATAAGATCTTACACGATAAAAATTCTTCTTATAAGATCTTACACGATAAAAATTCCTCTTATAAGATCTTACACGATGAAAATTCCTCTTATAAGATCTTTCACGATAAAAATTCTTCTTATAAGATCTTACACGATAAAAATTCCTCTTATGAGATCTTACACGATGAAAATTCCTCTTATAAGATCTTACACGATAAAAATTCTTCTTATAAGATCTTACACGATAAAAATTCTTCTTATAAGATCTTACACGATAAAAATTCCTCTTATAAGATCTTACACGATAAAAATTCTTCTTATAAGATCTTACACCATAAAAATTCTTCTTATAAGATCTTACACGATAAAAATTCTTCTTATAAGATCTTACACGATAAAAATTCCTCTTATAAGATCTTACACGATAAAAATTCCTCTTATAAGATCTTACACGATAAAAATTCTTCTTATAAGATCTTACACCATAAAAATTCTTCTTATAAGATCTTACACGATAAAAATTCTTCTTATAAGATCTTACACGATAAAAATTCTTCTTATAAGATCTAACACGATAAAAATTCTTCTTATAAGATCTTACACGATAAAAATTCTTCTTATAAGATCTTACACGATAAAAATTCTTCTTATAAGATCTTACACGATAAAAATTCCTCTTATAAGATCTTACACGATAAAAATTCTTCTTATAAGATCTTACACGATAAAAATTCCTCTTATAAGATCTTTCACGATAAAAATTCTTCTTATAAGATCTTACACGATAAAAATTCCTCTTATGAGATCTTACACGATGAAAATTCCTCTTATAAGATCTTACACGATAAAAATTCTTCTTATAAGATCTTACACGATAAAAATTCTTCTTATAAGATCTTACACGATAAAAATTCCTCTTATAAGATCTTACACGATAAAAATTCTTCTTATAAGATCTTACACCATAAAAATTCTTCTTATAAGATCTTACACGATAAAAATTCTTCTTATAAGATCTTACACGATAAAAATTCTTCTTATAAGATCTAACACGATAAAAATTCTTCTTATAAGATCTTACACGATAAAAATTCTTCTTATAAGATCTTACACGATAAAAATTCCTCTTATAAGATCTTACACGATGAAAATTCCTCTTATAAGATCTTTCACGATAAAAATTCTTCTTATAAGATCTTACACGATAAAAATTCCTCTTATGAGATCTTACACGATGAAAATTCCTCTTATAAGATCTTACACGATAAAAATTCTTCTTATAAGATCTTACACGATAAAAATTCTTCTTATAAGATCTTACACGATAAAAATTCCTCTTATAAGATCTTACACGATAAAAATTCTTCTTATAAGATCTTACACCATAAAAATTCTTCTTATAAGATCTTACACGATAAAAATTCTTCTTATAAGATCTTACACGATAAAAATTCCTCTTATAAGATCTTACACGATAAAAATTCCTCTTATAAGATCTTACACGATAAAAATTCTTCTTATAAGATCTTACACCATAAAAATTCTTCTTATAAGATCTTACACGATAAAAATTCTTCTTATAAGATCTTACACGATAAAAATTCTTCTTATAAGATCTAACACGATAAAAATTCTTCTTATAAGATCTTACACGATAAAAATTCTTCTTATAAGATCTTACACGATAAAAATTCTTCTTATAAGATCTTACACGATAAAAATTCCTCTTATAAGATCTTACACGATAAAAATTCTTCTTATAAGATCTTACACGATAAAAATTCCTCTTATAAGATCTTTCACGATAAAAATTCTTCTTATAAGATCTTACACGATAAAAATTCCTCTTATGAGATCTTACACGATGAAAATTCCTCTTATAAGATCTTACACGATAAAAATTTTTCTTATAAGATCTTACACGATAAAAATTCTTCTTATAAGATCTTACACGATAAAAATTCCTCTTATAAGATCTTACACGATAAAAATTCTTCTTATAAGATCTTACACGATAAAAATTCTTCTTATAAGATCTTACACGATAAAAATTCTTCTTATAAGATCTTACACGATAAAAATTCCTCTTATAAGATCTTACACGATAAAAATTCCTCTTATAAGATCTTACACGATAAAAATTCCACTTATGAGATCTTACACGATGAAAATTCCTCTTATAAGATCTTACACGATAAAAATTCTTCTTATAAGATCTTACACGATAAAAATTCTTCTTATAAGATCTTACACGATAAAAATTCCTCTTATAAGATCTTACACAATAAAAATTCTTCTTATAAGATCTTACACGATAAAAATTCTTCTTATAAGATCTTACACGATAAAAATTCTTCTTATAAGATCTAACACGATAAAAATTCCTCTTATAAGATCTTACACGATAAAAATTCCTCTTATAAGATCTTACACGATAAAAATTCCTCTTATGAGATCTTAGACGATGAAAATTCCTCTTATAAGATCTTACACGATAAAAATTCTTCTTTTAAGATCTTACACGATAAAAATTCTTCTTATAAGATCTTACACGATAAAAATTCTTCTTATAAGATCTTACACGATAAAAATTCTTCTTATAGGATCTTACACGATAAAAATTCCTCTTATAAGATCTTACACGATAAAAATTCTTCTTATAAGATCTTACACGATAGAAATTCCTCTTATGAGATCTTACACGATGAAATATCCTCTTATAAGATCTTACAAGATAAAAATTCTTCTTATAAGATCTTACACGATAAAAATTCTTCTTAAAAGATCTTACACGATAAAAATTCTTCTTATAAGATCTTACACGATAAAAATTCTTCTTATAAGATCTTACACGATAAAAATTCCTCTTATAAGATCTTACACGATAAAAATTCCTCTTATAAGATCTTACACGATAAAAATTCCTCTTATGAGATCTTACACGATGAAAATTCCTCTTATAAGATCTTACACGATAAAAATTCTTATAAGATCTTACACGATAAAATTTCTTCTTATAAGATCTTACACGATAAAAATTCCTCTTATAAGATCTTACACGATGAAAATTCTTCTTATAAGATCTTACACGATAAAAATTCTTCTTATAAGATCTTACACGATAAAAATTCTTCTTATAAGATCTAACACGATAAAAATTCCTCTTATAAGATCTTACACGATGAAAATTCCTCTTATAAGATCTTACACGATAAAAATTCTTCTTATAAGATCTTACACGATAAAAATTCTTCTTATAAGATCTTATACGATAAAAATTCTTCCTATAAGATCTTACACGATAAAAATTCCTCTTATAAGATCTTACACGATAAAAATTCTTCTTATAAGATCTTACACGATAAAAATTCCTCTTATAATATCTTTCACGATAAAAATTCTTCTTATAAGATCTTACACGATAAAAATTCCTCTTATGAGATCTTACACGATGAAAATTCCTCTTATAAGATCTTACACGATAAAAATTCTTCTTATAAGATCTTACACGATAAAAATTCTTCTTATAAGATCTTACACGATAAAAATTCCTCTTATAAGATCTTACGCGATAAAAATTCTTCTTATAAGATCTTACACGATAAAAATTCTTCTTATAAGATCTTACACGATAAAAATTCTTCTTATAAGATCTTACACGATAAAAATTCCTCTTATAAGATCTTTCACGATAAAAATTCCTCTTATAAGATCTTACACGATAAAAATTCCTCTTATGAGATCTTACACGATGAAAATTCCTCTTATAAGATCTTACACGATAAAAATTCTTCTTATAAGATCTTACACGATAAAAATTCTTCTTATAAGATCTTACACGATAAAAATTCCTCTTATAAGATCTTACACGATAAAAATTCTTCTTATAAGATCTTACACGATAAAAATTCTTCTTATAAGATCTTACACGATGAAAATTCTTCTTATAAGATCTAACACGATAAAAATTCCTCTTATAAGATCTTACACGATAAAAATTCCTCTTATAAGATCTTACACGATAAAAATTCCTCTTATGAGATCTTAGACAATGAAAATTCCTCTTATAAGATCTTACACGATAAAAATTCTTCTTATAAGATCTTACACGATAAAAATTCTTCTTATAAGATCTTACACGATAAAAATTCTTCTTATAAGATCTTACACGGTAAAAATTCTTCTTATAAGATCTTACACGACAAAAATTCCTCTTATAAGATCTTACACGATAAAAATTCCTCTTATAAGATCCTACACGATAAAAATTCCTCTTATAAGATCTTACACGATAAAATTCTTCTTATAAGATCTTATACGATAAAAATTCTTCTTATAAGATCTTACACGATAAAAATTCCTCTTATAAGATCTTACACGATAAAAATTCTTCTTATAAGATCTTACACGATATAAATTCTTCTTGTAAGATCTTACACGATAAAAATTCCTCTCATAAGATCTTACACGATAAAAATTCCTCTTATAAGATCTTACACGATAAAAGTTCCTCTTATGAGATCTTACACGATGAAAATTCCTCTTATAAGATCATACACGATAAAAATTCTTCTTATAAGATCTTACAAGATAAAAATTCTTCTTATAAGATCTTACACGATAAAAATTCCTCTTATAAGATCTTACACGATAAAAACTCTTCTTATAAGATCTTACACGACGAAAATTCCTCTTATAAGATCTTACACGATAAAAATTCTTCTTATAAGATCTTACACGATAAAAATTCTTCTTATAAGATCTTACACGATAAAAATTCCTCTTATAAGATCTTACACGATAAAAATTCTTCTTATAAGATCTTACACGATAAAAATTCTTCTTATAAGATCTTACACGATAAAAATTCTTCTTATAAGATCTAACACGATAAAAATTGCTCTTATAAGATCTTACACGATAAAAATTCCTCTTATAAGATCTTACACGATAAAAATTCCTCTTATGAGATCTTAGACGATGAAAATTCCTCTTATAAGATCTTACACGATAAAAATTCTTCTTATAAGATCTTACAGGATAAAAATTCTTCTTATAAGATCTTACACGATAAAAATTCTTCTTATAAGATCTTACACGATAAAAATTCTTTTTATAAGATCTTACACGATAAAAATTCCTCTTATAAGATCTTACACGATAAAAATTCCTCTTATAAGATCTTACACGATAAAAATTCCCCTTATAAGATCTTACACGATAAAGTTCTTCTTATAAGATCTTACACGATAAAAATTTTTCTTATAAGATCTTACACGATAAAAATTCCTCTTATAAGATCTTACACGATAAAAATTCTCCTTATAAGATCTTACACGATAAAAATTCTTCTTATAAGATCTTACACGATAAAAATTCCTCTTATAAGATCTTACACGATAAAAATTCCTCTTATAAGATCTTACACGATAAAAATTCCTCTTATGAGATCTTACACGATGAAAATTCCTCTTATAAGATCTTACACGATAAAAATTCTTCTTATAAGATCTTACACGATAAAAATTCTTCTTATAAGATCTTACACGATAAAAATTCCTCTTATAAGATCTTACACGATAAAAATTCCTCTTATAAGATCTTACACGATAAAAATTCCTCTTATGAGATCTTACACGATGAAAATTCCTCTTATAAGATCTTACACGATAAAAGTTCTTCTTATAAGATCTTACACGATAAAAATTCTTCTTATAAGATCTTACACGATAAAAATTCCTCTTATAAGATCTTACACGATAAAAATTCTTCTTATAAGATCTTACACGATAAAAATTCTTCTTATAAGATCTTACACGATAAAAATTCCTCTTATAAGATCTTACACGATAAGAATTCCTCTTATGAGGTCTTAGACGATGAAAATTCGTCTTATAAGATCTTACAGGATAAAAATTCTTCTTATAAGATCTTACACGATAAAAATTCTTCTTATAAGATCTTACACGATAAAAATTCTTCTTATAAGATCTTACACGATAAAAATTCTTCTTATAAGATCTTACACGATAAAAATTCTTCTTATAAGATCTTACACGATAAAAATTCTTCTTATAAGATCTTACACGATAAAAATTCTTCTTATAAGATCTTACACGATAAAAATTCTTCTTATAAGATCTTACACGATAAAAATTCCTCTTATAAGATCTTACACGATAAAAATTCTTCTTATAAGATCTTACACGATAAAAATTCTTCTTATAAGATCTTACACGATAAAAATTCCTCTTATAAGATCTTAAACGATAAAAATTCCTCTTATAAGATCTTACACGATAAAAATTCCTCTTATGAGATCTTACATGATGAAAATTCCTCTTATAAGATCTTACACGATAAAAATTCTTATTATAAGATCTGACAGGATAAAAATTCTTCTTATAAGATCTTACACGATAAAAATTCTTCTTATAAGATCTTACACGATAAAATTCCTCTTATAAGATCTTACACGATAAAAATTCCTCTTATAAGATCTTACACGATAAAAATTCTTCTTATAAGAACTTTCACGATAAAAATTCTTCTTATAAGATCTTACACGATGAAAATTCCTCTTATAAGATCTTACACGATAAAAATTCCTCTTATAAGATCTTACACGACAAAAATTCCTCTTATAAGATCTTACACGATAAAAATTCTTCTTATAAGATCTTACACTAAAAAATTTCTTCTTATAAGATCTTACACGATAAAAATTCTTCTTATAAGATCTTACACGATAAAAATTCCTCTTATAAGATCTTACACGATAAAAATTCCTCTTATAAGATCTTACACGATAAAAATTCTTCTTATAGGATCTTACACGATAAAAATTCGTCTTATAAGATCTTACACGATAAAAATTCTTCTTATAAGATCTTACACGATAAAAACTTTTCTTATAAGATCTTACACGATAAAAATTCCTCTTATAAGATCTTACACGATAAAAATTCCTCTTATAAGATCTTACACGATAAAAATTCCTCTTATAAGATCTTACACGATAAAATTCTTCTTATAAGATCTTACACGATAAAAAATCCTCTTATAAGATCTTACACGATAAAAATTCCTCTTATAAGATCTTACACGATAAAAATTCCTCTTATAAGTTCTTACACGATAAAAATTCCTCTTATAAGATCTTACACGATAAAAATTCCGTCTTATCAGATCTTACACGATAAAAATTCCTCTTATAAGATCTTACACGATAAAAATTCCGTCTTATCAGATCTTACACGATAAAAATTTCCTCTTATACAAATTCCTGAAGTATGGTATATTCTTCATATTGAAGACAATTCAGAGTTGCTCTCAAGCAGTAGCCCAAAAACTACAGCATGCAACACTTAAGTGTCAGGGCAACAAAGAGAAAAATATCTTATACTGTCTTTTAAGACTTATAAGATATTGTAAAGAAGATTATTTGTGTGACAGGGGCTTTCTCCGAATCGGGGATTATCAAACAAGGCTGAAAATTTTTTTCAAAGGCCAAAACTATCTTGGACTGCTAAGTTTAGCCATAGTAAACAGCTAAGACTCACAATAAAACTGCCGCCAAAACGGAATCAACAAGCATTTTTTTGTTTCATAATTGGTTAGCTGGCCGATTATTTTTTTTTTATTTTCATAGGACCTTGACTACGTTATACGGTTATATTGAAGGAATTAAAACATGTCATATCAGATCTTACACGATAAAAACTCTGTCTTATCAGATCTTACACGATAAAAATTCTGATAAGAGGAATGTTTATCTTATAAGATGTCTTATCAGATCTTACACGATAAAAATTCTGGTAAGAGGAATGTTTATCTTACAAGATGTCTTATCAGATCTTACACGATAAAAATTCCTCTTACCAGAATTTTTATCGTGTAAGATCTGATAAGAGGAATTTTTATCGTGTAAGATCTGATAAGATCTTACACGATAAAAATTCTTAGTCAGCATCTTATCAGATCTTACACGATAAAAATTCCACAATCACTGGGGATTTTATAACAGAGATACTCCGATCAGAGACAGTATATTTGGAGAATTTCGGATCATTGAATTACACTAGATTCTGTTCAGAGTTTGTTTCATTCGGGCTAAATTTGATGAAATAGTAATAAATTTACCAGATATGATTATTAAATGTCTTCCATTCTGATCAAAAACACATGTTACGTACGACACAATGATACATATATATGTACGACTGTAAGACGTTGAGAACTGCAGAAATTTGAGCATTTTGCTTCTCTTTTTAGAGAAAACTCTAAAACCTATTTCGAAGTTAAGCAAAATAAGCAAAACAGATAAATCTGAACATGTGAACAACGATAGTTTAGCAAATTTGAACAATGGCAATCGATGAGAAAACAGAGACGATAAAACAGCTTTTATAGAGACTGATTTTTGGATAATTTTTTTTGACTCCAGTGAAAAATGTTAATGATATTCACCAAAATTTCAAAAATTTCAGTTTTTCTCTAAAGACAAGTGACAAGGACAAATGAATAGCGACCTGTCGTTAAATTTACTCAGATACAGACATTAAATTGCTCATTAGTGGTGAATATATATGTCAATTTTCAGAAATTTCAAAAATATTTTGAAAAAATAATAAAAAGTATGAAAAGTGTAAAAGGTTTCTGAAGTATATTGTTCTGGTGATGGCAGTAGACAATGATTTGGCATAAATTTTGTTTGTTTCAATAACTCAGAGTATAGACAGATTTTTTCTGCTAGGTATTTTCTGTTTTTGTTTTCTATACAAATAGGGTGACGCCCAATAATAGATCCCCTGAAGACGTCTCTTAAAAACGGACAAATCTGACCTGCAATTTATTTCTCTGCAAAAAGGAGAAATTTATGTAGAGTGAGTAGAATGTAATTACTTTTCTTTTTTCTAATTCACCGCCTTATATTTTAACCACCAATCTTCTGTCAAGTCGTCGTAAAAATAATTTTGTTAAAAATCAAACAACTTTTTTTAAGTTCTACTAAGGTGTTTCGGAGAAAGACTTTTTGGTTGAATTCAGTTTTTCTACTAAAATCAAGTGGCTACCTCAAGTGAAAAGTGAGAAAAATTTGAGGGCTATTAAAGAATATCTATAAGAACAATTTTTCTTCAAATCTTCTTTTCTTGAAAAAAAAGAAGGGTTTGCCGCAAGATGCCTGATGATTTTGAAAGATCATCGAGAAATTTTGAAGTTTTCGTCAGTGTTAGTAAACTTTTTTTAGAAAACAAAACAAAAGAACTAAAATGACAAACTCCAGTTTTCTATTGATGTGTCGGTCAATGCCGGCGACAAAACTAGATTTGATTTCAAATCTAATTTTGTCTTGGCGCTATTATTATTGTTTTATCAACATATCCAATTAGCTGCCAAAAGATAACTTCTCCCGCCTGTTGGAATTTCATTCAGCATCCACTGACCTAATGATGAAAATAATCCACTTTCAACCCAAATGATGAAAATAATTACATCACTGATCGAAAAAATCTTTTTTTCTGAAACGATTGAGAAATTTCATATCAGAAGTTGAGCAATGGCTTGTGCAAGCTTTTCATCAAATAACATATCTTTAATTGAAAAAAAAGATGGTTATAGCCCCAAAGAGGCTTTTCAAAAAAGGAATGAAAATTTCGCTATTAACAAAAGCAAAAACATGTGCACAAAATGTGCTAGATTTAGGCGTAAAATACAATATAAAAAATCTCGTCCTGCTCTGAAAAAAAATTCCGTTCCTATGAATGCTCGGTCATTTACTGTGCAGACGTAAGTCCCAACCAAACTCAGTTAAGTCTAAATAACAAAAAAATCTCCAGGATACAAAAAACAACAAGTGTTAAGCATATCTGTTGCATGGAAATAAACAACTCAATTAAAAACTGCAAAAATTGCAGGTAGATACAGAAGCTGAGAGCACAGTGATATCATCTTATATACGGATTAAGCTTAGTAAACCTCATGTAGATGGTGATATAACAAATCTCTAAGTTTTCGTTTATCATCATTTAAAGCTTTTGGGGTCATGCACTTGTGATATTGAGTCAAAAGGAGGCACGCCCAGCCAAAACAATATGGTTTATGTGAAATGTGATAAAGCATTGAACCCGCTTGCAAAAAGCCTTCTACCCAACCAAGGTAGGAACAAGATCACAAAAATAACTTGCCTGCTGTGAAGGGTTACTAAGCTCAAGTGAAGTTGATACCATGATCACAGTGAATGTTGTGCGGATCCAGGAAAATGTCCCTCAAAACAGGGTCACAGAGTAGTTGGATCAGATAGTTAGACAATGCTTCCTTGAGCCCGTTCGATCGGGAGGAGTCATTAATGCATCACCAGTTGTGCGACCAAAAGAAGCAGAGAACTGAGAATTAGAGTAGAATTGAAAGTGCATATCAATATTGAGATCATGGATCAGGATCATCCAATACCAGAAAAGGAATTGATCTGCCCTAATTTTTTGGAGGTTTAGTTTTGACCTCTCATAAATTAATCTCTCAGATGGCTGTTCTCAGATTGAGTTCGACGAAAAGGCAAAGGATATATATATATATATATATATATATATATATATATATGTATATATAACCAACACATCTCAGGGACTATTCAAGATGCGTCTATTACCTCGTGGATTGAAAACCCCTCCCTAATATTCCAGAATTGAATTGATTCAACTCTCGAAGCAATCAAGGGCATTTTCACCTTTCAGGACGACATCTTCGTCAACAAAACTATCAAGGAGCAAATCAACAAAAGTATGTTCATGGTTAATAGTAGACCAGCTTTATTAAATAATATGTGATGTCTTTTTACGTGATAACATCTTGACCTCAAAACCATTCAGAATTGTCAACTTTCAATGATACTCAATTTCTAAAGACGAAGTTGCAGCAGGTCTGAGAACGCTTAGAAAAGCTAAAAATGGAAACTGTCAGCCAGCAGGAAACATTGTGAATGTTTCGTACTTGCTGATAAATTGTTGCCCTGACAGGTTTCGATTGTGAGTGATGACACACCTGGAGAGCAGAAATCTTTGCAGCACCTTACAACAGATTGAAACAAAAATGGTTCTTTCAACTATAGAATGTCATTCGATATTAACGACATTTTTTCGCTCAGAAAAAATTAGCAACCCGAGCAGAAATCAGAACGAAAACTGGACAAAACAATTTTTTGCACCACACAAGAGAACGAATTTGAAACAATTCTCAGAAGAGGAGAAAATATTCGAACAACAAAAAGTGCCTCGATTATTTACAGCGCAATTCCCATCATCATAAATTATGTTTTTTTTAGTCATCACAAACTCAGAAATTTGGTTTTGAATAAGGCACGAGGGACATGTGGGAAAATGCAAATGCAGCATCAGTCAGAAAGATATAATTTTGGCTCGGAAATACCCAAGACGTTCTACAGTTCATTAGTAAATGTAAAATTTTGCAATTCAAAAAGACTAACCTAGGAAAAATACTTACACTCCAGGTGGCGATAAGCCCAAGTTTTGGTAGCTCTTCAGATGGGAAGGAAAAATGTTAAGGACAAAAAGAATTATATTGGTATTTGTTGATGCGAGTTCGGGCTTAATAGAAGCTTTTCTGACAAGAAATAGACATTAGAAACAGTCAAAATCTATCTTAGAAATTCATATGGAAGATTCGGACGAACGAAGAAGACTTTTTATCCTAGAAACAGCCCAAAGTTGTAAGTGGTGATCTTAAACAGTTGCGTCCCAGTAGTACTTCTATGAAATTTTTTCCGTCATCTTAAAAGAGTTGCCCTGAGTTACCAGTGCCATTAGCAGGAATGTTCCAAATGACATGTTCAGATTGGAATTCAACACTTGCGAAATTCGCTATTGAATGAGGGACGAAAAAACCGTTTTTTAAACAGCCAGAGAGCTGTTTAAAAAATGGATTTTTTCGTCCCTCATTCAATAGCGAACTTCACAAGTGTTGAATTCCAATCTGAACATGTCATTTGGAACATTCCTGCTAATGGCACTGGGAACTCAGGGCAACTCTTTAAAGACGACGAAAAAAATTTCAAAGAAGTACTACTGGGACGTGGAGTGAAACTACCGGCAATAGCTGATTTCGACTTGTGATACAATAGTTAGGGCGACCTTTGTATTCAAAAAGAGTTCCTAACGAACAAAAAACAATTTGTCTTTACTAGATGAGCGCAAAACGAAAACCAAACCGATAGTTGAGGGGACCATATCTAAGAGAAAACCAAAATGCTTCTCCTTCCGATAAGTTAAAAAACGAACTATTTGAAGGCTATTAAAAAATATAGGATGGAAAATTCTTTTCTTCAAAAATTCTTTTCCTCCTTTCTTCCAATATAAAGTTATTTGCTGCGAGATATGAGATGGTTTCGAGAAAAAATCAAGAAACTTAGATTTTTTTGTCAAAGGTTGGGAAAATAAAAGATAATCTTAAAAGACGACTCCATTGACGTGAAGATAATTAATGGCCGAAAATTGAATTTTATTCAAAAACTAATTTTTGACTAATCAGATGTGTTAAGAAAAATTCTGCCACCTATTGAAAAGTTTGACCACATCCACTGACCTCCAACTGATGAAGTTATTCGTTCCAGGGCCATATATATTCTAATGAAACTGAAGTCAGGGATTTGGAACTAAAATTTTCTTGCATGTCCATCATGTAAATTATTTTTAGCTAATCTAAATTTTCTTTGCATGTTTTTGTGTAGATAAGCAAGTTTATTGTAAACTAAATATTGTTAAAAAGCTGTTAAAAAATTAATAAAAAATTCATTTGAAATCTTTGACCCAGGACAATGGTGTTCAGACACACGACCAAAGTTTTGTAACTACAAAATGCGGAGTCAACTACTGCCTGGCTCATATCTTTTGTTGTGAAAAGTCGCGCAGAGAAGAAAAGTACAAGACCAACACGGATTGTACCATAGTTGAAATACAGGTATCGCATCTTTTCTATAGATTGTGCCGACAATTTGGTGGGCAATTGTGGAATTGCGGGAGCACTTGCAGTGCTTTCACAGCAGTCATTATGTTTGTATCCACTATCTTACAGCTTAGCCACAACAGATGTGAGATTTTGATGATGTGTTTAACTACCCCTGAAGGACACTTTGATGCCAAAAGTCGCCAAAAAGTTCCATTAACGTCTTCAATCTTCCATTTTGACTCGCCGTCTTTAAAGTTTGAAATTAGCTGGCCGAAACTGTTGCCAGACAGATTTAAAAAATCTTCCGAGAATCAAAGAACGCGAAATTGTTTTTTTTTTAAAAAAAGAATTAAAATAATCGAGTTCATCAGCACCGATTGTTTCCGATTTTTTTTTGAAGTTTTTTGCTAAATTGCGCTGAATTGCCAACTTTACCCCTAAAGCCTTACATAATAATGCGTTGAAATGCGCTCAAACTGTTAAAGAAAAGTTTTGCCGTGTTGCTGTTCGCCTAAAACGCATGAAAAACGCACAGAAACAGTACAAATAGCTGAGCTTTTTTGCAATAAAGTTTGAGAACTTTCCCAAACTTTATGTAAAAAGTACAAACTATTTACGGAAATGGTATTCAAGCTTTTAATAACTTTTTTAAATTTTTATTGAAAGGTGAGAGAAGCTTGAAACTGTGTGGATGATGTTTCCGTGTAAGTCGGAGTGATCACTTCCCATTGTTGACTCGGAATGTAGATTGCATATATCAACCTTCAAACGCGAAAGCTGAAACGCAAATTTGAACGTACAAATATTTCTAATATTACGAACTATTACGCAGTTAGTATTACGTAATAGTATTTCTAATATATAGCATATATAGTATTTATATATATATATATATATATATATATATATATATATATATATATATATATATATATATATAT
>NC_134476.1:9169091-9217717 GCF_964194025.1 Convolutriloba macropyga
ATAGATAGATATAGATAGATGGATAAAGATAGATGGATAAAGATAGATGGATATTGATAGATAGATATAGATAGATAGATATAGATAGATAGATATAGATAGATAGATATAGATAGATAGATATAGATAGATAGATATAGATAGATAGATATAGATAGATAGATATAGATAGATAGATATAGATAGATAGATATAGATACATAGATATAAATAGATAGATATAGATAGATAGATATAGATAGATAGATATAGATAGATAGATATAGATAGATAGATATAGATAGATAGATATAGATAGATAGATATAAATAGATAGATTGAGATAGATAGATAGATAGATAGATAGATAGATAGATAGATAGATAGATAGATAGATAGATAGATAGATAGAAATAGATAGATAGATAGATAGATAAATAGATAGATAGATAGATAGATAGATAGATAGATAGATAGATAGATAGATAGATAGATAGATAGATAGATAGATAGATAGATAGATAGATAGATAGATAGATAGATAGATAGATAGATAGATAGATAGATAGATAGATAGATAGATAGATAGATAGATAGATAGATAGATAGATAGATAGATAGATAGATAGATAGATAGATAGATAGATAGATAGATAGATAGATAGAAAGATAGAGTACCATTGCAAAAAGGGACAGCGTGATTTTTTTTAACAGATGCGATTCTTGATCATCGGTGACTCGAATCTGAGGGATGCCCAACCGCATCTTGAAGAGGATCAGCTGCTCTTGCAATTTCGGTAGCAATGAATATTTAATGATTTTTTTCTTTTTCAATGCATTTTTTTATGTTTTTTTTTCACAGACCAATATACAATGTTCGAGGAGGACGCCGATGTGACGAACTAATGGGCTTGGTTGAGGAGGCAAAGCTTTTTACTCACGTTTTTGTCATTGTCGGCGACAATGACGCTAAATACGAGAGCATTTTTTATATTTGTAGGAAATTCAAAGAGTTTAGTCAAGCTATATGGCCAACGCAAGTCAAATTTGCCGGTCATATGCGCCGAAAAGATCTGCCAGCTGCCCTTGTGGCAAAAAACAACATGTTTCTAAGAAATCAGCTAGGCTTTCAAATGAAAAGCACAAAAATTATCCGAAGAGATGACTTCGATGATAATCACCAGTTCCATTTTAACCGTTTTATGGAAGGATATCGACACATGGGAGCACTGATTCTCTCAGTTTTACGTGAATTTAGTGATAACATTTGTTAGATGACGCTAACTGCTTGAAGTTGTCACTATGGCTTCATACACCTATTTTGCTGTATGGATGTTGTTTGTGTTTTCTTCAAATCGGTGCTTTGTTGTCAATAGGAAAACCAAATTTCAAAATATGCCTCATAATATATCATAATCATATCATAATGTTTTCATTTAGCCCAATGTCGATAACAGTTTTTAGGTTTCAGAAGTTCCCTGCTCCTCCTTTCCTATGTTTTAGATTAATGTACTCTTGTAATACCCCTGTGATGTTAGCACCTTTTTACGGACGTGCTTTTAATTGTGGTGGCAAAGATCTGGACACTGGGTTATTTGTTTCACCACCTGGTAAGCAAGGCTGCTCGCTCCGCTGACAGAGATGGCACAACATGGTTTCGCGCGCTTGACTTCAGGAATTTGGCGCGCATACTGTGAGCTCATGTAGAATTCGTTGACGAAGTGATGAGTGATGAGGAAAGTGTTAGAGAACTAATTAAAGAACTACATTCAACCGAACTGATGAGTGATGAGGAAAGTGTTGTACAGAGAACTAATTAAAGAACTACATTCAATTATTTGCTCCTTCCTTCGAATTTCAAATTTAAACTCTTTCCTTTTCCTTTTCCTTTTCCTGTTTAGTAGCAGTTTATGTCTCAACCATTGAAAAGCATGAAAATGACAAATATATGAGGTATAACAGACATAATTAAAATCGCCGAGACTAAAGGCTTTAACCAATAATTATCCCTGCTCAGATAGAGGGCATTCGGTAATTAGCCCTACTCAGATAGAGGGCATTCGGTAATTAGCCCTACTCAGATAGAGGGCATTCGGGAATTAGCCCTACTCAGATAGAGGGCATTCGGTAATTAGTCCTACTCAGATAGAGGGCATTCGGTAATTAGCCCTGCTCAGATGGAGGGCATTCGATAATTAGCCCTGCTCAGATGAAAGGCAGTCGGTAAGTAGCTCTGTACACCAGAGAGGCAGTATGATCTATAATAATGCTCAGATAAAAGGCAGATGGGTGCTAATTGTCTCAATTTATCTCAGTCTATTCAGGCAAATCTCGGACATGAACAGAGTAATGGTCAGCTTATGAAATCAGAATGAAGATCGTATGATTCAGCCCTGATATTAATCAACAGCTGTGTCCGGGTTTTCACACACTTATGACGGCGACTCTCAAACCCGAGTTTTATTATTAAAGTCCTTTATCTATTTCTTAAAGTTATTCGTAAGATAGTAAGCAGAACTCAATCTTGTTCTGTAGCTACACCAAAAGCAACACGGGTGCTGAAACTATGTAGTGGTCTATGAGGCGTCATTTCTTAATGGTTTCGAGCAAAAATTTTAACTGAACTGTCCAGTTTTTTGCCCGAAAAATATGTGTCAATCTACATGGAGCGACCGATCAACAGTAAAAAAGAGAAAGTGGAACAACTTGCCAACACAAATCCAAAAAAAAACAAATAAAAAAATTTAATGAGAAAATAACTAGAAAAATGATCAAATTACATGAACGTTTTCCAATAGATAGACAAGTACAAGGTTTTAGTCAATATTTTTTACTAGTATTTAAGGACCAAACTTTTCATATGCTTATACAGTGATTGTTAAATGTAAATGTTTAACAAAAATTTTGTTATGGTTTATGAAATTTTGAATTTAAATTTTACAGATTTAAAAATAAAATGCTGATAGGCCACACTGCACTCTCTTATCTCAGCTAATTTTTCTATAGCCTTTTCATCAATTCTCTTCTTTTTCAGTATTATTGTGGAAAACGGCGACCAAGCTACGATCACCCAAGCTGTTGTTCACTTAAACATCCGACGAAGGCATCAGTTCTATTCCCTGTTTGTCATTTTTCCCTGCGTCACGCTTTATTTTCTTTCGGGTCTCACTTTCATCCTACCCACCGATTCGGGCGAAAAGGTTTCATTTGCAGTGACACTTCTGCTGGCCCAGTTTTTCACGTTTGTGACCTTGAATGACATTGTGCCCGCTAGCTCGCTCAACATTCCGAAGCTGGCATACTTCCTGGTGGCTGTAACTGTTCATATGAGCGGTGTGTGTTTCATGGCAATTGTTGGTTAGTCTTTTCATAACCGCACCTAATGCTCGGTGACTACCAGTGAATCATCATAGAATTTTTCACCGTTTTCAGAAACTAAAGAAAAGTCACGAATTTAATGAATTGGTGTGAACTTTATTTGACTTCACAAAAACCCCTTTAATATTTTAGTTTTTCACCGAAATACAAGACGAATTTCAAAAACTAAAAGCATTTCCGATATTTGAACATTTTCATAGATTTTACATGCAAAAAAAATTATCAGACCTAGCGGCAGTCGACTAAATTGCAAAAACCGAAAGGAAAAAGATAACGAATAAAAATCAGAATGCTTCAACAAATTTCAGCTTATGAATCAAAAACAGTGGTATAAAGTTAAACATAAGAGCTTAAGATTATTAAAAGGAGAGAGAACAACTACTTGAAGATGAAAAGTATCAAAGTAATTATTTATATACTATTTTGGGATATTGAAATAATCTTGTCATTTTTTGTAAGCTGTGTTTTAATTGTTATTGAAACTCAAAAATCTTTGCACGCGTTTTTACAACAGGAATTCATGTCACATTAGTATGTGGAATAAGCGCGTTGAAAAAAAACTCAGAAAAATTTTTGTGTGACTTCAAAACTTGCAAAGCCTTGTTGTTCCGACCCCTCTTGAGGGGGGGGGGAACTATATACTCAAATGGGTTTTTTTTGTTCAGTCAATTTTGGCCGATCGATATATTGATTGTAGAGAGTTGAGACTGGTATCATTAGAAAGCTTGTCCAGCGTAGTATATGGAATTAAAAAGATTTTTTTGATTTTCGTTTTTGACAAGGAGATATCAAGGTTTAAACCTTCGAGAAAATAGAGTGAATTCAGTTGATTTCATTCACCTTTTTTTGGAATTTTTGACTAAAATTTCGCCAATTTTGATAAAATTTAGTAAAATTTTTCACGAAAATGTTGTTGATTTTACGTTTAAAGACAAAATATATTTTCATTGGCTATTTTCATTGAATTTTTTTGTCACAAATTCCGGCTAAATATTTCACAAAATTCCGAATTTTTCATCAAAAACAGCACGAAATAAGTTTTTTTAGTCCACTCTGATTAAATTTGCAGAAAGTACACACCCAAAGACCACTAACACAATACTTTTAGAATGAAAAGGGGGCTAATTCCACTTCAAATTCCGTTGAGAGTGCTCTATAAATAAAATTTTGCCGTTTTTTGCTGACTTTATTCGTTGATTATCAAAAACGCAGCATTTATTTTTGATTTTTAACTAACAGAATATCTATATCAACGACATTCCAAAAATTAAATATTCCTAATGGACAATCAGCATTAGCAGGACTAGTTCTGTACCAATCTTGGACTGTTACAATCCAAAATTTATTCGCATTGTCGCATTGTCAGTTGATTGATTGATAGCTTATGGTCGTTTTGACTTTTAAAATATTTGATTTTTAAATTAAAAATGGCTTACTGAAATTTGCCTCCATTTTTCTCTTAATTTGGTCAACTTGTAGCTTAGTGTGAGCAATCAAAGAGCGCTCCTTCTTTCTGCTGAATTCATATTTAGTGTTTAATGCGGTTTTACGCCTTAAGTTATGGTGTTCTGGCTTTGATACAACTAGATTTCACAGTTTTCTTTTAATTTTTAGGTATTTGCCCATTTTTCAAGTTTTCCAGTTTTGTCAATTTACCACGTTATAGTCAGTTCATATATCACATTTTTGGCATTCAAAATAACGCATAATTGATAATATTTAAATCCTTAAAAATATAGATTGTGGTTCTTTACCGTTTCGACAGTACTTTCTCGAAGAATTTAATTAATTTTTTTAATTTTGTCTTAAACTGTCGTTTTTACTTTGTCTTATTAGTTGTATTTAATTTCCTGTAAAATGACCCGGTTTGACTGCTTTTTCCTGGAAGGGTAGATGAGCCGATGTTCTGATATTAGAAGATAGATAATGGCTTTCATGACTTTGAAAACAATTGTTCCAAAAAAAACAATTCAACTTCGCAATTTTGTTCCTTTTATTGTCTGTTTATTACCTGGTCTCCTTAATTCAAGGTAAAAGATGACATTATTTTTGTCAAGGGAAGGTGTCAAAAGAGGTTGGTGTCAAAAAACCTAATGTTTTTAAGGAATTCGCTATGACTTTACTGACTTCGACACGGGTTTTTCACAAAAAAAAAGTAAATTAATTTTTGATTTTTGTCATATTTGACGTTCTTTTTGTAGACGTAAGACTTGTTCTGCATAATTGCAGGTCTTGAGGGCTTCCTTTGGAAGAATAAACGAACCTATTTAATTTTTTCATTTTGTAGTTAATGGCTTTCATGTCTTTGGAAATAAATTTTTTTCGATAAAAACAAGTATTACATAATCTTGCTTTTTTTGGTCAAATTATTACCTAGTTTCATTAATGAGAGGTCACATAATACATTTTAAGGGAAGGTGTCAAAAGGGATTGGTGTCACAAAATCTAATGTTTTAAGATATTTCGCTATGACTTTACTGGCTTCCACACGGGTTTTTCACAAAAAAATAAATGAATTGTTGTTGATTTTTGTCATATTTGACGTTGTTTTGGTAGATGTATGACATATTCTGGATAATTGCAGGTCTCAGGGGATTCCTTTTTGAAAAAATTAACGAACCTATTTAATTATTTCTTTTTATAAATAATGGCTTTCATGACTTTGAAAAATTTTTTTTCGGAAAAAATGTATTACATAATTTTGCACCTATTTTCTATTTTCTCTTTTTGTCATCTTGTTACCTACTTTTTTAATAAGTGGTCAAATAATTCATTATTGGTGTTTGACAAGGTGCAATCCTACATATTTTTGGGGTCAAAGTATGGCTTTACGGCTTCCAAAACATTTTCTGGCAAGTTTTAATTGATTTTTAGTTTGTTGTCTATTTGTTGTTCTTTTTGTAACTGCAAAAAAAAAATTGAATACCAAAAGTTCTTAATTTCCTTTTATAGAATCATTGGTAATTGCAAACCTATGGGATATTTTAGTTGATTCCTAATGGTTTTCATTACTTTGAAATTAATTGTTTTTTTTTAAAAAAAATTCAGCGAATTTTCTAACTTCAAATTTCTGTTTTTTTTTGTCTAATTGTTACCAAGCTTTATTATGAACTGGTGAATAATCATTTTTTTGATAAATTGCAGCTTATTCTGTTTATTTTCAGTTTTATCTGACGCTATTGTGACTTTGTTATTAAGTTTTGTTTTTTAAAACGGACATAAATTTTTTGATGTAATTAATGTTTGTTGTTGTTTGATTTTGCCGTTCGTCTTCGCTCGCTTTCTTAATATCGGCATATCTCATCAATCTAATGCATCATTTTTTACTCCACTGAGTTATTTGCTTTGAAGGCTATCTTTTCGTTCATACACCAGTTTTTTTTTGAAAAATACTTGAATTTTTTTTGTCTTTCCATGTGTTCCTCATTTGGTAGACAATTATGCCAAAATAGTGGATGAGCGGGGTCGGAACCTTATGTTCGATCGCACATTACCGAGCCTCCTTGTTTACATAACTTTTCAAGGTATGTCTGTAAAATTAGTCTGATGACTGTGACACAAATGTTGTGCAATATCTTTGGTAAACACTTTTTCCTGGTGCCATCATAGTCATTTTTTTTCAAAATTTGGTATTAAAATATCTGCTGTCTTTTCAAAGTGACAAAAAATTCTCCCATATACAAAAAAAATAATTGAGTTGATAGTGCATAAATCTGATCGGGACTCTGATGCGTCGGATTTCTTCGTAATCATTGTTTATATGTTCAATTTTCTACATTACGCGTTTATTGTAACATCTTGTTCGTTTTTTAGGTTGAGAAGATCCAAAATGATGTGCTTTTTCACAACATAAACTGCATAACTTGGCAAAAACTTTTATTTAGCATATATTCCACAAGAGAGATGAATCTATGACAGCAAAAAGAATAAGTATTATAAGAGATGCCCAAAAACCCACTCTCACATTGTAAATATAGTGTCTGGGTATTTGTTAGTAACTTTGGAGGGCGCTGGCGTGTAATCCCAATTAAAAAACCTCGATGCGATACTAGTACCAATTTGTAAATTCACTACGAAATTGATACTTCAAAATGTTCTAAATGGCAATTTGCCAAGGTTCTTATAACTAAAAATAAACGATGTATCAATGTTTTGCTTGAACAACAGGGTATTATTTAAAAATACAATAACACAGAAAATTACCCGATCTCTTTGCACTGTTTTTTTTACAGGTAGTTTTAGGTTTAAATTCAGGCAGCGATGTCTCATTTTTTTAAGATGTTTATAAAAACTTTGAGGCCCGCTCATGTAAATTGCAGGCCTTCTCCCAATTGTAACGAAAAAAAAATGTTTGAGAATTCAGGCTTAGATTTTTACAAGCAACGGAAATCGAATACAGAAGAAAAGATAGTTTTCGCGTAGTTATCGTGGAGCACGGCCATGCCTCAGTGGTTCATGGGGTTAAGTAAAAAAACGCGTTAAAGGATCCGCCGTTAAAAGTGTGCCGTATAATTAAGCTGACGTATAACAACCGATTACGAGAACAACGAAAAATTATTCAACTTTTCACCCGATAATTTTCTAGACTTGTTTTATTTATAAAACAAAATGTGGGCCTTGATATAAAAATTTCACAACCAAAGAACTAGTCAGCGTGCCTTGGTCACTTTGAAACGAATTTGGACTATCGTTCAATCGGTATTCAATAATTCATCGCAATTTCGGTACTCTAAAACGTCGTTATAGTATTATTTCCGAAACAATAAAATTGCATTGAATTACCCTAAACTTTTAGTTAAATATTACGTTGAGTAGTTGCTGGGATAAGTTGCTGATCTATTGTTCGGCAATGATAGCTCCATGTAAAGTCCCATGAGCCACTGAGGCATGACTCTTGCCGGCGATAAATACCGTAGAATTGAATTTTTCATCGCTTGAGAATTGTTTTCGCCTGATCATAAAAAATTTTTTTGTCTACGTTTTTTTTCTGGTTTCATTTCAGTGAAATATAATTGGCTAACAAATCAATCATTTATTAATTTCAAGGTTTCAGCTCTTTTTAACGTCAGTTTTTTTATATCACCTGCACATGTGACTTTATCTGATACTATCAAAATCGAACATGAGTTCAATTAACCAAAATAAGTAGTTTTCATAAAAATTAAGTAACATTTAGGTTAATTAATGACAACTTTTTGCTGGTAGCGCTATTTAAATCAAGTCAAGTTTTGGTGCTTTTTAGCATTGGCTCTTTTACATGTAACTGGGCAGAATTGAGCAGAATTGATCATTTAATATGGAGATAGAAATTAAATCCGAATGGGCGCAGAGCCGAAAAAATGAGGAGGTCGTGACCACAGATAGAGTTTTGTTACATTTATTTTGCAATTATTTTTTTTTCAGAAAATTTTTGATATTTTAATGACCCTATAATCGATCAATCAGATCACGAGAAATATTTTTAACTCTAAGTATGATTTTTTGACAGAAAAATCAAGCAATACTACAATATACTACAACAATGACTTTTCCCTGAACTGTTAGGGATATTTTTCAGATAATCTCAGGTAATAGTTCAGACAGTGATGTCGGATGTTTTTCCATGTACTTTTGAGATGTTTTAATGCCTGCTCTGGTAAATTTTAGCTGAGTGAGTCAAAGTTGATTAAACTGTTCAGGTAATTTTGACGTTTTATACCAGTTATTTTCACTATAACTCGGGTGTCTATTCTGTTTTGGACTCAGGTGATGTAAGTACCAGGTACAAAATTTGTTTCACTTTTTTTCACCTGGATTTTTTAACCCTGTAAGCAAGCTCTCTGCACATGTGTTTGCATAAGTGTTTTCTCGTAATAAAGCTGTCAGTTAAACGAAACATTGAATTCCCATTAGTAATTCCCAACAGCAAACAACTAAATGGGCAGTGTAGGTCAGAGTATATTGAAATAAACTAAATATATTACGGTTTAAATTTAGACAGTGGTACTATGAAAATTTAAAACTTTTCCATGATGCCTTGCCGTACGACGCGTTTTGTTTAAATAGCTGAAAGAAAAACAATTTAAGATGCTTCTTTAGAGCTATTGGTCATGCATCCATTTCATTTATTTTTTTTAAAATAAAAACTCAGGCTTAGAAATTTTTTATGAAGAGTTGAGCCGATATTCAGAATAGAGTTTTCTAGTGCAGATGAGTTTATTTTGTGATTAAAGCAGTATTTTTTGGTTCGGTGGCAGTAGCGTAGGTTTGATGTTGGTAAATGTAGTTTTTCGAAAATCGGAAGCTGGTAATTAGTAAGTTCCATAAAATGATTTAGTACTTTGTATCCCAAAAAAAATTTTTTTGGCAGAATTTGATGTTTTAGTTTTAGACCGGAAACCGGAAGAAGTTCTGTATGTATTTTTTGCGATTGAAGCGCGTCTTTACAGCCCAGTTTAATTGTTTCTCCAAAGTAACAAGGCAGGTGTTTTTTGTGCGGGCCAGTAAAAGGCCTGAGTAGTGTAAATGAATTATCACTAAAGCGTTCAGAAGTAGTAGTATTGTCTGCTCAGGGAACGAGCGTGAAATACGTTTCAATGTTTTTTTCCCTGTAGCCATTTTGCTTAATACGTGTTTCAATTCTTCTTGAAAATTTAATGTACAATCAAGATATAATCCGAGGTATTTAACGCAATTGACGTTTGGTATTTTGTAATTACCGATTAACTTATTGTTTCTTTTGGTTTCTTCTAGTTTTGATTTTTTGAAAATATAATAAATTAAGTTTTTGGGTGATTGAGCACTAGACGGAGTTTTACGCAATATTCAGATCTCTTTTTTTAGGATTGTTCAAGATTATATGTTGCTAATTTTAGGTCCGTTTTGTTTGCAGGAATGATAGAATCATCGGCGTAATGAATTAAATATGTATGAGCAGGTATTTGTTTGTTCAAGTCATTAATGTACAGGTTAAAGAGAAGGGGACCCAAAGTTGTCCCCTGTGGGACACCATGATATAAGTCAGTCCAATCGGATTCGACATGATTCACTTTGGTTTTTTTATAGCCTGTGTGATAGGTAACTTTTTATTAGCAGTTTATGAACTTATGCAGTTTATGAAGAGGGATCTTGAGATTTATCGAATCGAAAGCTTTAGATAGATCTAGTAGAGCTGCAGTGATAAAATTATTTTGATTTATTCGGTACCTTATAGTTTCAGTACAGTGAACAAGGGCATCAATCGTTGAGACTTTGTTACGAAAGCCAAATGGAGTATTGGAAAGCAGCGCAAACTTCTCAAGATATTCTAAGGTTTGCTCACGAAGTAAATGCTCAAAAACTTTTGCTAGTGAGCTTATAATTGACATTGGTCTGTATTTCTCAGGCAAAGAGTATTCTCCTTCTTTAACAATTGAAGTAAAAACAGTTTTTTAAGATCTTCAAAAGAATATCTACTATCATAACCAAACATTAACCCATGTTTGGTTACGATAGTTTCATATCAAGTCTCACAAACAGCTTAGGCATGGTCAACTGATTATAGTACCAATATCATTGGTACCAATTTAATTATAGATTTAAATTGGGGTGAAATGATTGAGGGTCAAAAAAGAGCAAGATAAAAACCGGGAAACCGCAAAATGTGTTGATGCGCGTAGCGCACATTACTATGAAGAAATAAGCAAGTGCGTGTGAGTGATGTCTGCCGCGAAGTGATGAAGCAAACCGACGTTTTAAAAACCGACTTCTTAAAAAAACGTTTAAAAAAGCCGACGTTAAAAAGAGCCAATGAAAAAGAGCACAGATTCTTCGAAGAAATTAAGATATAAATTAAGGTATCCCGAATTTATCTGCTTTGGTAAATTGATCTCACATTCGTTGGTGATATTTCCATGTAAATACCATGAGCCGCCGAGGCATGATCGTGGCGCACGATAACTATACCGTATGATTTATTTTCTTATCGCTTCAGATTTATTTTTCTAGTAGATAATGAAACTTCATTTCTGAATTGCTGGAATATAATTGGTTGAAATTAATAATTTAATAACAAAAAATTTTAGATTTTTTTGTGCTTCCGCTCTTTATAGGTTTGACTCTTTCTGAAGTCACTGGCTGATGTGACTTGATATGAAACTGTCCACAACTGAACGAATGAATTTATCCAAATCACTACTTTTCATCTTAACTTACTAACAGTTCGGGGGTAATTATACAATTTTTAGCTTTTTAAACTGTCTTTAACAACAGGATTCAGTTTTTTCAAAATAAAGTCAAGTTTTGATTCCTTTTAACATCGGCTCTTTATAAAATCAACTTTCTTACGCATATTCGGGCAGAAATTGAACTGCTCCACTTCTATAATGTAGATAAATTATTTAGAGATGATTGATGTGGAGCTCTTACCTACCCGGGTCGAGACCAAAAAATTAACTTGTAGGAACTTGTAAATTTTTAGCAAAAGATTATTAACTGGTAAGATTTTGCGAGTTTCTTGCAAAAGATGGGTAAACTTTAAGAAATTGTTAGCCGAATGGTTAACTTGTAAGAACTTGTAAGTCGAATGGTTAACTTGTAAGAACTTGCAAGGCGAATGTGGCTAACGGTTAAGCACAACTCTTATTGGTTACTTCAATTTAACAATCTGTCATTTACCGTAGAAAGCAAGTGGGAGTTAGTTGCTATGTTTGGATATCATAATACAATTCGACCTAAGTAGACAAAATGGTTGCTTTTCTATTTTATCAATTCAAGAAAGATCCTTTTGCAATTCCCCTATAAACAGTAGACATCAATTATCTTAATCACGATTGCTTCTTTTTAAGAAATGTTTCCAACATTTTAACCGTGCTGGAGTTTTAAATTTTTCTCAAAATAATTTGGTGGCCCCTCATTTTTATATCTTTTTTTTTATAATTTCAATTCACATTTTTACAGATTCTATTTTTCCAAACATCCGTTTAGATTCATACGGTTTAGTGCTCGCACGTGTGTGTCTGCGTGTTTGTTTGTATGTGTCTGCATGTGTGTGTGTGTCAGTGCGTGTTTGTGTGTGTCAGAGCGCGTGCGTGCGTGGTGTGTGTGTGTGTGTGTGTGTGCTGGCGTGTGGTGTTTAAGCGAATGGTTAAATTGATAGTAGATTTTAACTCGAATGGTTAGGTTAACTTGTAAGTGCCTTGCAAGTCGTACGGTTAAATTAAAAGAACTTGTAAGTTGAATGATAAACTCGTAAACACTTGCAAGTTTTTCAAAGAAAAATTTGCAAAGCGATGCTTCGCCTTGTAAGTTTCTGCCAGAAACTTGAAGTTCTTACGATTTAACCATTCGGCCTCGACCCGGGTAAAGCGGAATTGGCGCAGAACCGAAAAATTGAGGATGTCGTGACCGAAGCATAGACTTTATTTAATCTATTTTATAACTATTTTTCACAAAAAAATGCGTTTAAATAATGACGTTATGATCAACCAATCAGATCACGCGAATTGTTCGGCTCTAAGTATCGTTTTATGGCATTCGTTGTTCTGCTCTATGTCCGTTCAGCTTTATGAACGTTAATTCGGTTCCCATTAATGTTTAGTGGTCCACGTGCAAGTAATTTGGTCACATTCTCCGATGAACAGGAAGCTGAAGAGATTTCTAACATCACATTACCTGTACCTGATAGGACTGATTCCCATCGAAACCTCAGGATTAAAAGACAACTCGGACCCTGATCAACAATCGAATCTCATGAACGAGTACAGAGATCCAGAACCAGATACTGGAAATGACCAAAATGGACTGGACGAAATTTATTGGAAGAAGTTCGCTGCCGTAATGGACCGCATGTTCCTTTTTGCTCATTTCGCAGTTGTATTAGCTGTTTTTTTCGTGTTTCAACGACTATTTTGAATTTTAAAAATTCAACAATATATTGATGGATTACTTCTTGTAAAGAGGATGTGAGTGAAATTTCTATACTTTAATTACACGGTCGAGGATACTAGTAACGGTTGACCCAATTTATCTTCTGACCCACTGTCTTTTCATGCCCAAAAACAGTCAATTACTGCAATCAAGGGTCTCAAAGGTCAATCACTCAAATTGGGGGATGGTGTTTCAATATGTTGTACCTTCATCTTTTTGGACTCGAAATCACTCGATTACATTTTTTCACTCCCAATATTAGTTTACCAAGGCCTTTTCATACCAAAACTGGCCCAACACGGCTTTTCGTACATCTGAATTTTTATTTATTGACAGTTTTTTCGCACCAGAGCTTCAAGGTAGGAAAAAGTTTAGACTTAAATCTTCAGCTGAGAAAGTTCAAGCTTAACTATAATGGCAAATAATTGAACAGCGAAAGGTAAAGTTATCACTCACATTTAATTGCAAACATTGAAATCTCTTATATGTCTATAACCGAAAGTTTCGGAAGGTGTCAAACCAAAAGTTTCGGAAGGTTTGATTTACAGGTGAAAATTGATTTTCACCTGTAAATCAAAATATTATTCGTGGAGCACAGATAATAGAGATTAACCGTTTATCAAAAATTCAGTATGCGCAGATTGGATCTCTCTCAAAAGTCTAAAAATTTTTAACAACAAGAATTTTTTTTATAATTCTACATTTATTTAAGTACGTTTAGATATAATTAAGCTATTGAATCTTGTGATAGACCGTTTTATATTTCGATTTAAAACAAGGGGGCAAACAAGTTCTCGGTAACAACCAGCGATATCACGTCACCTTCAAATGATTGCATTACAATTCATATCACCTCCTTTTTTATTTTCAAGGATGTTAAGATTATTGAAGTTTTTGGAAGGCGTGCGCAAAATCACCAAAAACTTCAATGAAATCTTTGGTTTCAAAAATTGCAGAATCAAAATCTAAACTGTCCCCTCCGAGGAAGTTAGAATAGCTGTGATTACTATTAAAACTTCATATTTGAAGTACACACGCATAACACCGACTTAACTGATGTTGTTAAAGAAAAAATACAATAAAATCAAAATAGATAAACAAAAATTTCGGAACAATTTTTATTTGTTTCATGGTAATATGACAATTTTACGCCAATTATCTAAGTGATATATGAATATATATATATATATATATATATATATATATATATATATATATATAGTCTGTGTGTTTGTGCGGTTAGTTAGGTGTGTTGATAGTAATATGAAGAACAGCGCACGTTTTTCAGATTTCCCATAAATTGTTTTTACGTGAGAATGATCAGAAAATCCAAGCAAAAATTTTGCAGCAATTTCTTTGACGTGCTTTTAGTTTGACAGTTGTGTTATGAGATCAACACTAAGATATCAGTTGTAAGATCAAAAATTTTAATACCAATATAAATGAGAATATAGATAAAAAATACAAAAATAAAAAGACGATAGGCATGATAAATTTTTTTGAGTATATTTATGACTTTAGTTAGCTTGATAAATGGATCAGGGTTAAAATTTAAGTTCCCAAACGAATCAGAAGAAATCAAATTATGTGTTTTACAATTTTCATAGTGTGTGAAATAAAGTTTCTGTTGACGTTTATTTTTAGTTTAAAAAGTCTTTGTTGATCAAGTGAAAGGATTTTGGAAGGAGAATTAGAGGTAATGACAAACAATCTGAGTAATTCCGATTATTAAAAAGATTTAATAATCAGAAGACACGTTATACACAATTGGACTGTAAGTTTTCAATAGGTCTCAGAATCATTTTACTGGCTCGCCAATTAGGCCATAAAACATAAAAACAAAATTGAAGTTTTCAAGCGTGCAAAATAACCAAGATGACATGGTGTGAAATTATTAGTTGTCACAAAAACTGTTGTTTGGTTATCGACTATACTTTAAACTTTTCAGACGTTTACACAATGGGCTAAGAGATGTTGATGCAAAAACATGTCAACTAAAAATTTTTTGGCAACCATTCAGCTATCTAATAGACATTTTGTTTTGTTTTGATTCGCTTTGTCAATTGTTTTGCTTTGTTTCCTGAGAACCTAAGGATGGGTTTTTACCGTCTTCTGTCGCTCAGTTCTCCTATATTTATTTCAGTAACTTCGCCATTGGCGATACCAAACACGGAATGAAAAAGGAGAAGGAAAAAAACCGAACAATTATTTTGGATAAACCTCAAATACTCACTTTTGACGTGACTAGAGGTTTTTACGACTGATGGATGGCTATTTTTTTTATTTTACGGCACCCTATGAAACTTGGTTGGGCCATAGCATTGCAGCTTACTAATCTTGATAAGGCGTTTTTACGGTAACATATGATTATTGATACGGCATTAACACGGAAACTTTATTACAACCCTACTACGGGCCGTATAAAATTTAGCACAATCTTAGTACGATTTTCATTTAAGATTTGTATGCTGCCCCACTACGGCCTTACCAAGTGTTCCGAGTTCGGGTAACCCGGGTATTTTTCGAGAGTTTTGGCGATGAAAAATCTTTTAAAATTTGAAAGCTATCAAAACTCTTACATGGCAAACCGAAATTTCGTGTTTTATTTTTGACGTATTTGCATACATTTAGATGCTTTAAAATTGTAATTGTTTCTGCAAGTTAGATATGCTCCCTTTAATTTTTTTCAGAATTTACTATCATCATAATATTGGTACTTATTAACTATTAACCATTTCATACCACTTCAATTTTTCCATGTTTTCTTATAACCGCCTACATCATTGTAATTTTTTTAATTACAAGTTTCTTACAAACCCGTGCAAATTAGTCGTATTCATTGATCAACCCTTTTCCCTTATTTTGGTCGTCAATAATTGTGCAAAAATATAAATCGGGCAAAATGGTAACATCTAATAAATCACATAAAATCCTCATCCGTAGCTCATTACGTTAGCTGTCACGTGTAATAAAGTCACCTGTCGCCTAATTCGAGGAACAAATTACAGAACAGAATAAATGGAAAAATGATCAATTGGGAATTTGAGGAAAACCGGGTTTAATGGTAGTGGAAATGTAACCGCTTTGTCATCAAAAGCGGTATAAATTACGTGTTCGATTAAAATCAATTAAGTGTTCCATTTTTGCATCGGTAATTCGGTGGGCCCTTGATTTTCTAAGAAAAAGTGAAAAATGGACGAAATGGTCGAATTGGTACAAAAGGTGAAAAAGAGCAAAAGTTCCATTTTCCTACAAAAATTTTCTCGGATCTTTTCCGTTTGTCTCCCCCCCCCCCCCCAGTACGTTATCCGACCCCCATATACAGAGCATGTGCCATTACATGGTAAATCATTATGTAAAAATATTGCACGTGCGTCTGAGAATGCAAATGATATGCGCCCAATAAGTGGGGGGGGGGGGGGGGGGAGGGCACAAACGAATGGAAGAATGGAAAAGATCCAAATTTTCCTACAGCAGCTTAAATGATTTGTTACTGCTTTCTATTTAATTGAGGCATACAATGATTAAAGTTCAGGATAAAAAGGAATGAAAAATTCCTGAACTACCGAAAACAATCAGTTCTGTTCTGCTGAAAAGTAACGTGAGTAGTAAAGTGTCTTACTGGGCACGCAACGGGGAGGGTGGGGCAATTGGGTGTTACTGTGTTCGCAACGGGGGACACGAAAATTTTTTCGAAAACTTGATAGTTTTTGGCGTTTTGGCAAGAGCGGTGGAAAACGCCAAAAACTATCAACATTTCGAAAAAAAAATCGTGCCCCCCCGTTGCGAACACAGTAACACCCAAATGCTCCCCCCCTCCCCCCGTTGCGTGCCCCGTAAGACACCTTACTATTAACGTGAACATTGCAATAATTTACCACTTCAAAAAAGTGAGTGGTACTAAAGTATAATCTAATTATACCACAATAACAATTAATTTCAGGAATTAAGCTAAGCCGTTTTCCAGTTAGTTCAGCTATGTTAAGGAGGAATTTCAAGCGCTACCTAACATTTTGCTAAACTTAAAATTCAGTAGTTAACGAAAGCTAACCAATCTTAATTGAGAACCACTTGAAAATGTCCCCCCCCCCCCCCGTTTTGAAAGTAAATTGAAAAATTCAAAATGTTAAAATTGCATGAATTGATTTTTGCGCTGGGTTTCAGGTGTCAAAGAAGATTTTAGGTTGACCTCATCTCACCTGGTGGGCCTAATCATCGAAAAAAACTTTGAAAAATTTTTGGAAAATTTAAAATTTTGAAGTATTAAAATTGTTTGAAATACACTTTGTAGCGGGCTTCAGATCTGCAAATTAAATTTTGTGGACATCATTTTTCCTGGTACCATGATTATATCAAATACTTTATCATCAAACATTGTCATCAATCACGGCTTACCAACCAGTTGAAAAAAAAATTGTTGACTGTTTGTGGTATACTTTATGTATGTTGCTATTAGTCAGTCCTCTCAAATACTCGTTTATCTCTTTATTTGATCATGCATGAGAACAAAATGTAGTAAAAGGCAAGGAGGTGAGTGGTTGCTCGTGTGCTGTTGTTAGAACTATCTGTGTCACCAGTCTTTTTTTAGAACTATTTGTAAACTATGACTTACTACTATAGTCACTGCCTAAGGGCGTTTTACACAAGTAGGTTTAGTATTCAATAATGATTGGGAGACCGATCGACCGAGAGTGTCAAAGAATTTTTTTCTGAATAAGTTTACATGTTCGACTGTCTGCATGGTTGGTTTTATTATTACAGTTTAACACAGTACTTGTAAAGCAATAGAGCAGACTTTGTTTGAGTTTCAGTTAGAGTTTGATATGTAAACAGCCTATATCAGTGGTTGACGATTGTTCCTTCTTGGACTTTTCTCACAATGTTACCTGAACAGAAAGACGTTATGTAGTGGCCTTTTTAAAAACTTACAACTCTACTGGAAGATATATAACGGTAAAACTCTTCAAAAAGGATAACTTCCGTGATAGAATTCAAGACAATACAAACAATTGCAACAGTGATGGCTTTAAGTTCAACCAGAGAATTATACTATCTTTAGCTGAGTTTGAACAACTATCTCAAAGCTACAATTCACTCTGTGAAAAGCTAACGGCTGCTACATCAGAAAAATCTATCAAAAGCGAACGCAATAAGACAACGGGAAGAAAGAGACGTTATCAGTTTGAGTTCTCATCTGAGACGAATATTGTTAAATCAACTCAGGCTGCTGATCGATAAAAGAAGAAAGCGAAGAAAAGTTCTTCTGAGAGCGACGCACAGTATTAAAAATGGTTGAGGCAATGTTTGAACAAACACCTGTGTTCTTTCGGCAGTTTCAAAAGAAATTTTACTATTTTTTTTGCAGAAGTGAGCCAATATTTGATTCTAATGGAATCAACAACAGTTTTGCTTACAGTTAGCAGGAGAATAACAACTATTGTAGAATAAAAGAACAACATTATCATGTTATTGCAGCTTTGGATCAAGTAACAGTGGCTTTCAAAAAATTCTTCAAAACCCTATTCAATACCTCGCCTATCCACATGCTTCTGTTTGTAAATAATCTGTTTATATCTTGCACTCGACCTAACAGATATATTTTATTAGGATAAAAATTTGAGCAATACCAGGAATAATTATTGAAATTATCACCATGAAAGTAATTTTTTATTCAAAAGATGTTTTTAGCCATCAATTGAGAAAAAAACTGGAGAGACCAACAAACAATCAAGACAATAAGAAAACAACGAAATATGTTTTATTGCAATATTAGTAAATTACTCAGCTTAAGCAAATGCAATTTGAAAAAAGATTATAACTGTTTGAGGTATTGAGAGACATATCTAGAGTTTACGTTTTTTTTGGAGCAAGACAATATATATATTTAAAAACTAATGAATTTAAAGCATCTTGTTTGAGCGAAGAATTGAATACCAATTTTGTAGATGTTTTGCTACCATATTTAGAAAAGTTTGTGGCCTAAAAAGATTAATCTCTAGGGACCAAGAGATATTTTCTTTATTGTCTGTAGTTTTTAAGCTACATGTACTCTCTTTATTTAAAATAAACAAAGATTTGAAAATATTTCTATAATCCTCGCCATTTCTTATCTCTCCGGAAAGCCATTTTTAGAATCAAAATAGAACCTTTTTTTGGATGTTATTGTTGTCACAGTACCTTATGTTCATACTGGTGCTATAAAACGGTAATAATAAATAATTTCGTTTTTGGCGTGGCTGAAATTCTAATGAACAGGATTTTGTATAGAAGTGCTACCGTTTTCCGAAAGATCTAGGACCAACATGAAGAACTTTTAAACTAATTTGAATGCTTTCAAGATCTGCAGACAAATAGTTGTGCAATCTCTTCCTCTATGAATCAGATTCATTTAATTTGTATTTTTTTAGGTTCAGTCGGCTTCAATCTAACTAGCAATGTATCTTGATAAACCAATTGTTTGTACATATTGTTTGAAAAACATTCATGAGAAATATTTGTTATTAGCCACAGCATAGCCGAAGAATTCAGTGAGCTTGAAATACTTTTTAGCAGCAAGTGATTACTTTAGTCAAAAACAAAATTTTGATTGTGATAATGCTTTGAAAAATCGACCATACGGAGGACTTATTGGAATAGATAACTCTTCTTTAGATCCGTACTTAAACAACTCGAAAATTCTACGATTACATGCAGTTTTGCATGATGCTGATGGTTTCATCCAGGAGCTCTACACTGAAGAGGCTGCTCTTACATTCTTCCTGGAAGCTTAATAGTTGTTTTACTGGTCATCTGGCAGGAATCGTTTTTTGTTTGTATATTAAAGTTTTCCACTCAAAAGTTTATCACTTGTTGGAATTTTAAGCAGTAAAACAGCTGTGTTAGACCTTGATGGTTTCCGTCACAGGAAAAAAAAGTTATTGTTAAGGAAGTTGAAGTATGTACTGAGGATTACAACGATAGTGTTTTATTTTCTCCACCATCGAAGTTTTTCGATTTGACAAATTCCCAGAAAATTTCAATTAATTGGTTATCCAAAACCTTACATTGCTCAGATTGGAACACTGAAAACTATCCATACATATATCTGACATAAAATGTTCGAAGTGTTCGCTTAAGAAACCCGAGAGTGGTTTATTACTCTAAAGGTTTTGAAAAGACTCAACTGTTATCGGAGATGCTCGATTGTCCAGTAATCGGTTTAAGTACTCTTGGTTGTCCTTAAAAATCGCACAGTTTTATTTACAGTCAACTGTGCGACTCTTAGCTCAACACAGCGTGGTAGCTTCAAAAATCACTGTGCACAGGAAAGAGCTTGTTTTTATTTTGATTGGTTGACTATTTAGAAAGGAATTGACGAAAGTGGAAACACCCTTGTCAGCGAATTTGATTATTTGCGCCTTGATCACGAAGAAGGGGGCACTGATCCTTTCAATTGGCAAAGGAGAACCAATAAAATGCGGTACTCAAATTCGTCCGGGACAAGTTAGGGTGTTTTTGACAGAGGAGGAAATTCGTTTATTACACAATTAGTTTTCTACATCGAAACTTTCATTCAGTGTAGAAAAAATGTCGGGTTGTCAACGCAAACCCTCGCCTCCAAAACTTTTATGGATATCAAATTATCCAACTGGTAAAGAAGTTGATAAAAATGACAAAAGTCTGCCTGAAGAAATTCAAAAACACGGAAAAGGTCAAAAAAAATTGTGTATTTCGAAAAACTACAAGATTACCTGCATGTTTCTTGGTGCACACGAAAAAATTATTGAGTGACCTTAATTATTATGAACTGTGCTGTGTAAATCATTAAGAAAATCAATAAATGATATTTTTGTACTCATCTTTTTTCACGATGGAACAAGTAACAGTTGATCAAGTTGTACGAGACACTTTTTTTCGAAAAAGAAAGTAGTGGTAAATCTCCTCGGAAATTTTGTAACCAGATAGCATGACTACAGTCGGAAGTTGTATTTTTTGTTCAAATGATTGTAATTTTGATGCAAATACTTCTTCGCATTGTGAAATTGACTATGCTTAAACCAACACATTGACTGTGAGGAAACATCCATTTGGATTTAGTTTCTATCGAGTTTAGTTGGATATATTTTTACCAAACCCTCAATTATGAACAAAATAATCCCTACCAGTGCCAGAATTTTTATGGCCGAGGTAGGTCCATCCGGTTGTTGTAAAACAAATTGAGTTATTAGAATAATAGCAGAAACCACCTTTTATTCAAAGATCAAAAATGTTGTTTTTCTTTGCCACGAAATGCAACCAATATACTCACAAGTTGACCAGCATTCAAACATTGTTTTCAAAAAAATCACAAACCTGGAGATTTTGCAAAATACTGAAAATTGTTTGCTTATATTTGACGATTTATGCGAGGAAATTTTTAATGACAAAGAGTTTGTCAAGCTGGCTACCGCCGGTCGACAAAAGCACATCAATGTCATTTATGTGAAGCACAATCTTTACCAGCAAAGTAAATGTTCACGAACGATAGATTTGAATACAACTGATATCAATTTGTTCAAATCACCACGTGACGTTCAGCGAGTGACGTTTCTCGGTAAGCAACTGAATCTTACTCATTTTTTGAAAAATTATTTTGAAATAGCATTAAGAGAAACATTTGGACACATATTGATTGATCTCGATCCGAAAAACCTCTTTTCGATTTTGTTCAAACTTTACAGTGCCTGGACCGTCGGTGTTCTACATACCTTCAGACAAAGCCGATATAACTCACATATAAAAAGAAAGAGAAAATTTCTTTATATTGAAGCGAATGGTACTTTTATTTGATCCTGAAATAAGAAAACTTTTTTGCACTTCCGATGAAAATTATTTATTGGTACTGTGTGAGAATGTTTTTACAACGTCATCAGAGGACATTTGAAAGTTGAGATCAATAATTTATTGCAATATAAAAACGTGTTCAGGACTGTTCTTCGTAAAAACGTTTCGGTTGAAAAGAACAGAGCAAAACTGCTCACAAAAACAGGTTTTGATTTGTTTGTCTCAATATTCATTTTTGCTACCAGTATTTGAGTCAATCATAAAAGAGTAGAAAATGTCAATTGCCGAGGAGTATATTTTAGTTCCAAAAAAGTCTATATGAAAAATCAACCATTCCAAACTCAGGTCGTAGAAGATCCTGACGATAAACACAAATCAGCACAGCTGTCAATTATTAATAGAATGCGTTGAAAGGAACAAAATGAAGCGCATGTCAAAAAAATTGTCGGAGGAAGACTCTGGTTTTCATGTCGTTGACAAACATTGGGTCGAAAATTCAATTAGACGGACAGTACAAGTCCTAAAAACAATATCATCTTTTTTGCCTCATTCAAAATATTTGAAGGGTGAACATTTTGTAGATGTAATTAGAAAATCCAATCGTGTGTCTATTGGTGAAGACGAGAGGTTACTCGTTGACAACAGTCCAACTGACATAAACGCATTCAATTTCTTGTACAATTAACAGAAACCAACAAAGAAAATTGACAGTCCCGATTATTTTGAATTATAAAAGTGTTACAGATAAAGGAGAAAAAAGTAATTATCAGCAGTACCAAAACTTTGATTAGGAAAAAATCTCCAGAAACCGCAACAAAAAAGTCGTCAAGCGATTACAGAAGCAAAAGCGTTAAAAGTTTCAAAAGCCTTAAAAACTCGACATCCAGAAGCAGAAACAGTCCAGCAGTTCGCTCCTCACCAAAAATGAAAGCAGCAGTGACACTGACGAAAAAGAAGAGGAAGGTTAAGAAATTCCGTACGAAGCAGGTGAACAGAAGGAAAAACTCTGGGAGTCTTACGACGAGTGAAGAAAAATTGCTGCAGTCGATGTCCACATACGGACCAGCTGCGTTCTGAAGCGTTAAGAATTTACAAAAAATAACAATTCTAAGACTTCGCAAAGTGAAACAGTTTCTAGCGACCAATAATGCTCACACAAAAAATAAAGGATTTCGAAAAAGTTTTGCAGGTTTGATAGTTATTGCATATGACCTTGATGAAATTTGGTCTCCTGACTCGCCACACATTGACAAACTGTCAAAACAAAACGCAGGTATTAAGTACTTATTGCTGTTGACCGTCTTTCACGCTATCTACGTGTCAAACCACTCAAATGAAAATATGCAACAACAACACCTGAAGCTTTCAAACAAATGATTAAGTATAAACCGCCGAAAAATCTTTGGGTGGATGCTGGAACTGAGTTTAAAGGAACTTTCAAAAAACTTTGCCAGAGGAGAAACATCAAAAACTATCAAACTTTTAGCGAAAAGAAGTCTTATTTCGCTGATAGGAACGTACGCTCTTTAAAGAACAATTTTTAAAAGTATCTGGAGGAAAATTGGACATATTCACACATCTCTCAGTTGAAAAATTTTGTGCAAACAATAAACTCACGCATCAACCGTGTAACAAAAATTGCTCCAAACAAAGTCACCAAAAAAGCGTTCCTTATTTGTTATCATTAAACACAAGTGCGTACGAGAAATTAGTTAGCTGACCAAAATTTTCGGATTGTTGATTTTGTTCGAAAATAAAAAGTTGATTAACCCTTACAAAAAGGTTATAAACAGACATTTACCAACAAATTGTTTTACGTTTACGATATTCCAACGATAAACCCTCCAAAATACAGCCTAATTGATTCAAAACAAGATCCAATCAGGGGTAAAATCTATCAGTTAGAGCTAGTGAAAGTTGCTGACAATAGTGAAGGGTTCACAAAACATGAATTTGTTTAACAAACATTTAGTTTTATCAGCTTCCACGGACATTTTACAAGAGAAAACTCTGGCTATTTTCAAAAATTTTTTCAATGAAGAAATCAGCCTGGAAGGTGATTGGGGAGTAGATTTATGTGAAATTATCTTCCCATCCGGAATCAACCAGATTAATAGCACTCGAATAATAAAATACTCCTATGCAGGTAACAAAAACTATCAGAGAAGTATTAAATCTGGTGCTGTCTCAAAACCATACAAAGGGGAGACAGTCTTGATCAATGCTGAAAGCTATGAGAACTTGGACCACCTGATAAAAGCCATCAAGACAGCGAATGGTTTAACTAAACTCAGTCATCAGCATAGTAAAATCACAGGCGTTTTGGTTTTGTTCTTTGGCAGTTCCTCATTAAGAAATACGGAGCATTTTGGGCTTTGGAGGAATCAAAGATGGCTCAAGTACTCATATCGGCTATAAAAAGATGTGTTCCTTTGGAAATTTGGCAATGAGTGACAGAGAAGCGAAAACTTCTGTTGCCGATTACGCGTTTGATCTGCTTGCTGGAAAACAATTGATATTTGTATACAGCATCATAATTGAGTATCAGCACATTAGAGACACAAAAGCGCTGCTCATTTGTGTAATTGATTCAAATCAACGCCTGAAAAACGGTAGCCTTTGTGAAGTTGAACCAACACATAGAGAAGTTTTTAGCAATCTCGAATATAAGAAATTGTTGTCAAACAATTTTCAGTGCATCGAGGTTCAGTTGTGAACCCCCAAAACTGGCAAGTTTGTTCAATTTACGGGAACAGGGAAAGTAATTCTGACTTTAAACTTTAGAAAATTTAATTAAATGGAAGCGTATTATCAACAACAATCAGTTTCACCATACTTTGCAGGACACTATTGTCAAAGAGGTAGTGGTTTCGGGGCCTCAGCAGCTGGAATTGGTAGGACGGCCATACCGATAGCTAAAAATTTTTGTGGCCTAATGCTAAAAATTATAGGAAGAGACTGTTTGTGCAGGCGGCTCCAGAGAGTGTTGACGTTGTAACCAAAATTAAGAGTCCCAACGAAGCAATCAAATTAAATGTTCAGAAAACGGTAAAGAAACAAGTTATTGGCTCAAGAGCTCGAATAGGAGGTGTTCGTGGTAGCAATGTTCATTAAATTCAGAAACGAAGTGTTTCTGTCAAATCCCGATAATCTTGCAGAGAAAACAACCGTAACTGAGAAGTCGGTCAGATTTCTTTTCCGTTTGATATGAATACTAATTTATTACCACCAGAGGCAATGCACACCACTCTAGACCTGTTTGAAAAGCAGACTTTCTTTATCACCTTTGTCAGTGCTGTTGCACAAAAAGTTGGTCTATCATGTTAACCCAATGGTCCAATGCTGGAATTTGAAGTTGTTGATGACAGGAACAATATTTTTTGATTTGCAAAAGTTTCTACTTGAAATAAAATGCAAAATCGCGAGAACCAAAGACGCCGATTTTGAGAACTAATGCTGATGCAGCAAACACAGAATCGCCGTATTTTAGCAAAAACGCACTGCTCTCTCTTTTAAGAGTGTACAGTCTCGGCAAACGGTGTCAAAATGTCAAATACAAACGCTAACTACGCACACAAGGCTTTCGTAGAAACAGAGTCCTCATCCTGAAGAACAGCCAAAAACACTTGGTTAGTTTGTCAAGGCTATTATTTTGATGACAAACCGGTTAAAATTGATGGAGCTGACAACAGAGCTACTGATGTTGCTGCACGAAAAACTTTAGTTCAGACTCTCTGGAATGCGACCTGTGACCAACATCTTCTCAGTGGTGTTACCTAAGCATCTCCTTCCGAACGTCACCAATTGATTTTACACTCAAATTCGATTCTAATAAACATTACAGAGTAAAAGTTGTTGAAGCAAATCTTAACGTGCGCAAAATGACCGTGGCTGATCATGTGTTGCCTGCGATTGAAAAAATTTTGCTTAAAACAACAGCTGTCTATCGGCACAAAGAGGTGCTGCCCAGAACTTTTCTTGCCACTACTGGCATCCGCAGTTGGGGTCAAGAAGACATCTTCTCGAAGGAACCGGTTCGAAGAATGATTATTGCAATGTCAACAAATCAGTCATATTTAGGAACTAACAGAACGAATCCTTTCCATTATCAGAAATTCAATTTGAATGAAATATTGATTTATCGAAATGGACTACCGGTTGCTCGAACACCATTTTCAACAACCTCAGATTAACAAATCTACTTTAACACGCTTGAAGCTCTAGATTTTCTTGATAAAGGTGGTCATGGCATTCTCCTAGCCGATTATCCAAATCACTTTATTTTGGCCTTCGACCTAATTTCAACACAGAAGGCTTCACACGTTTTCATTCATCCTGAATTAACAAAATATTCAATTTCAGTGGAGCTCGTTTTTGAAGCAGCTTTGGGTGACAACATTGAAATTTTATTCCTAGGGGAGCGAAGTTTTTACGTCAACTCTGAACGAAAAGTTACAGGGAACTCGGTTATCACATATCCGGTTGATGGATAATTTGAGATAAGTTATCTAGTGAGTAAATGTTATCTTCTGCGGAAGCACAAGTTCTGCGGAGTTTTTGCAGCTGATAATTTTCCAAGACTTCCAGATAATTGCTTTGCTGTGGTCAATGCCTCAATATCAACATTATCGGGTAGTCATTGGCTACTGATTCGTAATTATAAAAAAAAAACATACTTTGCTGATCCACTTGGGCAGGCATTGGATTGCTACCAATTTGTATGCACTCGACTGCTGCAGTTCAACCTCGAAGAATAAATTCTTCAATTTCTCAGGTTACCACCAATTCAGAACCCAAACTCAAAACTGTGTGGACTCTTTTGTCCTTATATTCCTCATATTATTTTCACATATAGCTATCCGTATGTACACTATATGAATGATGATGATTTACTACGATTTGCTAAGCATATGATGTAGGACAAATCAACTGTTTTCATAAAATAGTAGCATTTTCCTTTGAAGTTAGATGACTCGGTTTTTTTTTGAAAAAAGTGGGATTAATTTTTTAGTTCAAATCGAAAGTTAATTTTTACATTCTCTTCATCAACATTCAGGGACCCATATCCACTAATAAAAATATCAATAAATTTTGAAAGTTTCGCATAAGAACTGTTCTGATAAAGACATAAAAATCGGCTAAAAGTACAAGTTGGTATGAAATCAGTTTGAACATGAACATTCTCTTTGACAGTCTCGAGTTCAAAGATATTTGGAAGCTTTCTTTTGAAGCTATAATAATCTGGCTGATGTTGGCGATTGTAAGTGACTGCTTGCTTCAACTTCTCAAAAATTTCACCGTGAAAAGTGATTTTGATAGATTGTGTTTTGTGCCAAAAGAACTCAGGTGTTTGTTCAAACATTGCCTCAACCATTTTTAATACTGTGTGTCGCTCTCAGAAGAACTTTTATTCGCTTTCTTTCTGGGTTGATCAGCAACATGAAATGATTTAACGGTATTCGTTTCCAATGAGAATGGAAACTGATATCGTCGTTTTCTTCCCGTTGTCTGATTGCATTCTTTTTTGATAGATTATTCTAATTGTCCAGTCTTTAGCTTTTCAGAGAGTGAATAAGAGAGTGCTTTGAGATAATTGCTCAAACTCAGCTAAAGATAGTATAATTCTCTGGTTGAACTTAAAACCATCACTGTTGCAATTGTTTGTATTGTATTGAATTCTGTCACGGAAGTTATCCTTGAAGTTTTGAAAAGTTTTACCGTTATATATGTTCCAGTAGAGTTGTGAGTTATTACACAGGCCACTAAATAATGTCTTTCTGTACAGGTAATATTGTGAGAAAAGTCCAAGAAGGAACAATCGTCAACCACCGATATAGGTTGTTCACAAATCAAACTCTAACTGGAACTCAAACAAATTCTTATATGTCTGCTCTATTGCTTTACAAGTACTGTGCTAAACTGTAATAACAAAACCAACCAATGCAGACAGTTGAACATGTAAAATTTATTCAGAAAGAAATTCTTTGACACTCTCGGTCGATCGGTCTCCCAATCACTATCGAATACTAAAACTGCTTGTGTAAAATGACCTTAGGCAGTGACTATAGTAGTTAGTCATAGTAAACAAATAATTCTAGAATTAGATTGGTGAGAAAGATAATTCTAACAGCACAACAGCAGCAACCAGTCACCTCCTTGTCTATTACTACATTTTGACCATAATCTAATAAAGAGTTCAAAAAGGTATTTTAGAGGACTGACTGATAGCAACAGTCATAAAGAATACCACAAACGGTCAACAAATGGTAAGCCGTGACTGATGACAATGTTTGATGATAAAACATTTGATATAATCTTAGTACCAGGTAAAATGATATCCGCAAAAATTTCAGACCTGAAACCCGCTGCAAAGTGTATTTCACACAATTTTAATACTTCAAAATTTTAAATTTTCCCAATGTTTTTTTTTGATGTTGAGCCCCACCAGGTGAGATGAGGCCAACAAAAAATTGCCTTTGAGACCTGAAACCCAGCGCAAAATGCATTTCACACAACTTAAATACTTCAAAATTTTTGAAGTTTCTCAAGTTTTTTTTTAAAGTTTTTGATGATTAGGCCCACTAGGTGAGATGCGATCAACAAAAAATTGCCTTTCAGACCTGACACCCAGCGCAAAATTTAATTCAAACAGTTTTAACACTTTGAGTGTTTCGATTTTTTTTCAAATTTTTTTTAAATGTTTTTTTACTGATAAGTCTCACCTGGGCTGATTACAAAATGACAACCACTGAAACAACAGTGTTACTTCCTGACATCTAAAACAAACTATACCCATCAAAAACGTCAAAAACTGACAAAGTTTACCGAAAATGTGTCTTACTGGGCACACAACGGGGGGACATTTGGGTGTTACTGTGTACGCATTGACACGAAATTTTTTTTCGAATTGATGATAGTTTTTGGCGTTTTCCACCGCTCTTGCCAAAACGCCAAAAACTATCAACTTCTCGAAAAAAATTTTCGTGTCCCCCCGTTGCAAACACAGTAACACTCAAATGCCCCCCCCCCGCCCTCCCCCGTTGCGTGCCCAGTAAGACACCTTACTACTAACGTGAACATTGCAATAATTTACCACTTAAAAAACGGAGTGGCACTGAAGTTTAATCTCATTATACCACAATAACAACTAATTTCAGGTATTAAACTAAGCTGTTTTCCAGGTTAGATCAGATTTGTTAAGGTGGAATTTCAATCGCTACCTAACATTTTGCTAAACTTAAAATTCAGTAGTCAGCAATAGCTAATCAATCTCAATTGAGAACAATTTTTGAAGTAATAGAAATAACTTTCACATAATTAAGTCAACTTTCGAAATTTGGGATCTATTCTATCCCCCCCCAGCTTAGTGAGCTCAAATCTTTCATGACCCCCAGGCGCACGTGCTATTTTCTTACATAGGGCTATATAACGTGCTATATAACAACATATAACGTGCTATAACGTGCTATATATCAACTGCTATATAACAACATAAAATTTGTAACTGGGGGTCATAAAAAACACTGGGGGGGGGGGGGGCAAAACAGAATAGATACGAAATTTGTTACAAAAGACTATAAAATATTTTATCAAAAATTTCTGTCCAGAAGAGCGATATTGATCAAAAGAAAGGCATTGATTAACCACTCGTAACAAAAAAATAATTTAGGTAAACTCTGAATTAGGAATGAACGACAATTCCCAATATATCTCTCTAAAAAATTGGAGTGGAAGACAACACGTGAGCTTGATTTGAAACAATTGGGATTGGCGATTTTTATTCCTGACAAATAAAACAAATTGCTTTTGTTTCTATTATGTCATTGCGTCATTTGTCTTCATTTTGTCCAGTTGGCACATTTTGTGAAGTCTAAGTCCAGTGGTTTTCCCTTCGTCACATTCGCCAATGCAAGGCCCTTTTTACATGTATAAACATCCCAGGCTGAGGTGCCACCCGGAAGTGACCTCTGATCAGACCAAGTGCAACGCACACGGTGAGTTCCCAGATCAAAATTACAGGGTCTGGGATTTGGTTCGAGGGCACAATAGTATGATCAGAGGTCACTTCAGTCTGGGGATGGTATGATCAGAGGTCACTTCGCTCTGGGGATGGTATGATCAGAGGTCACTTCTGTCTGGAGATGGTATGATCAGAGGTCAGTTCAAGATGGTCTGATCAGAGGCAGACTCAAGCGCACATTAGTCTGATCAGAGACCATTTTGAGCTGATTTTTTTAAATGATTTTTTGTTTTTTTAGCGAGAGATGTCGAATCTGCCAACAAAAAAAGCAGCATTATGATCACAGACATATCTAGAGTCTGATGGCTTTGATCAGAAACAAAGGGGCCCTGCTGATAGAAAATGCCAGTTCCCTTAAAAGAAAATTTTGATTAATTGTAGAGCACGACGTTTTATATGGAAAGCTGACTAAATTCATCCATTGAGTTCGAAATATGCACTAATGGTATACTAATTGATCTTTTTCTCAGCAGTTGGGTTTTCCTGTTTTTAGCAATAAGACTTTGGTCCTAATTTTGGTCTTACTTTTGGTCAAGCAATGGTCTTATTTTTAGATGAATTGGTTAATGAAAATATCAATTTTTATGAAATGAATATGTTTTTTTACCAAATTTCGTTCATAGTGAAAACAATTAACTGATCAGACTATTTTGAGCGCAATTTAGGCTGATCAGAGGTGACTTCGAGCGCACAATAGTCTGATCAGAAGTGATTATGAGCGTACAACCGTCTGGACGATGGTCTGGGTTTGGTCTGGGCCATGGTCGCACAATCGTCTGGACAATGGTCTGATTTTGGTCTGATCACAGGTCCTTTCCGTCTGGAAAGGTCTGATCAGAGACAGTTTCGAGCACACTTCGAGCGCACACGGTGTTTCGAGCGCACTTTAGTCTGATCAGAGGATATTTTGGTCTGGGATGGTCTGATCAGAGGTTAGTTTCGTCTGACACGGCCTGATCAGAGGTGAATTCCGGATGGCACCTCAACCTGGGATACGTTTTCCCAAATTAAAGATGAAAAATGGATCAAAAGCAAAAAATCAGAAGCAACGGTTTTGTTTCTTCTTCTCGGGAACGCACCCCAACAATTTACAGTTATTATGACGTTCAAGGCTATCTTTGTCTCAGTCTTTTCACGAAATTTTTTGTTGGATATTCATTTTTTTCTGTCAAAATTCGTTTGGGATATTGTGTTGATTTTCGTGTTTGTCAAAGAGTTTGATCAGAAACTGGTTGCATGAACATCAATTTGAAAAACATAACTTGTCTTCCGGGTACTCAAATAACGGCTGTAGAATTTGAAGTTTTCACAATCGACCTTTTCGGGAGTAGTTTGGAAAAGCCCTTGAAAATTCTTCTTGATCCTCTTAATGTTGGGTACTTGTCTTGCCAGTTATATTCTTTTGCATGCTATAATCACCTGTACTGTGGATAACTCTCGTTTCAGTTCGAAAGTTTTGTTCTCGTTTGGTGATTGTGCGATTCGGTTTTTCTTGATTGCCTCCTTAACGTTGCTCACTTCTGCCTCGCTATCGAGGTGTTCTTTCTGCCACCAATGTTAGTCTATCAACTCCAATAATGTTCTCGTATAAAAGATTTCTTTTTATCGTAAGACCAGCTTTTATGCAAAGGTGACGGTTCCATGGAAAACAAAATTAGTGGTAAGTTAATTGCTCCAACATGAAGACCTTCAAATGAAGATAAATTATTGTTCCACAGTTTACAACTTTTTTAGCTGGTTTAATCTATATATAGATTGTTTTTTGTTAAAATTTTTATTTCATTAATTTTGTTTTTAGTCTTATTCAAAGTAAACTTCTTTTGAGTCTTTGGATGAGTCTTTGCCTTCTACTATTCCGATCTACCCGGGTCGAGGCCGAATGGTTATCTTGTAAGAACTTGCAAGTTTATTGCAAAAAATGGTTAACTTGTAAGAACTTGCAAGTCGAATGGTTAACTTGTAAGAACTTGCAAGTCGAATGGTTAACAAGTAAGAACTTGCAAGTCGAATGGTTAACTTGTAAGTTTCAGTCCAAAATGAAAAACACACTGAAAACCGAATTTATGATTAATTTCATGTAGGATTATTGGCAGTTATACCAAAGTATCGATGGTATTCTGGTGGCAAAAGTATAAATTTAATATTACGGTTGCTACAAAGTTTTTAAAGTACGTTAGCCGTAAGACACTTAGCTTGTTCCAGTCTTATGTGACTTGGAACCCCGCGTTGTCCGAAAAAGTTTTGATGAGAAAATTTTCAACAATTGGTGCAATTGGTGCGTTTTTTTACCACTTTGACGGTAGGGATTTTTGTGAAACTGTCTATGCATGCTATGAAATAAATTTTCTTGTCTTGAGCGTCAACTGTTCGCCCCGGGGAAACCGATATGTAGTTCTTGGTTTGCTTTGACGGTAGGTAGTGGCTAGGTAGTGGCTTATAACTTGTGACTTTCAAGTTCTCACAGAAGTTTTTGTAAGGATTGCAGGTGCGTGCTTTTTTAAAGTTCCGGTTAAAGAAAAGCCAAAAACCCTTCGCGCCGTCTGTGCCAGGCTCTCACTGCCAGGATGGGTCGCATGAAAAACGTGTGCCACCCCGTCTTTAATTCAATTTGGTTTTGCGATACTATTATCAACCATCCATTAATCACACTAAGTTTTCTCCATTGAGTTTAGATGTGACCACTTAACTTTTTGCTTATGACCTTGCCTTGTAATTGTGTCTTTTTTACTACGGGTTTATTTGTGCTCAGCGATTCGTTTTAATCAAGCAAAATAGGAATACTCCAAGACGCATTTTTTGCAAACATATAGTCTGAATTACCATCAATTGAATCAGGAATAAAAAGCGGTTTTCCTTATTGTACGTAGCTTGTAAATTTGATAATTTTGCGTTGTTGACTTCGGTCGATCTATTTATATTTTGAGTGCTATGCATTGACTAGTAGTGCTGCTCTCCTTAATTCGCATAATGCTATATAAACATATAATATATTTGACAAGTATGAGTCGACTTTGCAATCGTGTTGCAATTGTTTAAAAAATTTTGATTGCGCTCAATCGTTTGATTATGGTGATTTTTTTCTTTATTTGCTGCGGCGTTTTGTTTTTGACTATATACACTTAATAATTTATAATTCTGACTATTTGAATTGCTCATTGGAACATAAAATTGAACGTTTGCCTTTGTTTTGCTAATGATTTGATTATTTTTGATGTAAATGGAATACAAGACGGATTTTGATTAATTGTTTTTGCGAATATTGATTGCACTGAGGTGTTGTACATTTCGATGTTGACGACTTTAGTGATGTTTCTGCGCAATCATTTGATGAATGTTCTGGAAGGACACCTTTAAAAGTTTTCTTCAATTTGTCCTTAAATGGTCTCCAGATTTTTGTTTCGTTTTTGATGTACCATTGCTATCAACAAATTCGTATTTTCAGTGATAGTTTCTTCCTTTTTTGGAATATGACTTAATTAAGTTGTTTACTCGCTTTCTGTCCTCTTATATGTTTACTTTATTTTGTGCTGCAAGAACTTGCGCTACCACAAAATGTTCATCCTACGTTGATACTGCAGTAAACTTTACATATGGGTAGCGTAAATTTGGGTCAACGAACCCAATATTTGCTCCGACAAAAAGTTCTCAATTGAAATTGAACGGATTTAATCTATTTGACCATCTTGTTAGGTAACTTTGATGTAATTTGGAATGTCTTTCTTTTATGATTGAGAAAAGAGCTATAGGTTCTATGAACACCATTAATTCTTTTCTATAAATTTGATGTCTGAAATTTTTCAAACACTAAATAAACCACTCCCAATAGTTCGAGTTCATTAATGCTATATTTACATTCTGCTAAAGTTAAAAATCGAGACGCATTTGCAAACAGTTGTTAGCAATGCTGCTTGTTTCTCCTGTTCCAGATTTTCAGATAAAATTTCCCGGCTAGCCTCTTAACTTCTTTTGTGTCATTTTTTGGATCATAACAAGAAAATTCAATTACTTTGCTGTCGCTATCCTGAGTAATTTAATTGCGCTTTGATGATTATGTGTCCACGCTAATACCGATTTTCTGTTTAATTGTTCTTTGAATGAACTGTATAATTTCTCGAAGTTAGGAACAATTTTGGTACGCAAATGGACGATACCTAAAAATGCCTTCCGCTGTTTTGTAGTCGTTGGGCAATTGAGTTGTTCCATTGCAGATGTTTACCTAATTGCAGGACTTTTGTACTACCAAAGCCATACAATTTTGTTTTTTTCAAAATGGCAATTTATCAAATTTTTTTTTCAAATATTTTAATCGAGTTTCTCCAAAGAATTAGAACTAGTTGCATACGATCATTTTTAACCCGTTTGGTACAACTGTGATATCGTCTATAAAACATTGTGTATTTCGCAGTCTCGCTAGAGTGGTAGTCAGTGCTTTTCGGATCTTTACTGGAATATATGTTGTTGTTGTTGTTGTTGTTGTTGTTGTTGTTGTTGTTGTTGTTGTTGTTGTTGTTGTTGTTGTTGTTGTTGTTGCTGTTGTTGTTGTTGTTGTTGTTGTTGTTGTTGTTGTTGTTGTTGTTGTTGTTGTTGTTGTTGTTGTTGTTGTTGTTGTTGTTGTTGTTGTTGTTGTTGTTGTTGTTGTTGTTGTTGTTGTTCGGGATTTACAGCTGTGCTGAAGGGTCTAAAGTCCCAGTCATCAAATTAAAATAATGTCTAATAGTTTCTAGAGTTTTGACAATCGCAGAACAATTGCCAAGTGCAAATAATTCGTTCAGAAAATTTCTTCTCGAAAAAATTCCACATTGTACGTAATATTCGGTGGGGCCAGAGTAGGCAGTTGGGAATCAATAAATATCCATTGCACGGCCGCTACTATGATAATATTACAGTGATTGGCAGTTTCAGGATTGTAGCAGATTCCGACTATCAGCATGTTTCAGATTTAAAGTTTAAAACCGAACTGGCACGTGAAATTTGAGAATTTGAAACCTCCCGAGATAATGAATCAGTCAGACAATCGATATTCGGCGTCTAATAATTTTACAAGTTTTTTATTAGTGCTTTTGAATCTAATGAAAGCATAAAGCTCTTGTTTTCTGCTGCACACTAATGACAAAAAAAGATGAAAAAAATTAGCGCAATAATAAATTTTTTGATGAGCCCTAATTGGAATAACAATTTGAGTTTAGCATTCAACCTTGAATTTTATGCGGATTGGTAAATTTCTGGCTCTTTGATGCGGTGCTATGAAAACAGCTTTGAAATTCTATCTATTTGTGTGATTTTGCGATATAGCTACCCGGGTCACCACTTCTTACTAGTCATACAAGGATCATATATGATATCATACCAATCATAACGTATTTCCTAGTACGGTCCTTTTATGACTACTAAGAAATCATATATGACTACAAAGAAATCATATATGATCCTAGTATGAATACAAAGAATCATACATCTATTTTTCATAAATTTTTAACCATTGTACTGAAAATGGGAATTTTTATCCCAAAAATAAAAAGGAAACTTTTGTCCCGAAATGAAGAAGGGATGTTATATTCCACATTTTAAATTGGGAATAAACCCCCATAATACCGCCTATAAAAAGGAGGCACATTTTAATATCAGTTAGTTGTTATTCAGTTCCTCAGTACCAACAGTTGTTGTTAGCTCATTTCACATATGATAACAATTATACTTAAATCTTTATTTATATTGTACCTCCCAAACTGTTTTTTTAATAAAAATTTAAATTCCATTCCTTTTATCTTTAGAACATCAAAGCTAAACCCTCTTTGTATACTCCCATTTAGGCGGCGAGTATACCATTTATCTCTGTTAAAAAGTTTTCTTTTTTGTACGTAGCTTGTAAATTTGATAAATTTGCGTTGTTGAATTCGGTCGATCTATTTATATTTTGAGTGCTTCGCATTGATTAGTGGTGCAGATTTCCTTGATTCGCGTATTGCAATTACAAACATAGAATGTATTGAACCAGTATGAGAAGACATTGTTGCCGTGTTTCAATTGTTTTAAAAAATTCTGATGGCGCAAAATCGCTTGATTGTTGTAACTATATACAAGGACTCACTCAAGTGATTCCCCGGCATCATTTTGTGATCCACCAAAAGACCCAAACGTACAATATCGTTTGCAAAGTTGGGCACTCAATTTAAGAGTAAGTCCAAATGGATAAATAAAGTTCTTATATTCTCTGAAGCCAGCTTATACCTATAAATGCTCATTTATATATAAAAGTTGAAAAAAAGTTGCAGATAACCTCAAATTCGTTTCCTGAGTATATTTAGGTTGGCAAGTAATTCTTTTAGCCCACACACACAGGATGAAATGTGGAATACAAATGCAATTTAATAATTTATTATGTCCCCTGACTACATTATACGGGAATTTGTGGAACCAATCAATGTTTTATGTGTCATATATGACCTTGTATGATTTCCAAGAAAGTTTTTCAACATCAAATGAAAATGAAAAATATACAGTTTTTAGGATTTGAATTTTTTTGTATGATCCCTGTATGATTTCTAGGAAATCATATATGATCCTTGTATGACTACTAAGAAATCAGACAAATCATATGATCTTGTATGAATACTATGAATCATATATGACCTAGTATGATTACTAATATTTGTGTATGCTGAGCAACCCGGGTATTCTGATTCCCAGTCCGAGATATTGTTTGATATCGGTTCCGTTATGTATGTTGTGAGCAGTGCAGATTTGGTTATTCTCTTTAGTGTCTGAGTTTAGTTAATAAGAGCTCAATTGTTGAATTATTTTCAGTCACAGAAGAATATATTATCAGGTTAGAGATAACTTTGATAAAGAGCAACAACAAAGAGATTGAAATAGTTCTTGACCTTACAAGTATAAGTATATGTATATAAGTATAATACTGAATAGGTTAACTAAGCTCTACTAATATCTGGATATGTTCTTCAATGATTTTAGGTATTAGCACTGCACGACACACTTAGTTGCCCGAAAATGGGGAACAATTTTTAAAAGTGGTCTTAAGTGTGTGTTCAAACGTCATATTCTGAAAAAAAGTCATAGTCTTCTAAAATGTGACCGTTAAAATCTTTCACAAATACAGAAAAAGGTGATCAGGACAGGACGCGCCAATGTCGACTAGATGTTAAAATCACATGTTAAAACATCCTGATCAAATTGTGCTGTGCGATTGCGTCAGTTCGAAAAAAATCAGCAATTGGAAAATTTTTCTATATGTCAGGATTTGTAGATTACTGTTTTTATTTAAGCTCAAATCTAAAGCCGGAACTTCATACCATTTCAGGTTTTCACAATAATTAATTTAATTTTTGAAAGCGGATAGAACGTTTCTCTAATCAAAACTCTGATCAAATGCTAGGGTCTGTTTTAAACAAGGATGGCTTTGCGCCAATAATGTTGAACAATTTCTTGAGTTGGACAGTCAGAGCAGACGTCTGGGTTACACGAGAGAGTGATCTCTCCAGAAGACAAAGTTAAATGATAAATCAATTTTTTCAACATTTGCAAATTTCAACTGCGTACAAACGGTGAATTTTCATTGAGTGCCTATTTTCACTACAAAGTACAGACAAACGGATTTTTTTTCCACAAAGTTTTTTTTTCGAAAGGTTAAATCTGGTTACATGTTTCCCAAAAAGTTTTGATGACTGCAATCAAATTCATTTTTTGCATACGCAAAAGAAAGACAAAAAATCAAAAAGACAACAGATTATAGAACGAAAAAAGAGTGATAACTGATCATTGATCAAAAATTAATTCGTTTTCTGATTGGAAGAAATCATATTTTCTTTGCAGGCAGCGTGACGATTAGCTCACCTGCCTATGTCTTTCGACATATCGTTTACAATTGAACATGTTATATGCTGCATTATAAGTGAGCGCTTAAATATGATTGGTCCGTATGCAACCTGAAAAAAAACTAAATTTAGGTTATTTCTCCCATGTTTGAATTTCCGTCTATAGTTGTTTGTTCTATCACCGTAAAAAATAAGCCGTGGAAAGTTCGTGTGAGATCTGTATATTGAGAATGAAGTGTCAATTTAAAAGTTCGATTGCTAAAGAAACCAGCGGGAGTGTATAATTTTCCAATTTTTGAGAATGGCCCATAAACGTTGCAAATATTTGCAATCTCTATTAAGTTTTTCATTAGGTCATAATTTTATTTAGTTTTATATTCATCACTACAAATAAATTTAAGTTTTAACGATTTTGAGCCACCAGATTGCTTTTCTATACAATAACTCAAATCATTGTCTTCTCTATCTTAATATTCGTCTGCATGAAAACTAATCTCCGAAAAATATCTAGTGAGTTGGATCTTGATGCACAATTATGAGAAACATACTAAAACATGCAGCTAACTCTTGCCATTGTACTTGCTTTGAAAACATCAAGATATTTGTAAACTTTTAAGATCTTTGCAATGGTATCAAGAAACACAATTTTGGCCTGATGTACAAAAAGCTAACTATGACATTGCAATATATACCAAGTTGTATAGAAATTAAAATGTATAAAGATGTTAATTAAACATGATATTGCAAAATTAAGACTGAATTATTGTGATTTACCAAGAATTGTCAATTAGCATGCCGACGAACAGATGAAAATTTTATTTTGTAATTTTAGTTTGTTACTAAGCAATATTGATATCAAATTTTATCTCATCGTTAAAAAGGAAGATGAGACTCACTTGAAGTCTAATGGTGTTGATCAGCAGTGAACAAATATTTTTTTTGTGTTTCTCCTGCAGGCGTATTTTGGTTTCTGTTATTACAATTCAAAGAATTTGAATTGTATTGGGGCGCTGTCTTTTTTTTAAGATCTGTTCACACATTTTCATGATTTTTGAAGTCAAATTGGAGTGGTGATTTTGGTCACGCCGAAACAGGAAATGGAGCGAAAAAGTGAGTGGTTTTGCGGCGTGAAATTTTTTCGCTCTAAATTTAAAGTAGAGTGAGAAAACGGTGTTTGAACAAAAATTCGATTTCTCGCTAGTGGTTTTTTTGTTCACATGCGGCAATTTCACTTTGATTTTTACTGTTTTTTCGATTTTTTGGATTAGATTTTATTTCTAAATGGTTTTTCCAATCCATTCATAGTCCGTTTTAGATTTGTTTTTTTAGTCAATGAAAATTTTTTGAATTGTACGTCAGGACTTGTCCTGCTATGTTTTTTTTGTTTATCTGTATCAAACAGCAGATTCTTAAGAGTTTTAAGAGTTTGAGGTTTAAAGTGTGACTGGTACGCTTTAGCTTCAATTCTTTTTTGAAACGTTGAAACCTAATTCTTACGAAAACTTTAGATTATTAATAAGCAGTTGGGGCTATTTTTTTAAGTATAAGGAAATCTTGAACTGGATGCAGGCTAAATGAAACAATAAAGAACATTGTTAATTTCCTCTGGTACACATTAGAATAAAAACAAATGGTAGAAGAGGCAATGTAAGGTTAAGAATATAACATTATGTGAAATTATAAAATCATTAAATTACGCTACTAAAATGTGACATTACATTAGTAAAAAATGGTCTAAAATGCGATTATGAAATGTTCTCACAATTTTATATGTACACCATGAAGATTTAAAAAAAATTAAAATCTAATGCTCTCAATGTCATCTTTCATATCAGTTACTTTTGGGTCCTTCAAAAATTCTGTCCAAAAATTCTTACATAGTAAACACCTGATAGAACACGAGCATCGGGAGGGTCCCCCTTTTTAGGTCTCATAAAAATCTGCGCAAAAATTTTAATGCATAATTTTTTAACATAACAAAAATGCGATGCAAAAATACCAAACAATGTCATTAGGTTTACCAGGAATTCTTCGAGGTATCGAGAGTTTTTTTCTTGAACTACCTTGATAAGATCTTGCCAGGATTTTATCAAGATTTACTAAAAAAATGATGTTGGTTCAGTTTTCTGATAAGATGTTTCAAGTTCTGCAACAAATTTCAACGTCATCTATGTCCTACCAATGCTATCAAGTTTCAGTATCTAAAGAAGGAACAATTCTCTGTATTAGTTATATGTTGCCCAGTTTATGATGTCATTTCAGAATAAAATTAACTGCTAATAATATCACTTTCTGCATTTTTTAAATTTCAAAATTTGGCATCGCACCTTTTTTTCTTCAAAATAAAGCAGGTTTGTGTCGAAATTTGTGAGGTGCTTTTTCTCCTCGTTCACTGATAATTTCACGCCAGAAGGTATTTCAACCAATTTGACAGTTTGATAAAAAAGAAATTATGGCCAAGTTAAGGTTCCCTTGTCAGATAATTCAAAAGATAGGGGGTAAGATTTTGCCAAGCATCAATTAAAACAATAGAAATGTCACGTGAAATAGCGTGAAATAATTTATCGAAACATGTGAAATATGTTCTACTTCTTAAATGCCCCAGTTTTTCAGGGCTTCGATTTGTTCTGGTCTGGCTACCCGCGTTCTTTTCCCCCCTTGAGACAAATTTTTCCATTTACGTCGATAAAATGCCCGCCAGACAACATTTTTAATGGTTTCCTTATTTACACACGGTGACAATCTCCCCACCTTAAAATCAATAAAACAGATTGCATCAGTTTTCCATCGTTTTTATTGAAAAGAGAACAGAAATCTATAAATTATTGATTTAGTGTTGTAACCTATATCCGGCTAATTTGATGAAATTTTGGGCTAAATTTGGGCTAAATGTTGCAACTTTGAAGAAATGTTTGCAGAATAAAGACTTTATGCTAATTTTTCCTGGTTTTTATCCGGAATTGATTGAGCCAGGGGAGTTATTTATGGGCCCATAGGTGACTAGTTATGGCTACCCGGGGAGACATATCGGCTTGCTACATTACCATAAAAAGAGTGAAAAAATCCATTCCTGCAATCAACTTTTCTTGCAATCAGGAAACACTCTTATTTCCACCAATTTTCCACCTGTCTGAGTTGATTTGTGCTCGTTCAAATAGGCGAACGCTGCTCCAGTCGAAAATCAAAAATTAATTTGGAGCATTCCCATTATAGCCCCCCAATGAAATTACAGCCCCCCTCCCCCAGTATGGTATAGTTACCATGATTTGGGGGGGGGGGGCTATAGGTTATCTGACCACTAATCTAGGGTGCTATAATGGAAAGACCCATTAATTTATATATAGTCAATAATTAGTTTGATGACTACTTTTGCTAAATTATGATAATAAATTATACCCGGCACCCCAACCCAGCTCACCCCGTCCAATCCCTCCCACCCCTCCCCGAATCACTATTTTTTGGAGCACGTGCTATAAGTAAGATATAGGAGATTATCTTAAGACAATAGAAAGCAAGCGTGCGATTGCTGTGTCCAAATATGCACACACAAAGCTGCGGGGGAGTGAAATTTTTACGAACGGGATAGATCCAAAAAAAAATACTTGTCAGTTTGATCAGTAAGCAACGTATTCTTCCCCTTGATTTTTGATCTAGTCCGCCAAAACCGTAAAATATTTTGATTAATTTTGATGTTCAATCGCTCAATTTGGAAGCAAACAAAATTAGTTCAAGTTCAAAACTTAGTTCAAAACAAAATTAGTTCAAAACTATTAGTTCAAATTATTGTTATATGACTGATGAGTCCTAGCTATTAAATGGCAGAAAACTCTTGTAGAAAACTAATTGAGTTTTGAATTTTCCACATTTCTGGCCTCCAGGTTTACCATATTCTAGAATTTAACCTTTTCCGTTTGTGCCCCCTCCAAGTACGTTATGAGTCCTCCGTTACAGAACACGTTTCATTATCTAGTAAATCATTATGTAAGAACACGACACATGCGACTGGGGGTGCTAAACACCCGGACCCTAGAGTCACAGTAAACCATTACTGATTCATGATATATCATTTGTAAAACGGTATATCAGTACTGTTAAATCATAATGTAATTATAATTCTCGAAACAAAAATTGAATTTTGCACGATGCACAAACATGAAACATGAAAAACCCGGGAATTCAGTAAAATCGAGCGGCTTTGCACACAAAAATCGGTAATTAACAGATAAAACCAGAGCAGAAACAGTTGAAGAGCAGTTAAATTAGTGGGAGGGCATAAACGCAAAAGGATCCGTAATTTCAATATATAATTCATAAACGATATAGAACAATTGTACATATGTACAACAAAAATAAAACGCAACGAGTTGAAAATCTTTTTTTAACAGGTTTTATATCTTTAGATAATTTTCGAGGCAAGTTTGTTTCCAGATTTTTGGAAAAGGAAATAGGAGATATATGTGTTAGCGCCATTTTATTTTGTTTGAACGATTTGCGACCTTTTTTGAGGGTATCTCAGACTAAAATTAAACGATTTTGATATCGTTTGAAAACTATGTGCCTCAAGAATTTCACGACAAAAAAATATTTTTAAGAATTGGTTGATTCGAGAACTTTGGCCCATTTCGTGCATTTTAGCCAATTTTTGTCCATTTGTGATGTTTATGAGGGTTCTATTAGGTTCTCTTGAACGATCAGTAACCCAGAAAAAGATTGGTCATTGTCAAATGATAATTGTTTATCAGCCCATCTGTATTGAGGGAAACAGAGAAAAAATTCAAAAAAAGTCAGATTGGATAAGAAATAAACAGATAGAGCCAGAATTTTTTATATTTTACTTTAAAAATTCCGTTTCAAGGCATTAAACAGAACACTGCACAGCCTTTTCGAACGATGGCAATCATATAAATTGGAGGTTTATAATCAAATAACTTTCCGCTAAATCTTGAATTTCTTAAAAAATTAAAAAATATTCAGCGTTTAAAAAATGGTAAACTCGTTCAAAGGCGATTTGGCAACTTTTCGGAAACATATCAAATTTTGTTCTTATAAGATTCCTGTTGGAGATAATTCCTTGTTGTCTTGTTTTCAGAGAAAAATGATAAAAGAATCGAAAGGGATACTGAAGTGTCATAAAATCTATAAAATCGAGATTATAAGAACAAAGTAGACGATACATAATGCTCCGCATTGTACATTTTGCTTTGCATCTTAAAAGATAGAAAGAATCCTGTTAAATAAACCTAAATGTATCCAATAAAATATAGCACGCATATCAGAAAACAAATATGAAGTTTTTTCAGTTTTTTTAGTTGGTGCTCAAGAACGAAGTCTATAATTTAAAGTTTTCGCTTCTTTGTCTTGACTTCTCAAATGATATCGTTATGCTTTAGTTCTTTCTTTACTGTAATCTGATTTTTTTGGTTAACTGGCGAACAAATTAAGGCTGTTTGATAAAAGTGGCAACCATTCACTACTAAAACTAAGATGAAAAGCGAGAAGAAATCTGTGCAACATATATGCTAATAGGCGTTAGCGAATAGAACTCCTATTTCCAAATATTTAGAGGGTTCTCAGCTAGCAACTCATTACACCTGCTGGAGCAAGTTGTAAGGAAAATTAAATAAGAGACCCAGTCAATCATTAGGAAAGAATTCTTCTGTCAAGAGATTTATATATTTTTTGTTATCTCTATTCATGCAGACATGAAGGCTTGGCGTCTTTTTACTGATGTTTTTGTTCTTTTGATTGGGTTTATGACCGCAAAATCATTTCAGAAAATTTTTCAATTACGGCTCAGTAGACTGTTCTCTTAATCGAAGTTCTCGTTTTCAGTTGAGAACTATTTTCTTTTATAAATTTCAAATGATAACTCAAGATGCGTCAGTTCAAAGAGGTATTGACAGAGGAAATAAAGTCATATTGATAGGTCCATTAACAAAAAAATAACTCACTTCTATACTTCTTTTTGACTTGTTGTGAGAAGCAAATGAGCAAACTAATTTATTGTCTTTTTCTCTGCTGATCCAATCGTTATAGATTTGTTTCTATAGAAAAAAATTGTGTAATCTCCTTATGTTGATTGAATTTGAATACCGATCCCACTATAAAGATGGTTTGTGCTGTACAAGTTGGCTACTGTTCGATGTTTGCTTTCAAATAACCTTTGAAATTATTTTTGAGTCTAATAGGATGAGTTTGCAAAGATGTGATTTTTTTAAATTTGAAACATCTTTGAAATTTAAAGTACGCGTTATTGTCACAAAAGTGGTTTTTTCTGCAAGTTGCCAACACAACCTGCAGAATTGTATCAGCTGCTCTTAAAAAAATTTATGAAAAAAACTTTTGCGACAAATTTAAATGGCTGCGTCCATTTTACCTCACCAGAACTTATAACAAACAAAAGATGTTCAAGTATAAAACTCAGTTTTTTGGTTGAGGTAAGTTATCAATGATCTCTCTCTGGTCTTGTTGGTCTAGGCGAAAAAATTCAGAGTCAGTGCGATTGTTTGCTAGGAAGAAATCTTTGCGCGCAAAAATTATTGAAAATGAAAATCAACTCACCCGTGGTTTCCCAGGAATATGTCAGCAGCTTTATTCATTCGGAACTACCGCGTTTGGAGACTGCAAATTAGATCACGCAAAAAGCAAGAATGGCAGCATGACAAATTTATCCAGAGACGTGGAAATGTCAAGTTTATCTTCAAGTCGTAAAAACCAAGAGAACCGCAATATAAATTTGAAGCCAGAAAAAAAGGTTTTCACCAATTGTAACTTCTTTGATAGGCTTCTACATTCTGCTGTTCATGCATTGTCTGCAGTCAACCCTTATGTAAGAACTTTTTGTGCCCCCACTGAATCACACGAGCCGTTTTTTGATATTCTATACTCACAAATTTGTATAGCAAGTTGGTCAAAGATTTCTCTGTTCTCGCTTTCTGTTATTGGTAGCTAAGAGAAACAACGTCATGGAAGTAAAATTCAATGAAATTTTGTTGTAATTTTTAGATTTGTTTGATAGCCAATGCATTGCTTTCAAAAGGTTGTGGGGATGAGGGTTTGTCTAAAAAACAGTGAAAGAATCAATGTAAATATTGGCGATTAAATTTTTACCACAAAGTGTTCGCTTCTTTTAGCGATGATCGCGGTGAGAGAGGAGATTTTTTGTAAGAATTTTTGCTTTTTTGAGGTGAGTTTTAAGATTTGAAGTTCTTAGCGTGGAAATTTCATTTTTACCACATTCACGGCAATTCTTTCCAAGAACAACTTCCGTACCCGCGCTGGATCCTCTCACGTCCTGGAAGCCACTTCTTTTTCCACTGCTCGACTGTTCACTTACTCCCGGTATATTTCTGTTGAATTTATACGAGATTGTGCCCCTTTATGAAAAAAATAACATTTTCTCCGCTGAAAATCGGAAATTTTATATTGCAGTCAAAAATACTGCAGTGATTATTTACTGAATAATTGAGCTAAGATGTGCAGATTTTAGCAGTAGAATTTTTTTTATCGCATTCATTGCATTTAACGCTTAAGAATGCAATTCATGCAATCATTCATCGCATTCACAGCAGTTCTTACATTTAATGATTTTCAGCTTTGAAACCTCGACCCGGGTTGTTTTGTAAGTTTGTCGTCTAATGGTTACGCATTTACGTATCAGTTCAATTTCAAATGTTTTTGGACAATATTTTCTTCTTCTTAGCAGAAAATTTCTCGAAGAAAAAGAGAGATAGTTTCTCTTCAAATTAAAATGTGAAGTGTTTTGTTTGCAACGGTAACGAAATGATTTTAAATTGAATTCAACATCTAAAAGAATCGACTTCTATAATATTTGTCTTTGATTTTTCTCTTGTAAAACAATTGAAAAACAATTACAAACGGTTTGCATAGTAGATAGACTTTAAAACAAACATCTTATATGCTTACATCGACGAATCTTTGAAGAATAGCAAATTAATCATTTCTTTCAGTGCGTTAGACTTACAGGCAATGAAATGTTTGTTCACCTGTGATTAGGGAAAACAGTTAAAAGGAACTTTATTAGTCATTCAGTTTCAACTGAAGAAAGAGTCAAATATTCTGCTGCCATTTTCAATCAACTATTCGCTCTGAACTGAAGAAATAAACGATTGGGGGGGGGGGGGGTGGAGTTTAATAGTTGTCTATATTGAGTAAAATAAACAAAGAGAATTATTTTATTTAATAAAATAGCAGAATCTATATTTTTTGAAGCCCACTGTAATTTTCCACTGTATAATCCCACATTTTTTTCTACATGTTTGAACCACCGGGAGGGGGGGGGGGGATTCACATCACTGACACGTAGCCTGGCAAATTGACCAGTTTCGCAGATTTGGCATCAATTTGTTTGTCTGGTTAAATATGTCTTTAAAAACATCGATTAAGAAGGTGGCATTAAGTAAATCTATCTGTGATAGCGCGAAAATAAACTGGGTGAAAGGGGTGCGAAGAGTGGTGGTGGGGGGGGGGGGTGTAATTTACTTTTTACCACCCCGTTGATAATGATAGATTGAACCTTTGATCTGAGCCAAAGGCTCTGTTTTCTTTAACTTTTGTCTGCAAAGTAATGAGCTCTAACCCAGGGCTAGGCTCTTTCAAATTCACACCAATTTACCTTTAAAAATTAAATATTTCCGCTAGGTTCGTTCACGGCTGCTGTGGCGCAACTTTCAAGGAAAAGGTGAGGAAATTGACCAATCAGATTGCGATAAGAACCGGCGTCATATAAACAAAAATAATTCTTTGTTTTAAAATTTTCATAGCAAATTGCAACCACGTGAATTATTATAGTACCGGTTGAAAAACAGAAGGTTTTTGGCTTCATTTCAATTTCAAAAGTTGCTTTATATGCTTGGCTCTATTATTCTTTTTCCACAAAGAGCCAGAAATCGAATTAGCATATTTTATTTTCTTCAAATTTTTATTCATATCTCTTGCTTTCAATAACTCTCAAAAATTCCGCTGCGTAAAAGTGGCAATAATTTCCCGACAAAAGAAGCAATTTGAAATAATAATTGATACCTGAGTTTTACCCGCAAAGTTTGCTTGAAATATTATTAAAAATTAATAGCTCCTTATTAAGTTTCTTTCGGTTTGTATTTTCACTATCAAACTGAAAAAAAGTACTCGACCGTTTAGATTTTTCAAAAAAAACCCGAGCTTTCTTGCGCCGTTAAGTAACAAATCTGAATTAAAAAAACACTCGACCAGTTCTTCTTCAAAATTATCTCAAGATAATCCTGATAATAAGTCAATCACATAAACGCTCTTAAAACCTTTACAAACATGGAATCGAAGTTTGCTTGTTTTTGCATCGTCGTTTGTTTACTTCTAGCTCTTTATTTGAGCCCAGTTATCGGTTATGAAGAAGAGGAAAGCCCGGAATTAAAACGAAGAAACTTCCACGCTATGTCAGGGTACATGAAACGGGGGTACGAGGGTAACTACGCCGAAGAAGAAGGAAAACGAAATGGGCTGGGACAACTTGACACCTGGATGGATAAGAAATGGTATCGAAAATCATTCCCTCATTAAACGAAATCCAATCAAAACTTGAACTGAAACCACGAACATAAATTGGACTGAATAATTTGAAATAAAGGGTCTTTTCTCTTACTAACCCCCCCTCCCCCCCCCCTCCCCCCCCCCCCCCTCCTACAGAGAAATTTGTCAGTTTGCGTTAGTTATCAATTATATCTGTAAGAAAAAGTACCCAATAAGAACACACTGCAAAAGAGAAAAGATCCGGTTTCAGCTTTTTATAAAAAATAATGACGTCATGAATTTATGCCTAAATTCGATTATGAATTGAGAGTAAATTATGATTTCATTTCTATTTTTCTCCTACTGATATTTAGTGAAAGCTTGTAATGTTCTGTGAACTAAAGTTAAATCATAGAACTTTGTTCAAACTTGTTCAAGCCTGTTCAAGCTTGTTATTATCTCGTTCAAAGTTTTGCTGAATAAGTCGTACGGAATTTTTTTCATTTTGTTTTAATTTTTCACGTCGATCAAACATTTATGAAAAGTATAAGTCGCATAGAGTGATGAAATTCAAAGTTTTCACTACTAGCCTATATTGGTGCAAAAATTTTGAAAAAATTATCCATGGTTTTCAATTTTTATTACTCATGGCTTCAATTTTTAAAACATAAAAAAGTGACACCCTGGGGTGAAAGGTCAGAATATGGTCAGTTTCGAAAAATCAAGCTGCAATATCTGCACATACAAAACTCATATTCCGATTCCTTCTCTCGCATACTCGACTAAATTCCAGACAGGAATAGCAAAAACTGCACTAAGCAGATCATATCCTGACCCGTTCTCTTAAATGGTCGACTGACTTTGAGAAGTAGCTAGGAAAATTAGCACTTCACGGATCACACACACATAACTGTCGTGTTTTCGAAAGATGGATAGTAAACTATTCACAGGAATATACGTTACCATAGCCCATTGCACTCACTAGAAATCACTCAGTGTCACGATAAGAAGTAAAAAAAAATGATAAAACAATTTAGTTATTTCAGAAAAACAAAAAAATAAATGAAGTATGATTGGACAAATTTTGAGAGTACTTATTGGGCCTTATAAGTAAGTCTCTTTCGGTTTTCAGATGTCCTTAAGTTTCAAAGCATAATAGAACGTCTGCTTTCTTTTCTTTTCTGCAAAGTCAGCAAATCCTATGCAAATGAGACCAGTTTTTGTAG
>NC_134476.1:9220417-9282917 GCF_964194025.1 Convolutriloba macropyga
ATGAAAGTTGCGTTTTCCCAATTGTTAGGGGTATTTCTATAAGCTCTAAAATAACCATAGCAGGAAACGGAACAAGATATTTGACAGAACAAACTTTTTTATATATAAACTGTTTATATTCAATGTATTCATATGCAGTGCATGCTTTTTCTGTTTCAAAAATTATCAGCTCATTTAACAATAATACCAGAGATAAAGTTTCAACAAAACTGTAAAAAACTCTCAGCCTTCAAATTGACTGATGTCAGCGGTTTTAACGCATCAGCAACTTAAAAATGAGCTGCCCCACATATGAGCAAGTCAAATTTTGCAGGAACCTTCCGAGCGAGTTAGTCCAAATATTTGTCTTTTCAGGGAAGATGTGAAAAAATATACAACTTTAGATGCTTTGAAAGTTTTCCCATTCAAAGTGATTCAAAATCGTGCAAGAATTTTGCTATCGATACTTGAAATTTAGCAAAGTTCAGACGGAGGTTGGAAATCATGATTTCAATTTAACATGTGAAAAAAATTGCTTCACAAAACGTATTCTAAGTTGTTATGTTCTTTTAAAATATTTTATGTTTGAAATTGCGTTGAGGAATTTGGTTATGATGATTTACAAAAAGGCCAATTTGTAGGCGAACAATGCAAAGATTGTTTTTAATTTAGCAATATAAAAGACCAAAAATTGCTTCTAATTAAGTTTTCTCCTTTCATTTCTCCGGTTTATGAGAAAAATTGTTTTTCATTTTCATCGCAAACATGAATTCAACAACATATAACTTAGCTTGTTTATCTACTAAACTGGGACATAATAACTAAAAGCTGGTTTACCACTAAAGCTTAAGTTCTTACGGTAGACTGCTCATCAGATTTTTAGCAAGCTTTCAAAACCTTTTCAAGCAATCACTATAGATTTTTGGTATCCATTTTTCACACCCACCCCCACCCACCGCGCAGTTTCTATGAGCCCCAATTAATAATGAAGCCGTTAACACGTGACTGGGGTCGGGGGTAGAGGACGTAAAAGTGAATATGAGTTGCCCACTATAAGCTGTGGAAGGGGGGTATTTTGTTTGTATTTTGGAGTAGTTTTGTGAAAACGTTCTCTAACTTGTCACTCTTCCTAATCGATTGTCTGTCACTGTCTGCTTAGGTCGGAAAAATCATGGAAGGAATTATAACTGACTGAAGGAACTTCAATGAAAGCTTTAAAAGCCGCCAGAGTTAAAAAATTTGTTCATTTTCATTTTAAACATATTTGAAGAAAATTGTGATATGTTTTGCAAACCAATAACTTGATTAAAAATTTCACACAATCTCGTTCATTTACAGAAACAATTACAACGTAATTTTAGTAATGGTGGGGGAGGGGGAGTGATGTTGTCTGTTTTATAAAGAAGGCTGAGGATATGTCGTGCTATCGAGCACGAATAACAAGAACCTGTTCAATTTAACAATTGAATTTAAAATATAATCCCTATAATTGTGAAAGTTTAAAGATTTGTGCAGAAAAAGGGAGACTGAGATGAGTTACATACACCTCTGGTTACAACTCAGGTTGGAAAAATAAATTCCCACTGTTATGTGGCAAATGCTAGGGCAGTTTCTTAGCACTTGGCATAAAACTCTACCGACCTTAATATGTTGTTCAATAAACATTGAAGGTCAGCGAATTGGTTTGTGACGGTCACTACTAGTGGTAGGTCGGGTCATCACAAAATTTTATTATTCATGAACAATGAGGATCTTGCAACTGAACAAACTGGAAGCAACAATTCGGCTCAAATAAGAAACCGTCATTATGATTCTTATCACCATCATCAGTTCAGATCGATAGTTTAAGTCCACATTCTTGTGGCCGTTGAAGCGAGGTGATGCCAAGTTTATGTTTTTCTTTGTGCTCTCAAACGCTTAGATTGCTTAGAAGTAGATTCCGTCTTGCTGTCATCAATTTTAACTCTTGCGACATTGTTTTCACTATCGAACACCGCCTATTTCAAAATATTTGGCTATCTGAATGGAATGTTTATTCGTTTTTGGGTAATGAAAATGACCGGGACTGTTTCCGACCTGCTTGTCCTTCTGGAGAGAAAAGTCTCACAAAAAAAACAAAGCCAGCGACAGCTGGTAGTCTCATTATGTGTCCTAGCAGTAGTTCGATAAAGTTTTTGCGCTGCATCATTGAGGGTTTTCAGTGTTCTGTCGGGCCAGCTGATGAGAATATTCGAGTGAAACATTTTGATTATGAAACCTAACTTTAAAATGGATCTCAATCTCAGCAAATTTCTTTGGTGTTTAATAATTTACTCCATAGTAGTCAGTGAATCACGGCAGTGTTTTAGATCGCCTTCGACAAACTCCAGATCGGTGTACGTGGTATTACAAATTCTGAAGAAAGTTGGCTAGGAAAGTATAACCTTGTGTTGAAATCAAATAGTTCATTGGAAATCTTATAAAATTTTTCTTAAAAGAAGCAAAGTTAAAGAATAACGTCTCAGGTTTCAAGAATCAAGAATAAGGGGTTGAAAAAAATATCATCAAACTTGTTCCATTAACAGGACTTTTATAATATGTTCAACCAATAATAATTTGGCGTTTGAAATCAAGACGTTGCTACTATGCGTACAAATCTTTTGAACACTGCGAAAAAAGTTACAATAGTTATAATTGAAAAAAAGGAAGAGTGTAGAAGTTCAAAGGTTTTGGCAACTAAGCACAAAGGCAAAAGAATTCAGAAAGTAAAGGAACTGTATTTGCTCTTCTTCTGGTTCTTTTATTTTGAAAATCTCAACCATTGGTGTCCTTGAAATTCAGTTTGGTCTCAAAATCAAACTTTTGGAAAAGACTTCAATTTCAATTTAGAAAAACTGTATTTTTTGCGCAGGTAATCTGTTAGGTAACTTTTCAGCAAATCCCCCGAAAAAGTAAACCAAAAATTGTCAGTAATTTGTTATTTCACTTAGTTTTGTGTCCCTTAGAATAGAAGCAAGAATAATCACAGCAAAAAAGACCTTAAACAATACAAAAAGAATGAAAGGTGAAAAAAATTATGAAAAGTCCCAAAATTAAAGTTTTTTTAGAAGTTCCAAAACCTGACTCAACCACATTCCATCCGAGCTCCTGAAGGACAGGTTCAATCAGAGAGATGATTTGGCACAAATCAGTGGCACCTGTAAACTCGCAATGGTCTTAACGAAAATAATTGCATCATAATTTATGGTATTATGGTAAGCTATTTGCTCTTATATTGTGCTCTTATATATGATTTTATTTATTTTTTGTCAATTTAACAACTAATTTGCTGTATATATATATATATATATATATATATATATATTCAATAATTGGTTTTTCATGGTAATACGTATGCTTGAGACATCCAAGACAATGAAGCTATCATAATCCCATCATCGAATTTATTCATTCAGAGTAGATATTTCCCAGACTAAGGTCCCAGACCGAAAGTTGATATGTCCAGACTGAAATGAACGCACGAGGGGGGTGTCGTGCGTTCAAAATTACACGGTCTGGAAACATGAATGATCGCACAATAGTCTGGACATATGTATCTTTGAACGCATGATAGTCTGGACATATGTATCTTTGAACGCACGATAGTCTGGACATATATATCTTTGAACGCACGATAGTCTGGACATAGGCAAATTTGAACGCACGATAGTCTGGACATAGGCAAATTTGAACGCACGATAGTCTGGACATAGGCAAATTTGAATGCACGATACTCTGGACATAGGCAAATTGGAACGCACGATAGTCTGGAAATAGGCAAATTTGAACGCACGATAGTCTGAACACAGGCAAATTTGAACGCACGATAGTCTGGACATAGGCAAATTTGAACGCACGATAGTCTGGACATAGGCAAATTTGAACGCACGATAGTCTGGACATAGGCAAATTTGAACGCACGATAGTCTGGACATGGGCAACTTTGAACGCACGAAAGTCTTAACAAACTGACCCTGGAGCGCACTAAAATTTTTTGAATGAAACCAAAAATCCCAAAAACTGATGAGTGCATGTTCGACAGGAAATGGGGATTTTTTAACGCACTTTGAACGCACGAAAAATTTTGAACCCACGAAAGTCTGGACATAGGCATTTTCCGTCTGGGAGGGTATGGACATGGACAATTTCCGTCTGGGACAGTTCGGACATACCAACTTTCCGTCGGGGACCTCAACCTGGGTTGACCTGTGAACAGCAAACAATGATTAATTTCAAACATTGAACGAGCGAACCAGAAATTATGAAAATTAATGTCATATATGTTATTCTTTGTTGTCTGTTTTAACTAATCTCTTTGCTTAGCGTAAAAATAGTGACACTAGAGCTATTAGAAACTGTAATAATTGCAATTAGTTTTTAAATCAACCAGTGATTAGATAACTAAAATTTGTTTTTTTTCTGTTTTCTGAAAGATCGTTAAGACGGAAAAGTGGAAAACTATTTGAGCTGTTTCAGATTAAATGTCAGCTGATATACTGATTGAAGGCATTTAATTTTCAGTTGCATTTTGAACATACTTTATTAACACCGATACTTACTTTCAACCAGTAAGAAATGCAGCCCTTCAGACAACCGAGCGACTGGGCATTTCAAAAATATACCCTAGCTCAAAACTAATGCCAAATTTGTAAAAATTTGCACATTATCTCTTCACAAGATCAAATTTGCAGAATTTTGCAAATTAATGTTGAGTGTGCAAAAATTTGCAAACGATGGGCCCAGTTCGTTCCGGTCGAGCTCTGCTTAATTTATCAATGTGGGATATTTTCCTAACCATTTCTCAGAGAGTGCTTAGTTTAATTGAAGAATGTTCAAAGTACATCTTCTAAACGATTTGTGTGGTTAAATCACCCTACAAGGCCAAATGCGAACTATAAGAGACACAATTATTCAGACCTATTTGCAAATATTTGTAAAAATTAATGCATTTTTTTTTACAAAATTTGCAAATTTCTTTATAAATAATTGCAAATTTGACATTAAGTTAAAACTAGGGTAGTTCGCCAATGGAACATAGGGATGAATCAGACCGGCACAAGCCTCGAAACCCAAGTTTTCTGAGCTTTCTGATTCTTGAGCAAAAACAACTACCTTTATTGGCAAAAATAGTTGGTTTAAGCGTCATAAGCCATATGAATAAATGATTATTATAAGAAAATATTCCAAAAAAATGACGTCTAATTTTTTTAAGTAAAAAGATTAAGAAGGATTGGGGGGCCTGAAAAGTAACGGCAACAAATGTATAAAGATTTTCTTCTGCAAAATTAGAAATATGACATTGAGATTAGTTTCTAAAGTTTTATGTTCTTAATTATCACCAATTTTAATCTGATCCAAAGGCCCACTGATTTGAAGTTTTAAAGTAGATTCTTTTTTTCTCAGGTAATTGTGGTCATACACAATTTTTTAACTTTGTTGCGTAATTTTGTTTTCATCACCACTTGAAACTTCATATTGATAGAGGTGTTTTAATAGAAGAAAAAAATTTAATTGAAGATCAATTATTTAAATATTTGGTTTTTTCAAAGTTTTGTTGATTTTTCTACCGTGTCTTTGTATCAATATTCACTAGTTACGAACAGCTTTTTCTCAAAACTCTACTTCATCCATAAATTGTCAACGATAAAAGTATGTTTTGTTAAATCTAACTCTCTTTTCTCTCTCTCTCACACACACTCTATCTCCCTCTCCGAATATTGTTGCTCTCTAAATGATATTAGAGATTACATAGTTACATATTTTGCGTTTGCATTTCTTTCAGTTGTTATAGATCTCAAGTCAATGGCTGGTGACTGCTGTATTTGATGCATATCTCAAGCATAAAGCAGGCGTGTTTTTGTTGCAGTCTCTGTCTGTTATGTTGCCACGCTCTTTTGCTTACTGCCGTAAGTTGCCAAGTTGCCGTGAAACGTGGCCGCTACTTCCTGATCCGGTTTTCGTTACTGTTCATTGTCTGTCCAAATTCTAACTTAAAATGGCTACGGTATTTTTACCTTGTCAAAAAGAGACTGTTTTGGTAAAAGCTTGGTCTGCTGCATTCGTTCAGGATTTATATCCAAATTGCGTTATGTAAACAATCGTGTCATTGATGTCCTAGGTTTGTCCTGGAACCTGTTTCACTATTTTAGCAAGTACGTTGTTGTCGCTTGAGGAAAATTTTGTGTCATTGCGGAAATATTTTGTCTAAATGAGTGCTTCTTCTCCGAGCATGTGCTTAATGCAATGTGCCTGATTAACGGCTTTCTCCCAAAAAATTTTCAAGAGGTCCATTTAAACAGTTTTCAAAAGTGACTGCGTGACTTCTATCAATGCCTTCTGGTTGTCAAGAAAGCGAATATTGAATTACATAAACGGATAATGAAGTCATACTGACATCCTGGATGTCCGGAATCACTATGGGGGCGTTTTTGCCCCCATAAAACATCTCTAACCTAACTGCACCCCGTATAATTTTTTTTTCTCAGGCCGTCTTTCGAGGGCAAATCTGCCATCGTTAGTCGGTTTAAGTTTTTTTGTTAGGGAGTATTTGAATCAGAAAAAAAACCTTTCGTGCTATAAACTGTGACTGAATAGATTGAAAATGCTAAGCGAATAATGTTGTATTCACCGAGTTTTAAATCACTCTCAAATTGATTTTTGTTCACTTTAATAGGGTGATTTCATTGTATATAGGACAAAGAGGCTCGTTAATGTGCGTTTGCACATGATGTTACTACCCAAGCTCATCTACATTTTTGACTTAATTTTCAACAGCATGAACAGATAACAAAAATAGATGTTTGAGTTTAAAAAAATTGTTACATAACCAAACTACTAATTGAATTCAAAATGCCATGCCTCATGGCAGCGCTAACGAGATCTGCCATTTAAAAAACTACGAGAGAAAACAACAAACAACAAAACAAGCAAAAACAAAAATTTCACGGCAGAAAACCAATATCTAAACTTAAAAGCAAATGGTAACAACGTCAAATTGCAATCAGATAAAACCTTAACTTAGTTTTTCCTAAATATACAGCCGATGGACGTTTTCCTTAGTGGGACTAGGTAACAAGTCGACAAAGAGAAGAAAAAATGACTCTAAAATCAAAAGTAAATCAACATTTTTTAAACCAAATAATTTCAAAAGTCTGAAAAACCTTTAACTTATAACGAAATATCTCTTGATTAAAAAGTCATTAGGAATGCAATGGGACCTGTCTTTTGTTATAAGAAGCCATAGTAAGGGACTAAAGATGCAGAAAATCTCAAAATATTAAGAACAATTTGCAAAAAATTATTGAAGCCATTAAAATCACTAGCTATTATCTGAACATTATATATTTTTATTTCAGTTTTGATTTATAGTAATTCAGCTTAAGGTATACTGAAATAATAAGTAAGTTCATTTAGGCCACATTTGAAAATCATTGGGATCTCTTATTACCTGAATGTGCTAAAAAGAAGAGAAAAAGAAATAAAATACACCACTCACAAAGTATCGAAGCCATTAGAGAATGGACTTTTCATTTGAAACTTTTTCAATTTTCCTTTACTATTTTACAAAATTGTTTTATAACAGAAATGTGTTGTTTTAATTGTTACAAAATGGCTTGAAAAACAACAAATATAAACAATTTTATTAAAACCCATAGTATCAAAGCCATTAAGTTCAATAGCTTTCAACGGAATTAAGTGAACACGCTACGTTCTGCGTCAATAGGAAATAAAATTTTTCATTCATATTTCATCAATAACTCATCATAATAAATCGTTTGGCAATGAAAAGTACATTAAAATCACGAAAATTTTGAGAAAAACCTGTAGTATTAACGACAAAAATTCAATAGCTTCCAATGGAAGCGATTAAATGAGTAAATCGATACATCGATGTGACAACAAAAAACTTTGTCATTCAAATTTCAATAAAAAGGCATTACAACATGTCATTGACTATGAGAACAACAACAAATACAGGCAAAAAGCCAAAACTCAGTAGAAAAGTGCGAAAAAAAGTGTCGAAGCCATTTAAACAATAAGCTTTTCTCTGAAAATGTTCCATTGAACATCTTCTCTAAGCCAATGGAATCTATCAAATTTAAGATATTTTAAAAGATTTCAAAATGAACCAAAGTTACGAAAAAAATATCCAAAAATTAAAGAAAAATTATGAAAACTCGTGCATCTAAGTCAAAAAAGCAATAGTTAGAAGATGAAACCACTAACTAGATAAATTCTTGATAAAATAGGAACGAGAGTGTTCTTTCATAACTGAGACTGACTTACAATTCATGGAAATAAGTTCAAGATTAATTAATGTTAAAAAAATATTACCAAATGAATATTAAAAGACTTAACAGTCATTGAAAGCATTAGCTTCAACGGAAGGCAATTTAAATGGTAAGCTATGCCACGATGTGAGCAAAAGGATGTTTTCAATGCATGGGTAATCATTAAAACATCACAAAGTCTTATGACTATGAAAACAACAATAAAAACACGCAAAAACAAAAAATTCTGTAGGAATGTGCCAGAAGAAAGTGTCTAAGCTATCTAAAACACAAGGTGTTCTCTGAAAACTTTAGCTATGATCCCCTGAATTGTTTTTCTAAGCCAATGGAAGCAATTAATCTTAGGGTAACAGGATAAGATTTCAAAAGAGACCAATAACACGAGATTTCCTAAAAAAAATGAAAACTTGTTGAATTGAAGTCATATAACCGATAGATAGAAGATAAAACCGCCAACTGGATAAAATTTCGTTGAAGTAGAAAGGGAAATGGTTCTGTTATTACTAAGACTGACTAACAGTTCAAAAAAATAAGCTTAATATTGATTTATGTTCAAAAAAAAACAAAAAAAATTTTTTTAAAGGTCTTAATAGTCATTAAATTCATTAGTTTTCAACGGAAGTCAATAAACGCGCTCAATTATGCCTCGATGAGAGGACAAGGATAATTGTCATACATAAATAATCCGTAAAACATCACAATAATCCTTATGACTATGAAAACTACAGCAAATACAGGCAAAAACAAAGAAAATCTGTAGAAAAAAGTGAGAACAAAGTGTTGAAGCCATTTAAGCCACAAGTTTTTATCGCTGAAAAAATTATCTCTGACCCTTTGAAGGCCTGCGTTGAAACCATGTAGCCATCAAAATTAGGATAAACTGATAAGATTTCAAAAGGAACCAATAATACGAAATGTCCATAAATTAAATAAACATTTTTTTGAAATCTTGTGGCATTGAAGTGATATCACGAATAGTTAGAAGATAGAAACATAATAATTTTGGTTGCAGCACGAAAAAAAGAAGTCTTGTTATTACAGAGACCGACTTACAGTTCATAAAAACTCGTTTTTGATTGGTTAATATTAAAAAAATTTTGAAAATGTCCCTTAGCTGACCACTCAAGCCTGACCACACAAATTTTTAATTAAAGTTACGGAAACTGATATACGAATCCAAAAAAAACAGGAGCAATTCCTTGGAAACGAATTTTTGCTCGTTGGGCTTCATTTGATGGTAAATGAGGTGTGTCATTAACGGAAACTCGGCATGAAAAGTGATTAGTCTCTAGTTGACTTGAAAAAAGAAACAAAAAAATATGCAAAATTTTCTAAAAAGAGCTCTCAAATAGAATTCGATTTTTTTACAGTAAACTTCCCTGTGAGACCAGAACTAGTCTTTTTATCGCCTTTCGTCTATTAGGAACGCAAAATTGATTTATTTTGTGGCGTGAAATGAAATTTTGAATTAAAACTTCATAGGAAAAAATATTAATTCGAACAAAAATTTCGGTAAAAGTGAACAAAAGTGAACCAAATATCCCGTGTTCACAAGAAACTTAGAACACCTCGATAACTCCTCGAAAAAAAAAATGAAATTCAAGAAAACTTTTTAATTTCGAATTCTACTTTGGATGAATTTTCTAATGATACCACTCACATTTCTCTAAGATGAATATATCGATCGCGAAAAATTGTCTGAACAAAAAAAAACCTAATTGAGTATATAGTTCCTCCCCCCACAAGTGGAGTCGGAACAGTTATATATTTTTTAATTACCAATTATTTTTTCTCTCATTTCTGCCATAGTAAAATTTTTGCTCAATGTAATCGCGGAAAACAGTGACAGTTGCAATTATACATATGGAATCATGAATCAAATTTAATTTTGGGAGTGAGATTTCAGTGCTCGAAAATAATGTTGCCTTTTTAAACAACTTGTTTTCCCGGCTGTTAAAAAATTTAAATGATGTATTTTGATCAAAGATATCGTGCAAAGTTTTTCTTTTATTAAACAGGTGCAGGTGAAGAAATTAATAAGACTGGTACCCCTAATTTTGTATTTAGATCGGAAACCTAAAGAACTTTTTCAACTTTTCTTCGTTTTCATATCTAATCAGTGAGCTGTTTTTTGTCGCTGAATTATTGTCGAAGAACTTTTGTGTTAATCCACACGGTTTAATTTCATGCGTCACTGACTATTTCAGAGATTTCTTTTCCGAGCAAAAAAACCGATGAATGTTTATTTTTATTTGGTTCAAATATAAAGCTCTTTCAGATTTCAAACGTTTGTTTACATTCTAGACACTCATTTTGATCACGCTTTCAAGTCCCAAAATTTGACGACTATTTCTTTGCGATTTTTAAATTTCGATGTTCCATTTATCGCCATAATTTTTATACTCAGCCAAAATTTGAAATCGAATCTGATAGAAAATTCGAAAGCTTGATGACAAATGTCAGTCAATTTTGTGGAGAGTTAAAAACAATTGACCGAATTGAATGTGTGATAATATTTATAATTATGAAAAAATTAAAATTGCAAAACTAAAGTCAAAATATTAGCCTGATATTAATTAACCTTAATTTTTTTTTATCATTTTATCTTTTTTTTATTAGCTTTGGGCCGAGATATGAGCGCGGGCAATTATAAAAGATATTTTTTCCGCAAAAAATGTCTTTTTATCAGCTTGTGCCAGTTCATTTCCTTACAAAATTTTCCCTGCTTGAAGTAATTTCCTCAATCCGAAATGCCCTAAAATGAACAACTATATCTCGGTATACGTTTGTGTTTGAGTCAAAAGTTAAATTTTATCTCTTAATGTTATCTTGGAGTTTTAGCCACGAGATTTGCATTCTTCACATTATAACCGTTTTTCACGATATTATTCCAGATTTTTTTGTGCCAGGAAGACGGTTTTTGGGTCAAATGAGGTCATATGGCACCTTATGTCTGGCAATTTCTACGTTATTCCATCAATTCAGGCTGGTTAAGACCCTTAAAGAGGTCACGTTTTATAAAAACAACTGTTTTTTGTCGAGTTTAAAATGAACTTTAGCTGGAGTTCTATATACTACGAGACAAAGTTCTGTAGGCAGTTTTCTGTAACTTACAATTGCTGTCCTGTACTTTTAACTAGGCTTAATTTTTCCATTTTCTGCTGGAAAAATTACAAAAAAATTGACAATGAAACTACTGTTTGTGACTTTGATTGTGTTGCTTTCCTTTACAACTAACATACCTCAAGTTGTTTCGGTAAGAAATTCACTCTTAAGCAACTTATTTCTTTTCAGGTTGTATATATACTCAGTAAAACTGTGCAGAGTTTGATTAGGGCTCAAATTATTATTTACTATATTTTATGAGAATATATATATATATATATATATATATATATATATATGTATATATATTTATATATACATATAAATGATGTTTTCTATGACTACTTGCTGATTGAAACTTCACATTTTTGCTTACAATCATTTTTTTCATCTCAAATATAAATTACGCGTTCAATAACAATAATTTTAAAAGGAAGTTTTTGGTCGAATGAAATTTTGGGGTCTCTAAACAGTGAAAAAATAATACTGATCCTAATAAGGAGACTAAAGTGGTATTTAGTGAATAATTATTTGTATTTCTTTTTAATTTCATGCCTCAAAACTTTTTACGCAAGAACCTACGCAAGAAAATTTTTTAAACAAAACTAGTTCCAGATTTTGATCACGTACATCACTTGCGCGTAGTATACCTGGAAGCATTCAGTGGTCTTTAAGTAAACCAAGGCTGCTTGGTATTGTGCTTTCGGACATGATGTTACCACCCAACTCATTCATTTTTTTTGGTGAATTGAAGATCAAACTAAGAAGTGAAAGGAAACTCAAATTGGAAAAAAGTACTTCATGCTTTGTGATAAAAAACTTTAAAAAAAAACAGAATTAAAAATACAAACGTGCATATTAGTATTAGAGATACTTGTGAGGTTAAATTTTTCTTTTAGATTGAACAAAAAAGCAACTGAGTCAAAACAGCGAGTTGAAAACAGAAAAAAGTTGCAAATTTTTTTTAAATCAAATGAAAAACTACTTTTTTAGCAAACAACTAAAATCAAATTTAACTCATATCTATTAGGTGTCATAATCCTATAATTATTGAGTTACCTTAAATTAATTACAATGAAAATTAGTCACCGAAAATTGTTTGAATTGTACGTCAGGAGTTGTCCTGCTATGTTTTTTTAAAGATTTCTTCACACATTTTCATGATTGTTTAAGTCAAATTGGAGTAGTGATTTTGGTCACGCCGAAACAAGAAGTGGAGGGAATAAGTGAGTGGTTTTGGGCGTGAATATTTTTTGCTGTCATTTTAAAGTAGAGTGAAAAAAAAGGTGTTTGAACAAGAATTCGCTTTCCCGCTAGTGGTTTTTTTGTTCACATGCGGCCAATTCACTTTGGTTTTTTTTGTTTTTTTTGGACCGTATATTTTTCTAAATGGTTTTCCCATTCTATTCTTTGTTCATTTTCAGCCTAGTTTCTTGTTTGAACCAAATGTCCAATTCTCGCTAGGTTTTTTGTTCACATGCGGCATTTTGACATTGATTGTCTTTTTTTACTTTTTATCAGATTCTTTTAGAAACGGTTTTCCCAATTCACTCATAGTCCGTTCTAGGTCCAGTTTTTTGTCTAGTGAATGAAAATTTTTTGAGTTGTACGTCAGGACTTGTACTGGTATGTTTTATTATTCTGCTAAATAAGGGCCAATAGAAACTTCATTATTCTCGTGTTGTAGAAGAGTGTTTTCGAAAAAGTACCTAGGATTAGATCATTTTTCTGGAGAGAAATTTAAGCTGGTTCAACTTCTTAAACTGCGGTCTTGTTGATTTTTTAACTGAACATTACTTCAAATTACCAAAAAGAAAGAAGAGAAACATTTTTCTGCTCAAATTGAGTCCTACTTGCTTTTTAGCAGCTACTTACATTCGATTTTTTTTGCTGAGTTGTAATCTTCGCAGCGGCTTTAGCTACCCAATAATCAATACTGCTAATATCAATCTGGTGGCTTCATTTTGCACAAAAAGTATTTAGCATGACCTCTCAATTTATATTACTAATAGTCAAAGCAATTTGCATTTTGGTCATATTCATGTGTTAAGTTTTTTAAACGTCGAATAGTTAGTTTTCAATTTTCATGAACTTGAAAGTTGAATGACTTCCTTGTAAGAACTTTGGGGTCTTTCCGATGGTAGCCCCCCCCCCCCCCCCCCCAGCATAGTGGGGGTCTTTCCGATGGTAGCCACCCCCCCCCCCCCCCCTCCCAGCATAGTGGTCAGATAGCCCCTCAAATCATGGTCAACATACCATAATGGGGGCTATAATTTCGGGGGAGGGAAGGATTTAATGAGAAAATCCCGAACTTTTTAAGAGCTACAAATTGAAAGGTCAAAGCGTAACAACCTTCAAATTTGTGCCAAAAAATTATAAGGAGATACCGCGCCTCGAAACATAGTTTTAAAAATGTATCAACTCATCATGAAACTTAAGCACAGTTCCATATGAATCAAACCCAAATTAGAACGAAACATTCATGCGTCAAAAGCTATAAAAAGGAGAAGAACAGTTACTGTTATCTTCTGGTTTCGGTTTTTTTTTGCTACTGTGAACATGTGTGAACCTAATCAACGTATATGCCTTGATTAATCAAAAAACGCTTATCAAATTAAAAATGCAAAGTTTTTTCTTTGACTTTGCCAACATCTCGACTTAAACTTAACCTGATTTTTTGCTGCTCGATTTTACTCGACTATAACTCGACCGAAATTCGATGCTCGACTTATCATCGACCCGAATCATCAGTCGAAGAAAAATATATTTTTTTGGTTCTGTTCCGTTTTTGCCTCCCTAGTTTGTACTGGGGAGGCACAAACAGAACAGATCTGTGCAAACCCGGGCCGTAACAATTCAGGCGTCATTTCATAGTAAATCATTACGTAAAAGTATGGCAGGCACGTGCGCTGGGGGGAGAGCTAGGAGAGGTTGTAAATAATATGCACCCACTAAGATTGGGTTAGGGGCACAAAGGGAAAGTAAGCAAGCATTCTTCTTATGCAAAGATAGAGGAAGTGATTTCCCCGTTATTATTGGGGAAATCTTCGGCCCGGGATTAATTGCATTTTTGTTTATTTTCATGATATCCGCAGACTGCAAATTGGCTGGTCAGTTATCCAAGACTGCAAATTTACTCTGTTCAGAATAAAACTAAGAATGCAATTTTTGACTGGCCAGAGTATATTTATAGAAGCATATTTTTTGTCTGAATTTTTCTCTGCGCAGGTTAAAAAGTGACATGATAATAATATGACCACCCGGGTCGAGGTGTCACAGCTAAATATTGCTAAAAGATGTAAGATTTGCGGTGAATTTGATTTTAAAATGTAAGATTTGCGCTCAATGCGATGAATGCGGTGAAAAGAAACTTTTAAGCGGTAAAAAATGAAAAACATTTCACCGCTTAAGCGGTGAAAGAAAATTTATCAGCGCTACCAGCAGAATGCGGTGAAAAAACAATTCACCGCTACCCTCAGAATGCGGGGAAATTTTCACCTCTAAAATCGCCAATCTTACAAAAATTCACCGCTTTCAACGTATTCAACGCCAAAAGATGCGGGCGCTTTGTGGTGAAAAAAGTTTTTTCACCGCTATTCGCCGCTAATCTTACATCATTTTTCGACCAAACCTCGAACCAGGAAGTGTAAAAATACAGAATTGAAATATCATGATTCGGTACTGGTTAACTCTAATGTACTCCGGGTGATGAAGTTTAGGCATGCATCATTGACTACCATGAATGTGCTACCGCGGATGAAACATGTTGCTCTCTGGGGTTCGTGTGCAAGATGATTGGATATTCAGACGCAGACGACGACCCAAAGACGAAATTGAACGAGACATTTGGCTGCTTTCCATGAAACCCCGTCAATAGTAAACAGCACAACAACTATATTCCCACTGTTCCATTTCGTAACAACAATCAAATGAAAAGAGACATTAGCTGATTAAAATTGTGTGTGTGATCTGGTTATGGTAAAAAAATGAAGGCTTTTTGAAAATTATCAATTAACTCCTTCAATTTGTACTAAGATGGAGACAAAAAGTTGTGGCTGGTTATCGCACCCAAGCGCGCCCACAAGCCCGCTAGTTAGAAATTCGCTTTACCATTTCGGCTAACTGACGTCTTCAGAATTATTGTGCTCTATCTGTTGACGTCTCGTCCAATAAACGCACCAAAATATACAATTTTCAACAAATCCGATTGAGAAAGATACTTTACCGAATGCGTTCAATGGAACTAATTTCGACATAGCATAATTCTATATGATAAAATCTAATACGTTTGTCAGCTGCTCGTGGAATTTGAAATGAATCTATCGTGAGATTAGCTTGCCAAAGACATTTTTATGTATACGCCCAAAAATATTTTCATTAGCACCGTCATTTGTTTGTATCGTGGTCTGTCAATTGGTTAACACAACAGTTGTTAAAGCTGAGCTTAAGAAGGTTTACTAGGTACCACCAGAGGGAAAGCAATTGTTGAAAAGATCCGGTTGAAAAGATCCGAAAAAATAACGTAAGTTGGCTTCAGATTGTAAGTTGGTTTTTGCAGCGTTTGTTAAATTTTGCGCTCCTGCTTAACAATCTAGGTGATTACACTTTTTTCTATTGATTGTAGATTTTTTTGCCCCTCAGTCCATTTGCACCCCACACTTATACATTTTATCGCATAATTCTACCGCATTTCATGCACTTACAATGCGGTTTTGAGGTTTTGAAATTATCACAATTAAAGTTATTCAATTTTGCTTATAGTATATGCAGACAAGGAATAATGCGTATTACTACTACTGTCGCCTGTCGCGTTTATCTTTGACAGGATTGGGCATTTCAATATTTTTTTTGACAACCGGAAATACAAAACTATCAAAATGTCTACCGATACCGGCAATTTATTATTGTGACTAAACTGGAGGGTCTCTGAGGACGAAAAAGTAAATATATGGGGGAGGGAGGGGCTGTAAAACCGACTGGTTATATATAGGACTGGGAGGAAGAGAAAGGATCCTGATTGTATTAGACTTCCAATTAGTAGTTTTTTTAAGCACTCTAGATTGTAAATAGGGGTCTTTGGTTACCGGTTAAGAGAATTATCGTAAAAAAATCTACAGAATCTAGCGTTAACATTAATGACATTAGTCACCAAAATTAGCTGATTAGCTGATTCTTTTGCTGAGCATTTCCTTAGTTTTCTACTCTTATTCAATTATCCTTTTTCGCTATATCTAATCATTTGTATTCTCAATTCAATTTTTTGTCATTTTTGTTCCGACCCCACTTGTGGGGGGGGGGGGGGGGGGAACTATATAATCAAACGGGTTTTTTTTGTTCAGTCAATTTTGGCCGATCGATATATTCATCGCAGAGAAATGTGAGTGGTATCATTAAAAAGCTGGTCGAGCGTAAAAATCAAAATTAAAAATATTTTTTTGATTTTCGTTTTTTTTCGAGGAGTTAGCGAGGATTGAATTTTTGTGTGAACAACGGGATTTTTGTTCACTTTTAGTGTGATTTTTCTTCAAATTAAGTTATTTTCTATAAAAATATATTTCAAACTTAAATTTCTTGCCAAAATGAACCAATTTCGTGTTCCTAATAGACTAAAGGCGAGCAAAATGACTAGTTGTGGTCTCATAGGGAGCTTCAATATTTAAAAAAAATTCGAAATCTATTTGAGAGCTCTTTTTTATAAAACTTTTCTAGTTCTTTTTTTTGCTTTTTAAGTCACCTACTGACAAGTTACTTGTCATATCAAAGTTCCGTTAATGAAAAACCTCCTTTGCAGTAAAACTATGCCCAATGAACAAATCGTTTTCAAGGAATTGCTCATGTTTTTTTCAAAATCGACTCTAGTTTTCGTAATTTTAAAGGGAATTTTGAATTTCTATCTGAGGTGATACTAATTTTTTGGAGTCGCACTGCATGGACTCAATGACTAACATTGCAATATGATCCGTAATGAGATTTAAGTGACTATATCTAGTGCTTTGAGTGGACAGCTAACGGCTGTTAAGACTTTAAAAAAAAATTTTCGAAAAATTTTTTCGAACCTTAACCAATCATAAACATATTATCCTGAACTCTAAATCAGTCTCTGTGATGACAGCACCCTATTCCGTACTACAGTAACCACATTTGATTTAGCTGGCGGTTTTATTTTCAAACTTTAATAATATGACTTCAATGACACAAGATTTCAAAAATTTTTTTGGATATTTGAGTATTAAAGGTTACTTTTGAAACCTTATCACATTACCCTATTGACAGCTCCTATAGGCTTCAAAAAGACGTTCAGTGGATCACAAATAAGTTTTTCAGGAAAAACTCATGGTTTCTACTGAATTTTTGCTGAATTTGTCTACTGAAATTTTGCTTTTTGCTTGATTTTGTTGTTTTTTTTTTCATAGTCATAAGACTTGTTGAGATTTTTTATTGATCAACTATGCATGAAAAACATCCCCATACTCCAAATGAAGAATATTTGAGTGTAGTTATTGACTTTTGTTGAAATTTAATGAATTTAATGGCTGTTAAGAAATTAAAAAATAATTTTTCGAAATTAACTGTTCACGAAATCTTAAAATTTTCGTGAACAGTTAGTCAGTCCTAGTATTGACAGAACCCCTTTGCTTTCTACTTTAACTAAAACAAATTTTGTTGGTGGTTTTTTCTTCTACCTATTGATTATATGACCTCAATAACACAAGAATTCGAAGTTTTTTAAAAAAATTTTTTGGGTACTTTCATATCTTGGTTACTTTTGAACTCTTATCGCATTATCCAAATATTATTCACATTACCCGAATATTATTCACATTATCCAAATACTATTCTAATCCCGTTGGCTTGGAAAAGACATTCAGTGGATCACATAAAAAGTTTTCAGAGAAAAGCTAATGGTTTAAATGGCATCAAAATTTTCTTCTCGCACTTTTCTAGAGAATTTTTAGTATTCGCAAGTTTTTTATGTTGTTTTCAATCATAAGACTTATTGCAATCTCCTATTAATTATCTATGCATGGCAAACGTCTTTTTCCTGCCATCGTGTTGTTTCTGAGCGTAGTTATTGACCTCCATTAAAAGCTTTTGAGTTTAATGGCTTTTAAGACTTTAAAAAAAGTTTTTCTAAAAATTTTGAACATTAACCGATCCTAGATTTTTTTTCGTGGACTGTTAGTCAGTTTTAGTACTTACACGACCCCTTTTTATTTCTATTGTAGCCGAAAATAATCTGGTGAGTGGTTTCATCTTCTACATATTAGTTTTAAAATTCAATGTCACTAGTTTTCAAAGTTTTTTTTCAATTTTCGGATATTTTTTTGGATCCTATTGCAATCTTATCATTTTATCCTAAAACTGATAGTTTCTATTGGTTTAAGGAAGACGTTCAACGAATCATATATAAAGTTTTCAGTGAAGAAATCATGATTTAAATTGCTTCGACACTTTCTTCTGGCACTTTTCTACTCAATTTTTGGTTGCTGCCTGTCTCTGTTGTTGTTTTCAACTTCAAATTTTTGTTGTAAGGTTTTTTTGACCAAATACGAATAGCCAATAAAATTGTTGTCCCATGGAGGCATAATTTAGCGTATTTATAGGATTCCGTTGAAAGCTAATGAAATTAAAGGCGTTGAGATTACGAATTTTCTCAAACGCTTCGTGGTTCTAATGTATTTGTTCATATTTGATTTTTTGAAACTATATTGATAAAAAAGAAGGATTCCATAGCTGTTAAAAATTAATTGAACATAGAAAAATTTTCAGTGAAGAGTTTTTTTTAATGCTTTCGACACTTTTCTTGCTCAAATTTTTTCTGGAAATTGCTGTTTTTGCCTGTTTTTGTTCTTCGGTTTGCCGTAAATTGCTGACTAGTCTCTTAGGATTTTAATTGAGGTTTGAATTAAGGAATTCACCCGGATCAGTTAGTCAATTTATAGCCTTTAGTCTAAAAGTTTATGACATACAATTTCACACTATTTTCAATTTTTTCAGTTTTTTATGTTCTTTTCGTTAAATTGTAACTTATTTTCATCAATGAGAGGTCACAACCAATTTCTTGTATTCCAACAAATAACTTATCTACTGAATTTTTTTGGTAACCGACGCTTTGTTTGTTGGAAAATATGCGTTTTTTAGAACGTTTTTGAGTGGTCATTTTTCGCGCTTCTTTAGCAATAGTTTGTGTTTTCGCAAATCGTTTCCAATTTTTTTAGGTTTTTCTTTAGTTCGTTTTTAAGGCTTAAACTACCCAAAGACAAGGTCTTTTGTGTTCTGTAGTAACTTATTATTAATTTATCATGGATTATTCTGATAAAAGCTAAAGATTTTTAAGACTTTTAAAATTTTTTGGTTTAAAAAATGTTGATTGGTTTCTGAATTTTTGCCTCATTTATCGTAACATAGTCTCATTAAAAAATTTTCCATCCACTTTATGGCTAAGACAAATTAAATCTGATTATTTAAGGTTCTATCTGACTGCATTTTGACGTTGTGACTATGTGCTTTTAAATTTCGATAATCAGTTTTTGCCGTGAAGTTTTTGTTTTTGCTATTTTTTTGTTGTTTTTTTGTCTCGTCGTCTCTTTAAGGTCAGATCTCAAAGGCGCTGTAATAATTCATGGCATTATGTAATTCAATTATTAGATAGGTTGTGTAAAGATTGTTTTAAACCCAAACATCTATTTTTGTTATTTCTTCATTTGGTTGACAATTAAGTCAAAAATGTAGATGAGCTCGGGTCGGAACATCATGAGCGAACGCACATTAACGAGCCGCCTTGTTTGCTTATATCACTCATTCATGGAGTAGTCCACCCATTACAAAACTTGAAAAACTAAATTCTTAACTGAGTATTCTAAACATAATTGTTCTGTACATTAGATCTCTAACTTGACCCAAGTCATTACACCTGGCCTCTATTCAAATTGTTAAAAATTACTTTTAGGTATTCTGGTTTAAAAAACATTAAGATAATAATTTTGATATAATAAAAAAATCTCAATAACTAATAAAAATATACAAGAATTACAAAAAAAATAAAATTGTTAATAACAATAATACAAATAATAATAAGATAATAAAACAAAAATGATAGCAATAATAGTATTTATAATAGCAATAATAATGATAATAATAATAATAAAAAAAATTATACTAATAATAATAATAATAATAATAATAATAATAATAATAATAATAATAGTAATAATAATAATAATAAAAGTAATAATAATAATAGTAATGATAATAAAAATAAAAAAATAACAAAAATTGTGGTGAGGTATCCGATCCTCATCTGCAACCAAGACTCTAAACGTACTATTATAAACTCTGTTAACCTTTCATATCTTTAATATGCACTCAATGACCTTTTGTACATAAGTACAGCCATTGCTTTGTTTAAACGGCCGGTCGAGCCACAACAGAACAGATGCAAGAGTCTCTGGATCCAGAGAGTACGTATTACATACAAGAAAGACTGGATAGCTGGAACCAATTTAACCACATCACACCAACAGAACTCTATAGGAAAAATTCCTCGGAACAAGACGCCTCCCTTAACAACAAAATTTGGATAAAGTTCAAATCGGATAATATTGAGTTGGAATGGATCAAGGACATAGGAAGCCCGAAGAGCTTCATCAACGAAGAGAAGGCAGAGCACATACTCAAGAACTGCCGCAAAGCAAGAAGACATCAATACACTCAAGACCCCCAGAAGTGTACCGATGTTTCAACATCGTATCAATTACGATAACAGGGATAATCCAAATGTATCTCACGTCAGTCGACTGGACCTCTAAGTACAACAGGGTGCTAATAGTAAAGACTCGCACGGTGAACATCCTTGGAAGAGACATATCCTCCAAACTGAGACTCGCGCTAAGCCAAAACCCAGGTAAACAAATAAACTATATAAACACAGATCTTTCGTTCAAAACAAAAATTATGGAACAATTCCCCCACCTTTGTACAAGAATAGGAAAGTCAAAAAACAATGCAGCCAAATATGACATAAAAGGCGACATCTACCCAAAACAACATATAGCAAGACGAGTACCGCTCCAACTGACGGACAAAATAGACAAAGAGATAAAACACTTGCTCGACACAAAACCAATAGTCCATCTCAAAAAATGTTCTGACGATGTGTTTCTTATCCCAATTGTCATCACCGTAAAACATTAAAAATCCATAAAACTCGCACTCTACTCCCAACTGCTAAACACCGCTATTAACAGAAATAAATACCAAATGCAATCAATCGACAACCTAATGGATGCCGTAGCCAAATCCATATCAGAAAAAAAACAATTCCAGGGGAATTCTTTTTCAGTAAAATAGAGCTGAAATACGCTTAAAACCAAATACTACTCCAACCATCCATTCAAAGACATTGCAATTTTAATATCCTCGGGAAAAATAAACAGGAACATATAGATTCATAAATGGTTTCTATGGCCTATCAGACATGCCCGCTACATTCCAGAAACGCTCAACAAAACGCTCGAAAACATACCAACCAAATTCAATTTTCTAGACGATATCCTGATAATAACAAGAGGCATTATCTCAGATCATAAATCCGACACTAAACGTATACTCAAAGGATTAGACGAGAAAACCCGGCAATAAAACTAGAAATTCGCACGAATTAACTTAACTTGGCTCGGCTACAACATAACCCAAACGGGCATCTTGCCGAATACAAAGAAAACAGAATCCATAAAAAAATTAGAACCACCTAAAACACTAAAACAACTACGCTCTCTAATGGGATCAATTCATCAACTCATTGAATTCATCCGTGACCTAGCTAACCTACTCGACCCGATCGGACCCCTACTAAAAAAAGAAAACATTATCAACAACAAAATAAAATGGTCAGACAAACATACAGATGCGCTAAACAAAATAAAAACCAGATATCTAAAATCAGGGAACAGAAGCACTTTGATAAGAAGAAACCCACAAGGGTAAAACGTGACGCGAGTCACAAAAGACTAGGCTCAAAACTCGAACAATGGGAACCAAACGGATGGTTCCTAAAAGCGCAGAACAAAGACATAGCACCAACGAAATTGAACACCTAGCAGTCGTATGAGCTAAAGAACATTTTTGATTCTACTTGTATGTTTCTGAATTTAATAACTTAATAACGTAACCAATCACAAAGCCCTACTTTTGGCAATAAAAACTAACAGAGGAAATAAATCTAGTTACAGCCACCTAACCAGGTGGGTAGATAGACTACTACCCTTCACGTTTAAATTAAATCATTTACCAGATAAAGAAATGGGCTTCACCGATTATCTAAGTACACACCCCCAATCACCAACAACTGAGGTAAGCAAAGACGATGATCTGTAGTTAACCGCATCAAAGACTTTTATTTCACATTAGAAAATGAGTCTCGACGCTATAAATTTTCGGCCAAAAAGAACGCAGCACGAATTAAAACGTTCCATTCGGATGACGTCATTAAACACAATCAAAATACACGCACTAATCAAAGCGCATTCGCCTTAACCATTCTCACTTACAGTTGCCTTCTACACATTCAACCTCAATTTCAAAACTTTCATTAATTCAAATTAACTCAATTCAATCTAATCCTACTTGTAATCAAGTCAACGCCATCACCAGACAGAACCCCAACAGGGACACTTCCGATACCATAATCAAAATAAGATTTAGACGCGCCAACAAAAAAGCCAAAATGGACACCCTCAAAAATCTCAATAACCAATCCGTAGGGACACAAACAGTCAAAGAGGGAGAAACTTGAAACATTGGAAAAGGCCGGATCCCCATCGACGAGGACAAGCATGGAAAACTATTCCATTTCAACGAGCAACCCACACCAGAGTATCGCTCCAACCTCTAGGTCCTCGGGGAAGCATTCCTAGCGCAAGCAACAATTAAAGACATGAACCTCCAAAACATTTTCAGGATAATGGAGAAACAGGACTGGGACGCGCTGAAAAGTTACAGCAAATACTTCTACAATCTCAGACGAGACCTCGCCATTTCACCTTCTAGATGCTTACTATACGATGGAAAACTTGTAAGACCCAACCAACTACAAAACACTGTGATCAACGCAGTATACCGCACGCACCCCGGACAAGTCGGCATGATCAGACTAGCCAATCTAATCTGGTTCCCACATATACACAGAACGATTAAGCTTCGAGAGGCGAACTGCAAGCAGTGTACAGATCGAGGTAAAAACTTAAAACCCCTAATAGACAAATCCGATTTATCTAACCTACCGTCACTACACGAGCCACACCAAGAAGTACGAATAGACTTCGCAGGCACAATACTCAATGAATCGAATAATGACATGTACATTCTAGTAGCCATTGACAGTTACTCACGCTATCCATCGGCTATAGTACACCCTAATTGTGACACGCCTACAGTTTTAAGCTTCCTACAAAAATTCTGCGAATTTCATGGTATACTGCGCAGCATCCGCTGCGACCAAGCACAAGCGTTCAAGTCAAAATCTTTTGATCTTTTTTGTAAAAATAGAAACATGAAACTAATTTTCTCCCCCACACACGACGAGAGAGCCACAAGCATATTCGAACGCCTAATACAAACTCTCAAAAGCAGAATAGCCTCAATCACAGACCCACTATGGGAAAACACCAATATAGCGGAAAAAATCTCGACTATAATTGAATCGATCAGACTCATACCCAATAGGGTCACAAAAATAACTCGTTTCGAGGCACATTTTCGTCGCCCACCTAACACTGAATTGTAGAACATACTAACCAAACCAAACAATAACAACCTGTCATACTCTAAAATAAAGTCTGTCTACTTAGACAAGTAGCTGCTACAACACGCCGCCCTGACGCCCAGCGACATATGGGACCACGAGACGAACAGCGAGGCCAACCTCAACATTCGAGGCCAACCTCCCCATACAGCAAGGCCAACCTCTCCATACCAGGACCGACAACTGACTCCCCAGGGATCGGAATCAGAATCAGACGCCAACTCAGACAATGCCCCACTAGGAGGCCTAGCAAACAGGGGTACGATTATACCTTCTAAAATAACCTTTCAATTAGGAGATAGCACAACAACCATTGATCAAACAAAAAAAGTTTAGCTCGCAAAACGATAAAAACGCGAGTGCCTGAACCAAGAGGAACTCCAAAACCGTTATGGCCAGTAATTCCAGACAGAACAATTACTAAATTTACCCCTCACACGGTAACCATAGACACACATTATAGGAAAAATACAGTAATAAGGAAAATTAATACTGCGATCTCAACAAGAGACATCGAAAATACAAGAAACTATACAAACAACAAACCTAATACAAAAAATAGAAAAACCTAAACTCCGTCTAATAAATTCTGTGGCATGCAAAACAGTAGGTGGATACAACCGAAACAAAGGAAACATACAAAAATTCTGCTTAGAAGAAACCCGCCAGCGCAAAGCGGAAGCCGCAGCCCTAGGCACAAGGAGCCCACAACAAGCAGCGACTTTACACTCCATCCCATTGGAGATGCCTGGACCTTCGAGGGCCCCGCATCTTGTTCCATTTCACCAATCAAGCAAACAACAAGGAAAGTGCCATCATCAAGGCCCAAGAAAGGCCTCCCTAAGAAAACTCCCCAAAGAAGATCAGCAAATCTTCAAAACAAGCAACTGCCAACAAGAATTAGACCAACGCTAAATTAGCCGCCCTGAAACAGACTAAGAACTTCATGGACAAATCTAGAGGCAAACTGTACCTGAGCAAAAAGCAAGCCCGCAAACTAAGAAATTAAGTGTCAAAGCTAACACACCCAACACTGGAGACCACATAATCCTGACATCATCGTCGCCTGCTGACTTCATGACATCCCCATTGCCCCAGGCCAACACGATCATCAAGACCATTGCACAAAGCCAAAATGGACCCAACCCAAAAAAATGGTCAGCCGAACCCACCGTTTGCAAACTCCACGTAGAGACAATGATACCAAACCTGTCACTAACTCTCCCAACGTGGAACCTGAAGTAATCGACCTGGTAGAGTCCTCGGATAACACTCTAAACAAAGACTCATTGGTACAGAACCCAGATCCGAACTCTCATAGCTCAACCCGACCGGACATTTCCATCGTACCCCCCTCAACCGACTTTGGGCAATCATGTATAGTGCTATCCCCTGATTCTCAGGAATCAATTGCTAGCTTCCACACGGCCACCTTATCAATTCCGCGTCACCCAGCAGAGCCAAGCACCCACTCGGATCAGCAACCGGAACAGGTGACGGAAATGGAGCACGATCACGACCACTGTAACCCAGAGTAACTCACGGAAAAACTTCCGGATTTATCTCATCGGGGGAATGTGGCAAAGTATCCGATCCTTATCCGCAAACAAGACTCTAAATGTACTGTTGTAAACTCTGTAAATCTTACATATCAAGTATATGCACTCATTGTTCTTTTGAACATACGTATAGCCATTGCTTTGTTTAAACGGCCGGTCGAACCAGCCTCTTTTGATCATCGTTCCGATCGGAACAAATGCAAACTTGCACATCGTGTCTAGCTCAGCAAGAGTAAAGTTGTGAAAAAATTGTTTCTAAGCCTTCGTCTTTTGATCTTATTATTGTTTTTATTATTATCATAAAATTAATATTAACAATATTAACAATAATAATAAAAATACCAATAACAATAATAATAATGATAAAAATAAAAAATAATAATATTAAAAATAAAATATTAGTAATAATAATAATAGTAATAATAATATTAATCATAATATTAAAAATATTAGTAGTAGTAATAATAGTAGTAATAATAATAATAATAAGAAAAATTGTTAATAATAATAATATTAATAATAATAAAAACAATAATAATATTAACAATAATAATAATAATAGAAATAATAATAATAATAATAGTAATAATAATAATAATAATAATAATAATAAAAATAATAATAATAATAATAATAATAAAAATGATAATAATAATAATAATAAAAAAAATAATAATAATAATAGTATTAATAATATTGAATCAATAGTAATAATAAAAATAGTTATAAAGTTAATAATACTAATAATAATAAAAATATTACTAAAAAATAGTAATATAATAGTAATAATAATAACAATAATAATAAAAATAATAACAATAATATTAATAATAATAATATTAATAATAATAATAACAATAGTAATAAAAATGACAATAGTAATAATAATAATAATAATAATAATAATAACAATAATAATAACGATTATAAATTTGGTGATGGTAACAACAAAAATTGAGCTAATATTGAAATTATAATGTTAATAAAAAGAAAAATAATCTTATTTTCTATTTTTTTTCAAATTTTTTTTCTAATAAAACGGATTGAACAAGGAGTGTCAAGCACCAAGTTTTTGGTGGATGATTTTACCTAAACCTACGTTTTTCATCTTGAATTGAGTTCATTCTAAACTTTTCTTTAGTTCAACTCTTGTTTTTCCTTTGGGGACTACAGCTGAACTTGAATTTTTGCTCAGTTGTCCAAGTTTGTGTTGCTAGACATTAGCTTGAATCAGAAACCTGATACCGACATTTTCATGTTCTTTCTGAGTCTGCTTTTTTGTAAAAAAGACAGCTAGAAACTTGCACATCGAACTCTTTGCTCACTAATTATCATTTTTTGATCTATATTCTTAGAAAACTTTCAGTTCATAAACTCTAATCCGGTCAAAATTTCAAAACATCTGAATTTTTGTATGGCAATATTTCAACTTAGTCGACTACGAAAGGCTGCCTCTTACAATGCTAGCTTGGTATTGGTATTAGATGGTGGCGCATCCTTGAAAAAGACCAATTTAAATAACTAAGGTTTATATGCCATCCGCAAGTGACCTATGATCAGACCATTCCCGTCAGGAACCAAAACGCAGACCCTGTAATTATGGTCTGGGAACACACCGTGTGCGTTGGACTTCGGATGATCAGAGGTCAGATCCGGATGGCACCTCAATTTGGGTATTGCTAATACCGAAAAAATGAAGTCCTGATTTTACGAACACCTAAAAAGCCGTGAACAAAAATTAAACTCGAATATAGCTGTAATGCTACATTAATTGAAAATTAAGATCGAATTTCAACTATTTATTAAGGTATTATAAAAATAATGCATTAAAATTACAAATAATTGCAAACAGGTTTTGAATTTTTGATCCCTTTTTGTTAAAATTTGCCCATCCGTGGTGATTTACATGAGCACTTTTAATGCTTACATATTGATTCAAGTGAATTCCGTTGGATGGTTGAGAAAATAACACAAATTGATAATCTAAGCAGAGCTCGACCGGAACGAAGTCCGCCAATCAAATTCAAACTTTTGGTAACTTAACATTATTTTGCAAAATTTTGCAAATTTGGACATGCGAGGAGAAAATTTTCAAATGAGCAGAAAGTTGGAAATATTTGCAAATTTGAACTGTACTTCGGAAAAGGGTAGACCTTGTAATTAAATTAGAGTCAAAATTGAACCCCCCTCCCTACTAGATTTTTGAAGTCTTTTTATATGAGTAGTTATATCGGAGCAAGAGCGGGGGGGGGGGGTAAAAGGACGTACCTATGTATAAAGATTACCTATAGCCTATTTTCATCAATTTTCCAAAGACGTACCTAAAAAGAGATTGAGAACAATAGACCTGTCATCTTATCGCAATTACCCAGGGATAATTATCTTAATTGCCCCAGGGAAATGCATCCGCTCTAATGCACTTCACTTAATCTTATCTACTTAATAAAAATCATCTGCAGAACTTTTACTTTCAAACTTTTCATTTACGCATAACTTTTTCGATTATCAATTTTTTTTTAATTTTCGATTATTAATGAAGTTTTGTTTTCAATAATTTCAAATTATTGGAAGTTTTTCGCAAAAGCTTCAAAAAAGTTTTTTTGAAAATTTAATTTTTTTTTCAATTTTTTTTACTCATGATGTGAAAGCATGCAAGAAACCGATTTTTTGGCATTTTCTTTTGGTAGTTTCTGTTTTTTTCTCGGTAGTTTCAGTTTCAAAAACCGAAAACCGTTAACAAAATTTGTATATAAAGTTGTTCTAATAATCGGTTGAAATTTTTTCACACAGATTTCAATGAAAAATACTAAAACACAGAAAACAATCACTGAAAATTTTTTTGTTTTTTTTTCGTAGTTTCAGATTCTGAAACCTCAAACTGAAATTTTTTTTTTGGTCGAAAATGTATACTACAGTACAACTTTAGAGGGTATTTTTCGAAGTGAAGTTCAATGGTGGTAATTTCACGGTCAATTATACATTATGTGTTTGGGTTTTTTGTAGTTTTAGTTTCTCAAACCTCAAACTACAAAATAGTTTTATCGAGAATGGTATGCTATATCAACTCTCTATATGTTGTTTTTAAACAAAGCATTTGATAGTGACTTCATCAACTCCTAGAAATTACACTTTTTGGGTTTTTTCTGAAGTTTCAGCTTCTGAAACCTGAAACCTCAAATTATTTTTTTTTGGAATCGTTTGTTACAGTACATCTTTATAGCGTAATTTTTAACGCAGAATCCAGTGGGCATAATTTAAAAGTCGTGAAAAGAGGACAATTTTTTTTTGAAGTTTTAGATTCTGAAACTTGAAACCAAAAAAAGTTTTTGGTAAAAATACTCAATTCTTGTAAAAAATACCCATTTCTTGAAAAAATGAAAAAAAAACCCATTTCATACCAAAAAATACCAAATTCTTGGCAAAAAATACCCAATTCTTGCCAAAAACACCCAATTCTTGTCCAGAAATGGCCAATCGTTGTCAAAAAATACCCAATTATTGCCAAAAATTACCAAATTATTGCCGAAAAACCCAAATCTTGGCAAAAAATTCGGAAATCTTGAAAAACAAACACTCCATTATTGTGAAAAATGCCCAAATATTGCCAACAGATCCCAGGTCTTGGTGAAAAACACCCAATTCGTGGCTCAAAATATCCATTTATTGTCAAAAACACACAAATGTTACCCAAAAATTATAAAACTGTTGCCAAAAAAAAACAATTCTAGCCCAAGAATATCTGTTTCTAGTCATGAATTACACAATTCATATCAAAAATACCCATTTATTACCAAAATCTACAAAATTTTTTGCCAAAAATACCTAATTCCTGCAAAAAGGAACCCAATTCTAGTAAAAATATCCCAATAATTGCCACACAGAGACACAAGTCTTGTCAAAAATAACAATTTTTACCACAAAATAGCGAAATCTTGTCAAAAAATACCCAAATTGTAACCAAAATAACAAAATTTTATCAAATATTTATCTAAAATATATCAAAAATTAGACAATCTTGCCATCATCCGTTTTTCTCTAATTTCTTTTCAACAATCCAATTAATTAGTGACCTTAAAACATCAACTTTTGAGATCATCTTTTGTAAAGACGAATCTTCTCAGGTGATCGATATAGGTTTAATGAGTACAAATTTGTCACCAATTTTTTGCTATTGTACAGAATTAATCGTTAAAAGTTCTACGTCCTACTGAGTTTTACGTCCTACTATCTTCTCAATTAAGAACAATTACGTGATCATTTTTTGTAAGAGGGCCACTGACCTCTTTGGAACAAAATTTACTCCAGCTACGTCATATGATTGCTGCAGTTAGGGATACCTATGTATTGTATGGGGTCACTGAACTCATGTGAAAAAAAATAATCCTTTCTACTTACGATATTGTTCCTATTTTATCAAAGCAAGAACAGCTCACGTGCTTGAGGTCTTACTCATAGTATTGTAATATTTACGTCACTATTGCGTCATAATGATGTCATTTTTTATTGTAGTGCACAAACAAAAATTCAACTCATTGCGCTTATTTTCGTTCTCTTCAACAACTTAGCTATAATTAGACTTTTTCATTTTTTTTCGGAGACAATTTTAATCTCCTTTTCCTACAAACCTAAGTTTTCAGTTATAAATCTTTCAGTGGAGATTCTTCATCTCTAGGACATATTATTTCTTCAGAGAGAAATTTTTTTTCAATATCTGAATTTTCAATTTATTTAGGAGTTCAACCGTCGTCACCTAAAAAAGGCTGGAATAATGAATATCAAATCTATGAAATTGAACGAAAATCTTAAGGCCCACTTCTTCTTCCCCGATATCAATAATGTAGACAACTGTAGACTTCTACGAGAACCACATCGAAAACAAAACTCTACAAGTCTCAGACAACATGGAACTGAGCAGATCAGGCCGTGCACAGTTTTGTGATTATGAGTTGTCCTGTAGACCAATGTATGAAAATCAATTAGGATTTTTTGAGGAGGAGAGAAAATTTAAATTTCTCTGGTGTGTGTCTGACGAGTATGACAATTTGCAGGAGCAGAAACCTGATCGGGATTGTGACGAGTGGGAAAATGGGTCATTGACAGGGAGTATTATCGCAATTATAGAAGAAGAGAACGCACTTGATCCCAAGTTAGACAACAAAAAATCTGACCAGGCAGTCCCTTTTGCGTGTTTTTCTACAGACACTGGACAAGATGCATTGAAAGAAGTACAGGGAGCATCGAGTGTTGAAAATACTTCAATCAAGTCTGCCAGAACCATCCTTAGTACTGTACTCAATGATTATACAGATTACCAAGATCATATTTTATCTAATGAAGCAAGTGAAAAAAACATCTGAAAAAACTTCCCTCAAATCTGAGCAACCAGCGTCTTGTACACAAAAGACTGTCAAGAGAAGGGCTCCTGCTGTCAATAACCCTGAAAGAGTGGGAAGCAAAAAAATCAGATGGTGATGAAAACGAAGACAACATGTGTCCTCCATCGTGCAAATTGAGACGAGCTGCTGAGTTGTATAGTAACTAAAATAACAGGCTGAGAAGTTATTTCTTTGACTGATTATCTGTTTGCATTTCCGGTATAATTTCAGATCCAAAAATTATTATTTCCTGAGGTGACTAATTGACTGTTTAATTTGTAATATTCTCTTTTTACACTCAGAGAAAGCTGAATTTCATGTATGCTTTTGAATTGATACTTTGATAATATAATTTATTTGAGTTTTACAAATGCATTTTCGAAATTAAGTTTTATTTAAAGTTCAATTTTGAATTAAAATTTATGTCAAAAAATGCCTGTTTTTGTATAATCTGTTTTTTTTTCTCAAAAATGGCGGTTAACGACGAAAAAGGCCTGTTTTCATAAAATGTTTTTTCAAAAACGCGGGTATTTTTGGCTTCTGCGATGAACTCCCGGCAGCTGATACTGGATGATGCAAAGCGATTACAGTGATAATTTCGAAGCAAACTCCAGCAGCAATTCTTCCCATCAGAATATTGCAATAAGCGTGCTGCCTTTGATAATAGATTACTTGGTCATTTAAAAGAAGAATTTTTTTGGCAGGAATTTTTAGAAATAGATACTCATACAAATCTTTAAGTATAGAATTTACAGTTTTTTTTAAAATAAAGTTGAAAACCTTTTGCATAATTTTTAACTGTTTTGAAAAAAATATTCTTTTACTATCCCATTTTTTTCAAAAAAGTTTTTTTTTACAAAAGGTTTCTCTTTTCATTTTTCCATTTATCAGTTTTTTTAAAATTTTTTATTGTGAAGTTTCGAATTGAATCATTTTTTTAAATGAAAATCTTTTTTACTAAAATGATTTTTTTTAAAATTGTTGTGTTTTACACACTGTTTTTAAACAAAAATGTAAATCTTGATGTTTTTTTATTTTTTATTTCTCCTTTTTTTTCTGTTTTTTAATTTTTTTATGTAAAAATTTAAATTTAATTAATTTTTTTGAAAAAACAAAGTTTTACTAGAATAATTTATCTTTCAAAAATGTCGTTTTTTACATAAAGTTTTTACCAAAAAATGCTATTTTTGTTTTTTATATTTCTGTTTTTTCAGTTTTTGAAATTTTTAAAAAATTTTTTATTGATTTATTTCTTTTTCTTAAAAAATGTTGTTTTCTAAAACATTTTTTTTTCAAAAATGCCGTTTTTTACATTATGTATTCAACAAAAAATGTGAATTTTGTTGTTTTTTACTTTTCTGTTTTTCCTTTTTTCAGTTTTGGAAGTTTTTTTGTAAAATTTTTAATTTAATTTTTTTTTTTGAAAAAATATTGTTTTAGTACAATTTTTTTCCAAATGTCGTTTTTCGCATAATATTTTCAACAAAAAATGTAAGTTTGATTTTTTCTTATTCTATTTTTCAATTTTTTCAGCTCTTGATGTTTTTTGCAATTTCTTTAGCAAAGCAGAAAATTGTAAAAATCAATGTATTACAATTTTTACAAAAATCAATTATCTATTACAATTATTTATTACAAAATAATACACTTATTAATAAAATTTGCGGAAATGTATATCAAATCAAACTTTTGATGACAAGCATATTTGTTTTAAATTTTCATTTTAAACAATTACATTTTTATTGATATCATGTTCTTCTTGAGAAATTCCGATTTATTCATCGTCTCATGATAAACATACTTCAGAGTAAACCCCGGGGTACCGGTATCGCGTGGTGACAATTACTGGCGTCAAGCATCCCTAGCGTGCATCTCTGGATGTTGTTCGGAAATAAAAGATCGTTGATCGCGGCTCTGCCGCGAGGCGCTCTCTGCGCGCCCAACGGTCTTCTATTAAGTGTATTAATTTGTAATAAATAATTGTAATAGATAATTGATTTTTGTAAAAATTGTAATACATTGATTTTTTACAATTTTCTGCTTTGCTAAAGAAATTGCAAAAAACATCAAGAGCTGAAAAAATGAAAAACAGAATAAGAAAAAAATCAAACTTACATTTTTTGTTGAAAATATTATGCGAAAAACGACATTTGGAAAGAAATTGTTTTACTAAAACAATATTTTTTCAAAAAAAAATTAAATTAAAAATTTTACAAAAAAAACTTCCAAAACAGAAAAAAGGAAAAACAGAAAGTAAAAAACAACAAAATTCACATTTTTTGTTATATACATAAGGTAAAAAACGGCATTTTTGAAAAAAAAATGTTTTAGAAAACAACAATTTTTAAGAAAAAGAAATAATTCAATAAAAAATTTTAAAAAAATTTCAAAAACTTAAAAATTAGAAATATAAATAACAAAAATAGCGTTTTTTGGTAAAAACTTTATGTAAAAAACGACATTTTTGAAAGATAAATTATTCTAGTAAAACTGGTTTTTGCAAAAAAAAATATTTAAATTAAAAATTTTACATTAAAAACTTCAAAAACAGAAAAAAGGAAAAATAGAAAAATAAAATACATTACAAATTGCTTTTTTTGTTAAAAACCTCATGTAAAAAACGGCATTTTTGAAAGAAAAATTATTCTAGTAAAACTTGTTTGTTCAAAAAAAAATTAAATTTTACATAAAAAATTCGAAAGCAGAAAAAAAGGAAAAATAGAAAAATAAAAAAACAACACAAGTTGCATTTTTTGTTAAAACCCTTATGTAGAAAACGGCTTTTTGAGAGAAAAATTATTCTAGTAAAACTTGTTTTTTCAAAAAAAATTATTTAAAATTAAAGTTTTACATTAAAAATTTCAAAAACAGAAAAAAGGAAAAACAAAAAACAACACAAGTTGCATTTTTTGTTTAAAACTTTATGTAAAAAACGACATTTTTGAAAAAAAAAATTATTCTAGTAAAACTTGTTTTTTCAAAAAAAAATTATTTAAAATTAAAATTTTACATTAAAAAATTCAAAAACAGAAAAAAGGAAAAACAAAAAACAACACAAGTTGCACTTTTTGTTAAAAACCTTATGTAAAAAACGGCTTCTTTGAGAGAAAAATAGTTCTAGTAAAACTTGTTTTTTCAAAAAGGAAATTAATTGAATTTCATATTTTAAATTAAAAAATTCAAAAACAGAAAAAAGGAAAAATAGAAAAATAAAAAACAACACAAGTTGCATTTTTTGTTAAAAACCTTATGTAAAAAACGGCATTTTTGAAAGAAAAATTATTCTAGTAAAACTTTGTTTTTTCAAAAAAAAAGTTAATCAAATTTAAGTATTTTCAACACTCGATGCTCCCTGTACTTCTTTCAATGCATCTTGTCCAGTGTCTGTAGAAAAACACGCAAAAGTGACTGCCTGGTCAGATTTTTTGTTGTCTAACTTGGGATCAAGTGCGTTCTCTTCTTCTATAATTGCGATAATACTCCCTGTCAATGACCCATTTTCCCATTCGTCACAATCCCGATCAGGTTTCTGCTCCTGCAAATTGTCATACTCGTCAGACACACACCAGAGAAATTTAAATTTTCTCTCCTCCTCAAAAAATCCTAATTGATTTTCATACATTGGTCTACAGGACAACTCATAATCACAAAACTGTGCACGGCCTGATCTGCTCAGTTCCATGTTGTCTGAGACTTGTAAAGCTTTGTTTTCGATGTGGTTCTCGTAGAAGTCTACAGTTGTCTGTTTGTGTGGAACAGAGACTTCTGGCAAATTCTCGATTGCAATAATGAAGACTAGAAGCTGCCTCGGAAAGGAGAATGGAGGTTCAGCTACCCAGCCGAAGCACGTCTTCCTCTCCTTTATAATTGCTACATCATTATTGAAATCGGGGAAGAAGAAGTGGGCCTTAAGATTTTCGTTCAATTTCATAGATTTGATATTCATTATTCCAGCCTTTTTTAGGTGACGACGGTTGAACTCCTAAATAAATTGAAAATACAGATTTTGAAAAAAACTTTCTCTCTGAAGAAATAATATGCTATTTGCGAATGAGTACGATGATTATAATAGCCCATTATTCTTTTTTTTGGTCTGTTTTCATATTCTATAACAGAAGTGACTTACCTGGAATGGGAAATAGGAAGATGTCCTAGAGATGAAGAATCTCCACTGAAAGGTTTATAACTGAAAACTTAGGTTTGTAGGAAAAGGAGAATAAAATTGTTTCCGAAAAAAAATGAAAAAGTCTAACTATAGCTAAGTTGTTGAAGAGAACGAAAATAAGCGCAATGAGTCGAATTTTTGTTTGTGCACTACAATAAAAAATGACATCATTATGACGCAATAGTGACGTAATTATTACATTACTATGAGTAAGACCTCAAGCACGTGAGCTGTGCATGCTTTAATAAAATAGGAATAATATCGTAAGTAGTAAGGATTATTTTTTGTTCACATGAGTTCAGTGACCCCATACAAAATATAGGTATCCCTAATTGCAGCAATCATATGACGTAGCTGGAGTAAATTTTGTTCCAAAGAGGTCAGTGGCCCTCTTACAAAAAATGATCACGTAATTGTTCTTAATTGAGAAGATAGTAGGACGTGAAACTCAGTAGGACGTAGAACTTTTAACGATTAATTCTGTACAATAGCAAAAAATTCATGACAAATTTGTACTCATTAAACCTATATCGATCACCTGAGAAGATTCGTCTTTACAAAAGATGATCTCAAAAGTTGATGTTTTAAGGTCACTAATTAATTGGATTGTTGATAAGAAATTAGAGAAAAACGGATGATTGCAAGATTGTCTAATTTTTGATATATTTTAGATAAATATTTGATAAAATTTTGTTATTTTGGTTACAATTTGGCTATTTTTTGACAAGATTTCGCTATTTTGTGGTAAAAATGGGTATTTTTGGCAAGACTTATGTCTCTGTTTGGCAAGTATTGGGATAATTTTACTAGAACTGGGTTCCTTTTCGCAGGAATTAGGTATTTTTGGCAAAAAATTTTGTAGATTTTGGTAATAAATGGGTATTTTTGCTATGAATTGTGTAACTCATGACTAGAAACAGATATTCTTGGGCTAGAATTGTTTTTTTGGCAACAGTTTCATATTTTTTGGGTAACATTTGGGTGTTTTTGACAATAATTGGATATTTTGAGCCACGAATTGGGTGTTTTTCACCAAGACCTGGGATCTGTTGGCAAAAGTTGGGAATTTTTCACAACAATGGAGTGTTTGTTTTTCAAGATTTTGGAATTTTTTGCCAAGAATTGGGTTTTTCGGCAATAATTGGGTAATTTTTGGCAATAATTGGGTATTTTTTGACAACGATTGGCCATTTCTGGACAAGAATTGGGTGTTTTTGGCAAGAATTGGGTATTTTTTGCCAAGAATTTGGTATTTTTTGGTATGAAATGGGTTTTTTTCATTTTTTCAAGAATAGGGTATTTTTTACAAGAATTGAATATTTTCACCAAAAACTTTTTTTGGTTTCAAGTTTCAGAATCTAAAACTTCAAAAAAAAAATTGTCCTCTTTTCACGACTTTTAAATTATGCCCATTGGATTCTGCGTTAAAAATTACGCTATAAAGATTCCAAAAAAAAAATAATTGAGTTTCAGGTTTCAGAAGCTGAAACTTCAGAAAAAAACCAAAAAGTGTAACTTCTAGGAGTCAACGAAGTCACTATCAAATGCTTTGTTTAAAAACAACATATAGAGAGTTGATAGAGCATACCATTCTCGATAAAACTATTTTGTAGTTTGAGGTTTGAGAAACTAAAACTACAAAAGACCCAAACCCATAATCTATAAATGACCGTGAAATTACCACCATTGAACTTCACTTCGAAAAATACCCTCTAAAGTTGTACTGTAGTATACATTTTCGACCAAAAAAAATTTTTAGTTTGAGGTTTCAGAATCTGAAACTACGAAAAAAAAAACAAAAAAATTTTCAATGATGATTTTCTGTGTTTTAGTATTTTTCATTGAAATCTGTGTGAAAAAATTTAAACCAATTATTAGAACAACTTCATATTCAATTTTTTTTAACGGTTTCGGGTTTTTGAAACCGAAGCTACCGAGAAAAAAAACAGAAACTACCAAAAGAAAATGCCAAAAAATCGGTTTCTTGCATGCTTTCACATCATGAGTAAAAAAAATTAAAAAAAAATTAAATTTTCAAAAAAACTTTTATGAAGCTTTTGCGAAAATTTTCCAATAATTTGAAATTATTGAAAACAAAACTTCATTAATAATCGAAAATTAAAAAAAAAATTGATAATCGAAAAAGTTTTGCGTAAATGAAAAGTTTGAAAGTAAAAATTCTGCAGATGAATTTTATTAAGTAGATAAGATTAAGTGAAGTGCATTAGAGCGGATGCATTTCCCTGGGGTAATTAAGATAATTATCCCTGGGTAATTACGATAAGATGACAGGTCTATTGTTCTCACTCTCTTTTTAGGTACGTCTTTGGAAAATTGATGAAAATAGGCTATAGGTAATCTTTATACATAGGTACGTCCTTTTACCCCCCCCCCCCCACTCTTGCTCCGATATAACTACTTATATGTCAAGCCCTAGACTAGGGCTACTAAATTATCTTTCATTTTGGCTTCGTGCCATGCGTTCGATGGATTTTGTGATGTTTTCCAACACGCAATATATGGAGATAACCAATTAATAGTAATGGCAATTACCCGAAAGCCAATAAAGAAAAAACTCCAATCATCAAGAACAAGAGTTTAGCAATTTTCACTTTGGATATTTTAAAATTGGGGCCACTTTTTACCCAGACATTTGTTAATTTTCGACCCTCCCTTTTTCATTAAAATTTGGTCTGCGGGTAATTCAATTACATGTGACTGGCTGTCTTTGGAATAACAATCACTCACGCATGAAATTCAATCATTAACTGGAAAAGGCATGACCAAACTGAAGTTATACAGGGAAAAATTATGGAGCCCGATCCTTCTCAAGTAGATTTCAGCACTGAACCAGAACTCAGTTCATGGCATTATATATTTGAATCCGAGTAATTTTCAGAAAAGCTATCTTTTTGGAGTACATTTTCCGTGTAGAAATTCCACTCTCATTCTTTCAGTTTATACAGTTTATGTATCAGATTTTGCTCGAGTAAATTTTAATGAATTAATTGGTCACTGGGTTCACCGATATCTATAAATTCAGCAAAATTGAACTAAATCATAATAGAAAGTGCAAATTTGATCAAAGTATCCTGCATTTCTAAACCGCAGATAAGTAGACTAATTACCAATTATAGCTTTTAATAAAACTTCTAAGTTATGGGCTATTTGACCTATAGGTTTTGATTGACTATAGTTACCTGAATGAACACAATGAACTAATTTTTAACAAATATACAAAGTCATATTTGATTCATAGTATGGATATGGTTTTATCATATATCAAATCTTAATGACCAAAAATAATAATGTAAAAGTTCTCAGGAACATGAAAATAGCTAAAACCTAATCAAAATAAGAATAAAGTATCTTAAAAGTTGTACTGAATTCATTTGTTAAAACTTTACACTCGCACTTAATGGCATTATAAAATTTATAAAACAATCGAGCAATACAGAAAACTTCTTCTCATAAACGTGGGAAAATTTTGTAAAAAATAGAAATTTGTTTTCTTTGTTCTGCTGTAGATGAATTTCAATCCCAATAACAAGCTAGTATCCACAAATAGCCGAGACCCGAGGAAACTTCCTAGTTATCGCAAACTGGGAATTTTTTGTTAACCTTTATCTTTGAGAAAGATTTCTTTTTGGAAGTCCAACCAAGCTTTTCCTTGATGGTGCTTTTCGTGATGCAATAGCAGCTCCGATGAAATGAGTAAAAGAGTTGAAATTTGGAAAAATAAATTTTGTCAACCATGAAAAACAACATACATGTTTCTCACCAGTCACAACAAAATTATATCTGCTCTTAATAACCGTACAAAGATCATATATGCGTCATAAAAACAATTGCACGATCATATCAGGCAAAAATCGATGTCTCGTATAACATAATAATAAATGGGCTAATTGAGCAGGCCTGAATTTTACGGGATACGAAAATCGTGAACAAATACAAATTGACGGCCAGAAGTTTGGGATCTAGTCTGCTTTGTGCAGAACCCGTGTCTTTCAAGACCTCAGTTACATCTCATCTGTTCTTGACCCCCAATTACGTATATTTTATCTAGCATGATAGATACTAAAAATTCGATAGATTAAAAGCATGTTGGTTGGAAACGCAAAAAGTGTTGACTGTTTTTTAAATAAAAGTTTGCCTTATTTGTTTATTTTTGGACCTAGGTGGGCCAAAGTGATTAAAAAAAGCGGGAGATAGGCTAACGTTGGCTATGGTATAACAACAATTACGATGAGCAATCCATAACTTCATGTTTTGCAATTTCGCCGAATTTTTATCAAAAACCCTAGTCGAACTCCGACGCTTATCTTGCAAGATCTTGCAAGATTCTTGCAAATGACGCTTATCTTGCAAGATCTTGCAAGATTCTTGCAAATGACGCTTATCTTGCAAGATGCAAGATCCGGACGCCTATCTTGCAAGAACCTTGCAAGATCTTGCAAGATAGACGTCGAAAAATGTTCAAGAAAAAAGTGAAATTTTAAAGTCCTATTAACTCAATGATCCTTTTCTCTTATGAGTTCAGACGTCAAAGGGAGCTCTCTGTTCAAAACAGAAACTTTCATATCACTTCTGCCTTCAACAAAATATTTGAAACTCTCATTTCAGGAGAAATTGTTCAATGATCGTTTCAATGGTTCATTCTGTACACACCAAGTGTGAATAACTTGGTAAGCACTAAAAAGGGCCATAAAAAAGCATCCAGAACGTTCTTTGCCAAAATCTACAGTGAAATTCGGCTTGAATTGAAGTTACGCAACTGATTTTTTGACCGCTATCGTTTACCATATAACATGGCGCAGTCAGTCTTATCACGATCCCCAATAGGCGTCGCCTTGTTTTGGGAAAAAGGAGCACAACTCCAAACAACATGGGAAAAAAGGATAACAACAACAAAACTAGCCATCTCGGCTAAAGAAAACATACAGGTAGAGAAACTACTGAGACCAAAACCAATAATAGAAGAGTTAGGCTACCCACAAGAACCGATATACGAACCAGCACTGCCAGACGAAACAACAGCAGAAAAGAGACAAAGGGAGCAAAGCAACATCAAAAGAAAAGTAAAGAAAAGAAAAGGGTCTTGCAAAAATTTGTCGCTTATCTTGCAAGACCCTTGCAAAAATCAGACGCTTATCTTGCAAGATTCTTGCAAGAATTCGACGCTTATCTTGCAAGAATCTTGCAAGAGTTCGACGCCTATCTTGCAAGAATCTTACAAGATCGACGCTTATCTTGCAGGATTCTTGCATATCCGACGGCTATCTTGCAAGATCTTGCAAGAATCTTGCAAGATCTTGCAAGATGGTGCGTAATCTTACAAGACTCTTGCAAGATTCTTGCAAGATCTTGCAAGATAGCCGTCGGTATCAGACTAGGGAAGTCTCGTATTTTAAAAATATATTGTAACCCTGTAGGTCAAGGGTCAGTGTCAACCATACCAGTTTCGTAGTGTCGCCTATTCGTAATTTTAGCTCTTTTGCAGTTTTTGTTTTAGCTCTTTTGGTTAATTTTTGGTGAAATTTTGATTTTGATTTTCGTTAAATGTCCCTTTTTTTGCCCTTATAGGGATTTTCTGATCTGTGCTTTTGAAAAATTGATCATTGTGTCTTGGCTTTAGTGATTTGGCGCACTAGACCCCTCCTCCTCCCCCCTCCCCCTCCAAAAAAGGGGGGTGCAGTCAAAAATAATCGGCGTCCCAGACGAGGACAAAGAAAAATCTCGATCTGGGTTGGTAGCGTTTTATCAACCCGGAAAGAAAAGTTAATTCTTACTTTGCTGATAATTTGCGGGGCTTGAAATAAATGCGACCAGTCAGTAATTACTATATAAGTCATTGCAAACATGTTAAAATATAGAACATAGTCATATTTTACTAAATTTTTACGATCAGAATTATCAGAATTCTGACGATGAATTTATGCATCGTATTTTGAATCACTGGTTATCCATGTCGGGTGTTCAGTAATCTCTACCAATGATTCGCTACTATTCCACCAAAAGATATTGGTGGCTCAAAAAACATGTGGACAAAAACTTCATTAACTTCATTGTTTTTATTTCTGGGAGTCACTGGTCGGACTTCAATTGGATACTAGCGTCCAAGGGTGTTCAAGGATACTTTTAACATGAGTTTTTGTGTTCGTACCCGCATGTACCAATAAAGCAATAATTGCATCGTAATCTTTATTCAAACAAGGAGGCTCGGTAATGTGCGTTCGCACATTAAGTTCCGACCCCGTTCATCTACATTTTTCACTTAATTGTCTACCAAATAAGGAAGAGATAAAAAATTAACATATCAACATATCGTACAAAAAAATACTAAAAGAATAAAACAATCTACTCTAGAGGGCCTATCAGACCTGTGGCTACCATAATATGACTACCAGAAAAGACGGCAATAAAAATCAAATAGTTACAAATATTAATTACGACCAAAACTCCTTGTTCATTTTTTGAAAACCACTCATAACCAAATTAAATTAGCATCAGATAAAATCTATACCCAGAAGATTAACCGGCACTTTTTTGGAACAAAACATGGGACGTTTCCTCAATGCGACTTGGCAACAAGTCGACTAGAAATGAGCAAAAGGAGCAAAGTTTATTAAAATATTGCTTCTTTTTTAAAAGAATTCAATTCGAACTAATTAAAAACGTTACGCATCAAATGAAATCAATGAGAGAGTCTTTTATACCTCAATGGAGAGCGACTGAGGCCTTTCATTGGACAGGATATGTCATACGACTACAAAAAGAACGACAATTACAGGCAAAAACTAAAAATTTGCACGAAAATTTATGCACAAAAACGATGTCCCCCCAATCATTTAAATATTAAGATGATCACTGAAAACAATAAAAAATCTTCGTTTGGGTTGTTTCAAAAGAGTGTGGAAGGGTGTGGAAGGGTGTGAAAAGAAAACAAAATTAACGAAAATTGGTTTTATGAAAACTGGTTGTTCGAAAAAGAAAGACCATTTGAACAAAACAAAACCGTTAGGAAGAGCAAATTGTATTTCATGAGAGTTGTATATAGAGATGCTTAGCTAGAATTTTACAGAAGTAAAATTGCCAGATCTCAAAAATCTATCTCTTTTTTTATTAAAAACAAAACTTTTCAAAATACATAGCCAACAAATCTTTCGACTAAAAGAGTAGACAGTTTGTCTTGCAACCACTCGGAAAACTAATTGCGACTGTTATTGACCAGACTAAATCATAAGACTATAAAATAACATTAAAAACAAGCTGAACTAATAAGTTTCTCAAACAACTTTACGAAACCACAGTTTTGAAGGCATTAAATTTATAAGTTATTAACCGCGAGAATGTAACATCTTCATTTGCGTCTCTTTTGACCGTCACATCGTCCTTTTGTAAAACGACCATCACAAAATGACAACAAAAAGAACCACAAAAACTGAAAAGTATCTAAACTTCACAAAACTCTTCTGAAACAAATTGTCTAAGCGTCTAAGCCCTGAAGACACCATTTAAAACGTTTAAGCAAGAGAAAAATTATTATTAGATTCAACAAAATACTGAAAAAAACTCTATCTAATGAGGCTAATTTACGAAAATGAAACAACATTGCAAAATACCAAAAAAACGCAAACCAGAACAAAAAGTGATAAGTTAAAGAATACTATTATTCTTTTCTTAGAAATTTAATTCGAAAATCAAAACAACCATTAGCTATTTACCGACATCAACTATTAGGCTCATTTGTTTATCTATAGTTGGCCACTGAGACTTTTAATTACACAATATTTGGCATATTGCAACGAAAATTAACAACAAATAAAGGGCGAAAATAAAAAAATTCTACCAAATTCTGCAAGAGAACGGTATCGCAGCCCTTCAAATCATACGTTATGAAGACGTAAAATATATTCAGTTTCACAAGTTGTGAAACTTTTTTCTGTTAGATTGTTAAATAATGTTGCAATTTACAAAAAAAAAACAAAAACAACAGCAAAATTGTGAAATTCTGAAAAGAAATCAGATAACTTTGTATAAAAACTCGTAGTACACAAAAGCAAGAGAACCTTCTGTTAAAACAATCAGCCACAAAATTAGTTTGTATTCTATTTGGAGAAATGGTTGTCCTGTTTTTATTGAAAATAAGCAAAATGTTGACTAAAATATTTTAAAAAATTGACAAGTTCAAAAAATCACCGAGTTTTCCTTAAAACAAATACAATCAATAACAAAAGAGACAGTAGGCATCAACAGAATGAATAGAAAAGGTTCATTTGCACCTCTTGAAGAAGAAATTTACATTTTTGAGTGGTTAAACTTAAAAATCAGACTGCCAAAAGAATAACAGTTCAAGGCAAAAGAGAAGAATTCATTTAAATTTTTATTAAAACTCTTCCCCAAAGCCATAAAAACCCTTTGGTTCTCTGAAAATAAACTTTATCTTCATTCGGCCTCAAATTTACGTTAATTGGAGTTGTCATTAACGGAGCCGTCGAGATAAAATATTGTCAGTAATTAACATTAAAAAACAAAAGCAAAATATTTTGAAAAAAGGAAGCATCAAAATAAAAACCAAGAAGTCTCTGGTTCTAAGAATCCATGATATTGTCGAACCTCTCCCTGATTTTGTCGCGCGCCCAGCAAACCGACCAAGTGTTCCAAGTGTTTGCGAATTAGACCAATTCTTGCGTGGAATTCTTCAAATATTAAAAAAAAAAAGAACGATGCATTTTGTATAATTATCGAGTTAAATCTACGAAAAACGGCAAAGTTTTAATTTCAGAAGACTTTCATACGGCGCCTACTTGCAACTATCGCTCTTTTTCAGTTTTGGGAGTCCATTTTAAGGTGTCTAGGTCACTAAGTCTGGCAAAATTTAACAAAATTGACAAAAAAATCATATTTTGTGCCATTTTTGATGAAAAATTTAGTTTGAATTTTGTAATCTTTATCAAAAAATTCAGCATAAAAACTTCAATCAAACAATTCAGCAACGCTCGTTTATCTCTAATGGTAACAACAACACTCTGCCGTTAAAAATTTTAACTTATTTTGAATTATATTAGCGAAATTGTGCCAAATTTTAGCAAAAATTACTGAAAATGTGAACAAAAACAGTCGAATGTTCACAAAACTTTAAACCTCGATAACTCCCTGTGAAAAACGAAAATCGAAAAAATCTTTTTAATTCCGTATTCTACACTGGACGGGCTTTTCAATGATACCACTCACAATTCTCTGCGATGAATATATCGATCGGCCAAAATTCACTTAACAAAAAAAAACCCAGTTGAGTATATAGTTCCTCCCTCCCCACTAAAGTGGGGGTCGGAAAAACTATGCGTTTAAATTGCTCATGATGGGGTACGGTTCTGGGCTCAACGTGGGCCTAAAGAGGTTGTAATGGGATATGTAAGTTTAATCACGAGTGTATATTTGTGGACACCCAACTCGGGTGATATTTTTTATAAAATTGGAGAACAATCTAAGTTTTCAGTTTTTCCTTTCTTCGCGAAATTACCATCTTACAGTAAAACCAACATAAAGAACAAAATAACAACACCAGTTACGATTGTAGCGTGCAGCACACATATTATTCGGTCAACTACAATTGCGAAATACTTCCATTGTTTCTCCATTTCTTCCTTGTCCAGTTCATTGGTTTTCAAATTTGCCCAGTTGTCATCAATCGGGCTGTCACGAGAAGTGCCAATCATCTCGGATTCCACCTAACGGTGTTGCAAGAAATCATGCCGCGTATATGTCCCAGTGATTCTGGAATTTTTATCGTGTAAGATCTGATAAGATGCTGATCAAAAACCTTTATCGTGTAAGATCATCTTATCTGGTCTTACACGATAAAAATTCTGTCCTGAGTGAACTTTAATCTTGTAAGATCTGATAACATACTTATCAGATCTTATAAGATAATTAAATTTTGCTGAAATATTATCTTAAAAAATCTGATAAGTATTTTATCAGATCTTACAAGATTAAAGTTCACGTAGGGCAAAATTTTTATCGTGTAAGATTTGATGAGACATGTTTTAAAGATTTATTTCTATGTTGCCGTATAACGTAGTCAAGTTCCTATGGAAGAAAAAATAATCGGTCATCTAACCAAATATGAAACAAAAACTTTTTGTCGATTCTATTTTGGCGGCAGTTTTATTTTGAGTCTCGACTAGGTATTTTGGCTCAGCTTAGCAGTCCAAGATAGTTTTGGTCTTTGAAAAAAATATTTCAGCCTAGTTTGACAATCATCGCTTCAGAAAAAGCCCCTCATACTCGAATAACCATTTTCACAATATCTTATAAGTCTCAAAAGACAATATTAGATAAATTTCTCTTTGTCACTCTGACAGAACTTACCATACTTAAAGAATTGTTGTTGTAGAAGATCTGATAACAAATCTTATCAAAAAAAACAGTCACTGCTTTCCGAATATTCCTCTTACAAGACCTTATAAGATTCTTATAAGATCTTACAGAACCAAAAATTTCTATTAGGCAGAATTTTTGTTCTGTAAGATCTGTTAATATAAAATTATCTCGTGTAAGATCTGTTAATATAAAATTATCATCGTGTAAGATCTGATATAAGAATTTATATAGTTTAAGTTCCTTGAAGAGGAATTTTTACGGTGTAAGATCTGAAAAACGTCTCATCAGATCTGATCAGAAAAAGCATCCCCTTACAGACTATTAGCATGATGGTTTCGTCAGAAACATATATATATATATATATATATATATATATATATATATATATATATATATATATATATATATATATATATCGTAAAAATAATGATATATAAGATATCCAAAAACCACATAGCGAATGTTGGTTTTTCCTCCGAGTCTGATAACTTCTCGATGGCGAAGAGAAACTGTTGTTCATTAACCATTGCATTGAAGCAGCTCTGCCTTTTATGTCCGTTTCAGACCAACAGTTTTCCCTTTCAGGGATCGGATTTCCCTATTTTCATCAGGATACTTGACAAATTGTAAATTTTACCATACTGCTGTTTTTGCTAAGCTCCGAGGCATAATCAATTGATGTAACTTTGAGAGGGCTATAGTAACGGTGTGGTAATGTTTTTAATCAACTTTCTCTGCAAATATCAACGTTATAATACTGATGCTGATTAGACTACTGTGAGTAGTATGCTCATCTGCTATATGACTGGAGGGGGGGGGGGGGGGTCCGGACTCCCCCCTGCAAAGAACATTACCACCGAAAAACTGATTTTCTCTCAGTGAAATCAAGTTTTTTGTTTAAGTTTCACCAGTCTGAGAGACTTTTCTTTTGATACGTTTACTGGTGAAACTTAAACAAAAAACTTGATTTCACTGAGAGAAAATCAGTTTTTCGGTGGTAAAGTTCTTTGCAGGGGGGGTTGTCCGGACCCCCCTCCCTCCAGTCATATAGCAGCTGCCGGTTGCTGAGGTGCTGGCGTTAAGGCAACCTAGAGCAGTTCCTCATTTGCTAGACGGTAAAAACTCATTTTCCATAGAACTAAAAATTTTCCTATAAGGCCTCAAACTTGGAAAAAATTTCAAAATTTTCAAAAATTTTTTGCGAAAAAATATGAAAATTTTTTGAAGTCCTAAAATGGTCTGAAATGGATTTTGCGCTATGTAAGAGCACTCAAAAGTGATTTTTTTGTCGACATCACTTTTTTTCACCTATGAAGTATGGGGTTCGAAACATACAAAAAATTAAAAATTTTTCGAAAATGTTTCAAAGTTTTTCCATGTTCTAAAATGGTCTGAAATGGATTTTGCGCTATGAAAGAGCACTCAAAAGTGATTTTTTGTTGACTTCGCTTTTTTTCACCTATGCAGTATGGAGTTCGAAACATACAAAAAATTAAAAAATTTTCGAAAATGTTTCAAAGTTTTTCCATGTTCTAAAATGGTCTGAAATGGATTTTGCGCTATGTAAGAGCACTCAAAAGTGATTTTTTTGTCGACATCACTTTTTTTCACCTATGAAGTATGGGGTTCGAAACATACAAAAAATTAAAAATTTTTCGAAAATGTTTCAAAGTTTTTCCATGTTCTAAAATGGTCTGAAATGGATTTTGCGCTATGAAAGAGCACTCAAAAGTGATTTTTTGTTGACTTCGTTTTTTTTCACCTATGCAGTATGGAGTTCGAAACATACAAAAAATTAAAAAATTTTCGAAAATGTTTCAAAGTTTTTCCATGTTCTAAAATGGTCTGAAATGGATTTTGCGCTATCAAAGAGCACTCAAAAGTGATTTTTTGTTGACTTCACTTTTTTCACCTATGCAGTATGGGGTTCGAAACATACAAAAAATTAAAAAATTTTCGAAAATGTTTCAAAGTTTTTCCATGTTCTAAAATGGTCTGAAATGGATTTTGCGCTATCAAAGAGCACTCAAAAGTGATTTTTTGTTGACTTCACTTTTTTCACCTATGCAGTATGGGGTTCGAAACATACAAAAAATTAAAAAATTTTCGAAAATGTTTCAAAGTTGTTCCATGTTCTAAAATGGTCTGAAATGGATTTTGCGCTATGAAAGAGCACTCAAAAGTGATTTTTTGTTGACTTCATTTTTTTTCACCTATGCAGTATGGGGTTCGAAACATACAAAAAATTAAAAATTTTTCGAAGATGTTTCAAAGTTTTTCCATGTTCTAAAATGGTCTGAAATGGATTTTGCGCTATCAAAGAGCACTCAAAAGTGATTTTTTGTTGACTTCACTTTTTTCACCTATGCAGTATGGGGTTCGAAACATACAAAAAATTAAAAAATTTTCGAAAATGTTTCAAAGTTTTTCCATGTTCTAAAATGGTCTGAAATGGATTTTGCGCTATGAAAGAGCACTCAAAAGTGATTTTTTGTTGACTTCATTTTTTTTCACCTATGCAGTATGGGGTTCGAAACATACAAAAAATTTAAAAAATTTCGACAATGTTTCAAAGTTTTTCCATGTTCTAAAATGGTCTGAAATGGATTTTGCGCTATGAAAGAGCACTCAAAAGTGATTCTTTGTTGACTTCATTTTTTTTCACCTATGCAGTATGGGGTTCAAAACAAACAAAAAATTAAAAACTTTTCGACAATGTTTCAAAGTTTTTCCATGTTCTAAAATCGTCTGAAATGGATTTTGAGCTATGAAAGAGCACTCAAAAGTCTTTTGTTGTTGACTTGAATTTTTCACTTTTTTCACTTGTGCACTAGGGGGTTGAAAAACCAAAAAATTTCCAAATTTTTTAGAAAAAAACTTTCAAAGTTTTTCGGAGTCATAAAATGGTCTGAAATGGATTTTGCGCTATGAAAGAGCCTTCTAAAGTGAGTTTTTGTTGACTTCATTTTTTTCAACCAAGTAAGATTGGACAAACTCAGGTTCTGAACTGGGCCGAAATAAGTCAAGAGCACTCAGATGCCGTTTTTGTTGAGAATACTTTTGCAAAAAGTACAGTATGATTTGGAAAGCATGTCTTTTTGTTTTTTATATACATTTGTAACTATGTATGTTTCTATCGAAACAAGTAGGTATGTTTGCTAAAATGTGTTCAAAATTGTTTTTTTTTATGAATGAATGAACAAATAAAAGAAATGACAGAATGAAAATTTTATGTATAAAATTATGCATGTTCATGTATATAATAATGAAAGTTTATGTGAAAGTGTATAATTGTTTATCAGTAAATATAACTGTGCTTAAGTTTAGTAATATATTTGTATGAGTATAAGCTTGAACGTATGTTTGTGTGTAGATATTGTAAATGTGTGTATATGTCAAGACCTTTTTAGTTGTGTGTGTGTATGTTTTTCTGTGCGTATACGGTGGAATGTATGTATATATGTGTGAATGTGTTTATGTATTTACGTATTTATATGCATGCAATTCTGACGAGAGAGAGAGAGAGAGAGAAAAGTCCTTGGAGGGCAATTTGATTGCCTAGAAGAAGGTTGTTATTTGTCTCCACGATCCAATAATTTTATGTCCTACGAACAGATTTTGAACTTCAGCGTTGTTAAACTCATGTTTTTGTCCTTTAAATATTGGCAAACAAAATTTCACATTGGGAGACAACAACAAATTTTTGATGTTCTGAGCATGTTTTTTTTAAAACAGAATTTTCTACGCCTATCCAGCTATCATATTAAAAACTTTCAAGATTATTTACAGGAAAAATAATAAATTTATGCTTTTGTCTTTTAATCCTACGCAGGACAATGGAAAAAAGTGGCAATCGGAGACAAAAACTACTTTTGGTGTTATGAGTATGGTTTTTTAAAACATATTTTTCTTCTCTTATTCAGCTACCCTTTTAACAATGAGCAAAATTATTAACAGGGAAAATTTAAATTTTCATGGAAAAATGTGGCAATCGCAGACACAAACTACTTTTGGTGATCTGAGCATGGTTTTTGAAAACAGATTTCTCTACACTTATTCAGTTACCCTTTTAGGAATGAGCAAGATTATTTTCAGGAAAAACGTATTTGAGATAAATTTTTGAGAGACAAACAATAAATTGAGCTAAGTAAACAGAAAAAATTCTGTAAAAAACCGAAAAACTGGTGAGAAAACTATAATATGCAGGAGCAGCTGAACTTTTTGGTTGAACAAAGTAGAATGATAGGAATTCATCAAGAACTGGAATTAGACAAAAAGCGCAATGATATACAAGAAGAATAGTTTCCACTGGAACTGTAGAAAGCGCTAAAATTTTCAAAAGTTAATTAGCCACTTTATCAATTAGGCAAGAACGAACACAAAGTATGGATCCGTGGGTGGTTGCTAGAAACAGCTTCAGAAATGCATAGGTCTTGTTTGCGTATTGGTATTAGCAGTAATGGATATTGCGTGCTGGGACTGAAATTTAAAACAATAGCGAAACGCATCTTCAGTAAGTGCTTCCGATACCAGAGCACCTCAAGCAACCAGAAATCAAAAAAGTTCATTATAGTGTCTTCTTGGATCAAATTTACTGCGTCCAGTAAACCTGTGTTAATATTTTGGATTACTTATTGTTCTCTACACATTTTAAAATCAGATTATCGTAACGATATTTCCTAGAGCATCGGAAAGAGGTAAATCCGAAGGAATCTAAAATTAAAACGAGTAGAGACTTTATAACATATAATTGGGCTAGGTAGTCTGGCTAACATATTGAAATTTAACACAACACTACTGCTACCTACTACTGCTACTGCTTACTACTACTACTACTACTACCTACAATTAATATCTACAATTAGTACCTACTACCACTACTACTGCTAACTATTAGTACTACCTACAACTACTACTAGGTACTATTACTAACTACTACAACTACTTTTTGGTTCTAAGTTACACTAGTACCTATTACAACTTCCTTTTAATACCTTCAAATATTGCCTATTGTTTACTAACTATCTACAACAAGGTGTTTGTTTTTTTTTTAAAAAATGAAAAAAATTTTATCCCTAGAGACTCGTTGAGCATAAACAACAGAAGCATTCATCTATCTCAAGGTAAGGTGTCCTGTCTGACACAGACCGGTAGAATTTAATCGCCAATATCTTCAACAAATCATTAAGTGTTTGAAGTTTTCCCAAAGATATAAAAAACGCTGAAGCTTTTGTCGTATACATTAACTCAATAATTTTCAACTCAATGTTAATTTGTTAATTAACATTTTAAAAATCCATGGTAGGATATATCAGGTTGATATTTAATTAATTAAATTAATGTAGGTTTTACTTTTTAGCGAACCAGTCTAATTTTCAGAACTTCAAATAAGTTTTATTGCTGTGTTCTTTTTTTGAAGTGCAAATTTTGTTTACTTTTTTCACCTATGAGGGATCAGTCATAAACTTAAGTCTTTTGTTCAAATGCTGTTTTTTTGTTTGTTTCTTTGTTTGACGTCTGATTCCATTTGCAATTACTTGATAGATATGAAACGCAAAATTTCTAATATGAAGGATTGTATAGCGTAAACATTGACTGGTTCTTAATGGCGTTGCAGTAGGCTTGTTTATAATATCAACATTATAGAAACATGCTTCATTCAAAATTTCCATAGTGTGTACTTGAATGGAAACAAACACTTTACAACATACCTACATTATCCAAAAAACTGAGGTTTTACTCTATATAGTTGTTTTCGCATGTTTATTCAGAGTCACCTGTTGTTTCAGTTTCAGGTATTACACAAATTTTTCTGAATCCTTACGTTTCAAAAAATTGTATAGACTGAAAACTGCTGGGATAGCTTGTTAGAAAGACAGATGTTAGTTGAGTCTCATTAACCTTAGCTTCGGCTCAGGATGTGTTCACAGCTAAGACTGTAATTGTGAACTTGCTATTCATCAAAAGTTTAGCGCTACATGATTTTGCAATTTTTGTTATATAAAATTCTTCCTAAATTTATTGAATTTCATTGGGTCATTGTTTATCTGAAGAAAATTAAAAACAAATCAACCTCATCAAACGTTTTTCAGCAGAAATAAGTGAAATCTTGTTGGATTTGAGAGCTCAAACAAAATCCTTAAATTTAGATGTTTAGGTGAACAAATCTTGTTTGTTTTCAACGTCTGCTTACACTCAATGGGCACCAAATGGTTCCAGAGAAGTACTTTTTGCGGAATCTTATACAAAATTCTTCTTTCTTAGTGTTCGAAACTCAACAACCGGAGGCGGTATGGCTTTGGATAACCAAGTATAATAAAATTGTGAAAAATGGACGATCACTTTACCTTAAAGTTGAACCACTGAGTTCGAATTCGAGTTTGTGATCTAAAAATAGTATTCAAGGATAATTGACTTTAAAAAACAAGACTTTTTTTAGTATTCAAAACTCAACAATCGGAGGCGGTATGGATTTCGATAAGCAAGTATAATAGTATGGTGATGCTTGGTCAATCGCTCTACATAAAATTGGAAGTTTTGGGTTTGTGTCTAAATTTGCGATCTAAAAACTCTATTCATGGATATCTGACTTTCGAAAAAGACTACTTTTAGTACTAAAAACACAATAATCGGTGACCGTGTAACTTTGAACAATGAAATACAAAACATAATGAAATGTGAAAACTTGGCCTATCGCTCTATTTAAAAGTCAAAGTTTGAGTTTGAGTTTGTGATCTAAAAATTGTATTCAAGGGATAATTACGTCATAATAGTTGAGTTGTATCATACAGTTGCGAACGCAAAACAGTTGAAACACGTTCTCACAACCTATTTAAACTACAGCTATATATGTGTCAAAAAAGCGAAGGAGACCTTCTGGTTTTAGTAAAGTTTTTGATATAGTTTACTATATTATATAGACTATATTCACATGGTCTATTATGCAATCTTTACTGCACGAGTTCTAAGAGCATTCTTGAAGAGTATAATTTTGCATTTTTCTATAGAAAAGTCCAAAAAAACACATGATTTTGCAAAATCAGTAGTGTTGACATATTTTACCAGTAGTTCTTGAAAAGAGCGGTCAGTGCAACTTATTAAATGATTAATTTTCTCTGTAGAAAGTTTGGCTAAGAAACTTTAAATATTGCAAAATAACTAATATGGAGGTTCTTTTAACTCATGTCCATATTAAATAACAGTTAACACAACTAACTGTTATTTTTTTGCAACCATAAAAAACCGTGAACGCATACAGTAGAAATCAGATTAGGCGTTTTGATATCATCGTCAAACTGACAAGTATATTTCTACATTAATTTGTCTGATTTGGAAGTTTCCAGTGTTAAAACCTTGCTATCCATAGTGCATCAAGCTCAAAGTTTAAAGTATTCAAAACTTTTGGAATTAAGTGTTTCACTTTTCTGTGTGTTAATAAGTATTCTTGGCTTTGTGTACTTCGTTTTAATGGTATCTTTCCCAAAGTGTTTCTATGTTTTCAAACGCTTGTTTGTTATGGATCCTATGAAGAGTCGATTTGCGTTCTTTCAACTAAGTTAAAGACATAAAACTAATTGTCAAAAGACAAATCTTGATTATAGAAGCAATTAGGCTAATAAGATTTCCAGCTTTTTAATGCAGTATTTTATTTTTCTCTGAGCTTAATTAATGTGAGAATTATGTAAAACTGCCGCTTGGAAAAAAGTTGCAGGTGGAACTTTACTACTGCGTGTTTTGCTAAGTGCCACCATTGTAAATTAACATGATTTGTATCCTTTATAGCAAAAAATAGTAAAATCATTATGTACATGAAAATGCTTATTTTTTCATGAGTAATCATATAGCAAAACCTTAAACTTCAATAAAGCTTTATTGATCTGCAATTTACTCTGTGAAAACGAATCAGTGTTCTCACAGGTAGAATAAAATTTTTTTTTCATGGCGCTGAAAAAAGGAAACCTCTAACGGAACTGCAAAATTAACAAAGGTAAGAAAAGAAACGTTTTTCACGTTAACTTTGTTTTTCACTTGAAAGTCTTAAAACAAAACAATGCCTAGCTGACATTAAAAAGATTTAGATTTTGCAAAACAAAGTTCTATAAGACTTCCTTGTCAAACAAATGTTTATGAACATGCTGATTTGTCATTACTACTTTAGCAAATTTGTACATTTAGAACCTCAAAGGTTTGCCTGGAGGAAACTCATAGCAGAACGGACAAGTATTCACTTCTTCCATTTGTTGGAAATTTCAATCTGATACTTTAAACGCTTACTATTCTGGATACCATAGCTTTATGGATTAACGAAGTTTTGCGTCCGCGTTAATGAATACTTAGGTTTTGAAATTTTATGAATTACTTAAATAACATAATTGAAATACTTCAAAATGACACATAGCAATAAAAGCTAATGAGTGAATTCTGTGAAAACCAAATGTTCCATGACAAACACAAGTTGTTGCACATGTATACAGAAAGCACTAGTGCATACTTACGTCTATGGTTCAGGTTGATCCGTTGAGCGAAACATGTGTGTTATCTACTAACAGAAAGCACAAGTGGAATACATGTATATACGCCTTCTTGATCACAGACAAGAGAATATCCAAGCAAATTAATAAAAGTGCTTTTAGCCGAAAATATTATGCAAGAAATTTGCAGAGCAGACTGAACTTTTCACAATATCGTTATTTTTTTCATTAAAAATCAAGTGATCAGGTTGAATTTTTGTTTCAACCGGTGACTTGTAAGAGAGCCGAAAAGAAAAGAGCCGATTTAAAAGAGAGGCGACATTTTATTTAAATTATTAGTTGATAATTTAAAATAAATTTTGTGGCTAATTAAATTGGCTTCTCAAATGAGACTACTATATTTTTCACCAAACATAGTATATCACCTACAGTATATCTCCTAGTATAGACACTGAAAGCGAAATAAAAAAAATATCTTGAAACCATCGTGGACCATGGCCATGCCTCAGCGGCTCTTGGGACTTGATATGAAACTATTATAACCGCACATGAGACCAATTAACCCACTCAGGTACTTTTTCTTAGTAATCAACAAACATTTTAGGGTAATTAACAGCAACCTTTGATTTCGGCTCTACTTAAATCAAAACAAGTTGTGGCGTTTTCTAATGTCAGCTCGTTATAACGTTGACTCTCTTGCGCTTATCCGTTTCAACAATTTCAGAACAATAATTTACGGTTTAGAGATCCTATTATACAACAAACTTCTGACTTTCTACTACTTTGAAGAGGTCGAACACTTTTTCCTGTTTCTCTGACGTGGATAATGTTGAATCAACAAATTGTAGTTTAAAGGAGTGGTTTTGCAGCTACTAAGTTTTGGATAATAAGCATACACAATGACGTTTAATGATGCACAGCATTTCAAAATAACAGTTTAAAAATGGAAACAATTCAATACTGAAAAGCAACGTCTAGTTCATAAGATTTAATCAACAAGAGTTTTTCAGTTCTAGTTGTTATTGTCACATGAACACTTCACATTTTCATCGAATCTCATTCTTTTTGGAAAATTTCCACTGTGAAGTACACATCCTCAAACTGCACGAAAATGGCTCCTCTTTTGTAGAGCATTGTTAGACGATGGCTCAGTGCTAAGTTTCTGGAAGTTTTCTTCAATTTTTGAGTTTTCTTCAAGAAGACTAGGGAATCGTTCTAAGATGGAAGATATCACAGTCTTTCTGTTATCATCGGATGTGGATGATGTAGTATGATCAATTTTATTGTGAATAGTGGTTAGTTTGGTTTCATTTCTGCATGATTCGAGCTTTTTCCACATATTTTTCAAATCTTCTAAAGCAGCGAAGTATTTTTCATGGCTCCTGAAGAGGGGCATACTTTCGAAATCGAAACTGCGCAAAATCCTCTTGATGTTCATGGGAAGTGATCCACTGTCAGAAGTCAAAGGATTGGGTATATGCTGAGAAGTTACTTCAGTTTCCGAGGGGGTTGAGTTGTTGATAAAGTCTTCTTCTTCGGGTTTTATTAGGTAATGTAGTAACAAAGTCAACAAATTTTTTAGGTATGTTGCAAAGATCGAAGGTAGTCCAGCTTGAAGTTGAACCGTCCTTCCTTTGTTGTATAAAGACAATTTTGTCTTCATATCGAGTTTGAAAGACAATTGTGCGCTGAAATGAGCCTTCAAATTGCGTTAGGATATGATACATTATAAGTTATAAACCCGCAGTTGAGTTTGGGTTTTGACATACACTAACTGAATGGAATACAAGTCAAGAATGAAAACGCTAAAGTGCTATTTTGAGAAGCAAGTCATTCAGTTGAAAAGAAAATTCAAACTGTTGGCTGGGATGTTAGCATTCGTTCTATTAGCCTAATTAGCCAAATTGTTTCCAATGAATACCTATAACATTTCGAGGAGGCCTCCGTTGTTAAACCTGTTAGACTAATTCTTTTTCGCTTTCCCCTAAGTACCTCAGACATTGAAATATCAAGGTTTTGATCTGATTGCTAGGCATAAAGCAGAAGAATTGCACTGTGCGTGTGAGAAGTTCAGTCTGTTCTGCAAAATTCTTGCAAAAAATTTTCGGGCTAAAAGCACTTTTATTTGTTTGCTTAAGTTCTCTTGTCTGTGATCAAGAAGGCGTATATACATGTATTCTACTGTGTTGCAGCAAACGTTGAGATAAAAAGAGAGTGAGTACATAGGCTTGCAATTGTTTATTAAGGAATACATTTCGACCCACATTGTGCTCCAGTTAAGAAAAATAACGTTAACTTAAAAAAAGCAATTGAATAAACAGGACAAATCAAATTCATTTAGATTCACCTATTGGCCTTATTGTTTGACTTTCATGGTTACAATTGCTTCTAGGTTAAATAGTAACTGGTTCTAAGTCGTACGTTTAATATCAAGTTATTTGTACAATAGTATTGATTTTGCTTAGTATTGAAGTGGTTTATTTTGAGGAACGATAAGAAGTTCCCGGCTAACGTTTTCTGTTAGTAGATAACAAACATGTTTCGCTCAACGGATCAATCTGAACCATATACGTAAGTATGTACTAGTGCTTTCTGTATACATTTGCAACAACTTGTGTTTGTCATGGAACATTTGATTTTCACAGAATTCACTCATTAGCTTTTAAAGCTATGTGTCATTTTGAAGTATTTCAATTATGTTATTTAAGTAATTCATAAAATTTCAAAACCTAAGTATTCATTAACGCGGACGCAAAACTTCGTTAATCCATAAAGCTATGGTATCCAGAATAGTAAGCGTTTAAAGTATCAGATTGAAATTTCCAACAAATGGAAGAAGTGAATACTTGTCCGTTCTGCTATGAGTTTCCTCCAGGCAAACCTTTGAGGTTCTAAATGTACAAATTTGCTAAAGTAGTAATGACAAATCAGCATGTTCATAAACATTTGTTTGACAAGGAAGTCTTATAGAACTTTGTTTTGCAAAATCTAAATCTTTTTAATGTCAGCTAGGCATTGTTTTGTTTTAAGACTTTCAAGTGAAAAACAAAGTTAACGTGAAAAACGTTTCTTTTCTTACCTTTGTTAATTTTGCAGTTCCGTTAGAGGTTTCCTTTTTTCAGCGCCATGAAAAAAAAATTTTATTCTACCTGTGAGAACACTGATTCGTTTTCACAGAGTAAATTGCAGATCAATAAAGCTTTATTGAAGTTTAAGGTTTTGCTATATGATTACTCATGAAAAAATAAGCATTTTCATGTACATAATGATTTTACTATTTTTTGCTATAAAGGATACAAATCATGTTAAGTTACAATGGTGGCACTTAGCAAAACACGCAGTAGTAAAGTTCCACCTGCAACTTTTTTCCAAGCGGCAGTTTTACATAATTCTCACATTGATTAAGCTCAGAGAAAAATAAAATACTGCATTAAAAAGCTGGAAATCTTATTAGCCTAATTGCTTCTATAATCAAGATTTGTCTTTTGACAATTAGTTTTATGTCTTTAACTTAGTTGAAAGAACGCAAATCGACTCTTCATAGGATCCATAACAAACAAGCGTTTGAAAACATAGAAACACTTTGGGAAAGATACCATTAAAACGAAGTACACAAAGCCAAGAATACTTATTAACACACAGAAAAGTGAAACACTTAATTCCAAAAGTTTTGAATACTTTAAACTTTGAGCTTGATGCACTATGGATAGCAAGGTTTTAACACTGGAAACTTTCAAATCAGCCAAATTAATGTAGAAATATACTTGTCAGTTTGACGATGGTATCAAAATGCCTAATCTGATTTCTACTGTATGCGTTCACGGTTTTTTATGGTTGCAAAAAAATAACAGTTAGTTGTGTTAACTGTTATTTAATAAGGTCATGAGTTAAAAGAACCTCCATATTTGCTATTTTGCAATATTTAAAGATTCTTAGCCAAACTTTCTACAGAGAAAATTAATCATTCAATAAGTTGCACTGACCGCTCTTTTCAAGAACTACTGGTAAAATATGTCAACACTACTGATTTTGCAAAACCATGTGTTTTTTTTTGGAATTTTCTATAGAAAAATGCAAAATTATACTCTTCAAGAATGCTCTTAGAACTCGTGCAGTAAAGATTGCATAATAGACCATGTGAATATAGTCTATATAATATAGTAAACTATATCAAAAACTTTACTAAAACCAGAAGGTCTCCTTCGCTTTTTTGACACATATATAGCTGTAGTTTAAATAGATCGTGAGAACGTGTTTCAACTGTTTTGCGTTCGCAACTGTATAATACAACTCAACTATTATGACGTAATTATCCCTTGAATACTATTTTTAGATCACAAACTCAAACTCAAACTCAAACTTTGAATTTTAAATAGAGCGATAGGCCAAGTTTTCACATTTCATTATATTTGGTAATTCAAAGTTACACGGTCACCGATTAATGTGTTTTTAGTACTAAAAGTAGTCTTTTTCCAAAGTCAATTATACTTGAATAGTGTTTTTAGATCACAAATTCAGACACAAACTCAAAACTTCCAACTTTATGTAGAGCGATTGACCAAGCATCACCATTTTATTATACTTGCTTATCGAAAATCCATACCGCCTCCTATTGTTGAGTTTTGAATACTAAAAAAAATCTTTTTTTAAAGTCAATTATCCTTGAATACTATTTTTAGATCACACACTCGAATTCGAACTCAATGGTTCAACTTTAAGGTAAAGTGATCGTCCATTTTTCACAATCTTATTATACTTGCTTATCCAAAGCAATACCGCCTCCAGTTGTTGAGTTTCGAACACTAATAAAGAAGAATTTTGTATAAGATTCCGCAAAAAGTACTTCTCAGGAACAATTTGGTGCCCCTTGAGTGTAAGCAGACGGTGAAAACAAACAAGATTTGTTCATCTAAGCACCTAAATTTAAGGATTTTATTTGAGCTCTCAAATCCAACAAGACTTTTTCACTTATTTCTGCTGACAAACGTTTGATTAGGTTGATTTATTTCTAATTTTCTTCAGATAAACAATGACCAAATGAAATCCAATAAATTTAGGAAGAATTTTATATAACAAAAATTGCAAAATCATGTAGCGCTAAACTTTTGATGAATAGCAAGTTCACAATTACAGTCTTAGCTGTGAACACATCCTGAGCCGAAGCTAAGGTTAATGAAACTAAACTAACACATGTCATTCTAACAAGCTATCCCAGCAGTTTTCATTCTATACAATTTTTTGAAACGTAAGGATTCAGAAAAAGTTTTGTAATACCTGAAACTGAAACAACAGGTGACTCTGAATAAACATGCGAAAACAACTATATAGAGTAAAACCTCAGTTTTTTGGATAATGTAGGTATGTTGTAAAGTGTTTGTTTCCATTAAAGTACACACTATGGAAATTTTGAATGAAGCATGTTTCTATAATGTTGATATTATAAACAAGCATAGTGCAACGCCATTAAGAACCAGTCAATGTTTACGCTATACAATCCTTCATATTAGAAATTTTGCGTTTCATATCTATCAAGTAATTGCAAATGGAATCAGACGTCAAACAAAGAAACAAACAAAAAAAACAGCCTTTGAACAAAAGACTTAAGTTTATGACTGATCCCTCATAGGTGAAAAAAGTAAACGAAATTTGCACTTCAAAAAAAGAACGTAGCAATAAAACTTATTTGAAGTTCTGACAATTAGACTGGTTCGCTAAAAAGTAAAACCTACATTAATTTAATTAATTAAATATCAACCTGATATATCGTACCATGGATTTTTTAAATGTTAACTAACAAATTAACATTGAGTTGAAAATTATTGAGTTAATGTACACGACAAAAGCTTCAGCGTTTTTTATATCTTTGTGAAAACTTCAAACACTTAATGATTTGTTGAAAATATTGGCGATTAAATTCTACCGGTCTGTGTCAGACAGGGCACCTTACCTTGAGATAGATGAATGCTTCTGTTGTTTATGCTCAACGAGTCTCTAGGGATAAAAAGTTTTTTCATTTTTTTTAAAAAAAAAAACAAACACATTGTTGTAGATAGTTAGTAAACAATAGGTAATATTTGAAGGTATTAAAAGGAAGTAGTAATAGGTACTAGTGTAACTTAGAACCAAAAAGTAGTTGGAGTAGTTAGTAATAGTACCTAGTAGTAGTTGTAAGTAGTACTAATAGTTAGCAGTAGTAGTAGTAGTAGGTACTAATTGTAGATATTAATTGTAGGTAGTAGTAGTAGTAGTAGTAAGCAGTAGCAGTAGTAGGTAGCAGTAGCGTTGTGTTAAATTCCAATATGTTAGCCAGACTAACTAGCCCAATTATATGTTATAAAGACTCTACTCGTTTTAATTTTAGATTCCTTCGGATTTACCTCTTTCCGATGCTCTAGGAAACATCGTTACGATAATCTAATTTTAAAATGTGTACAGAACAATAAGTAATCCAAAATATTAACACAGGGTTACTGAACGCAGTAAATTTGATCCAAGAAGACACTATAATGAACTTTTTTGATTTCTGGTTGCTTGAGGTGCTCTGGTATCGGAAGCACTTACTGAAGATGCGATTCGCTATCGTTTTAAATTTCAGTCCCAGCACGCAATATCCATTACTGCTATTATCAAAACGCAAACAAGACCTATACATTTCTGAAGCTGTTTCTAGCAACCACCCACGGATCCATACTTTGTGTTTGTTCTTGATTAATTGATAAAGTGGCTAATTAACTTTTGAAAGAAAGATAGCTGAATGATAGCTGGATAGGCGTAGAAAATTCTGTTTAAAAAAAAACATGCTCAGAACATCAAAAATTTGTTGTTGTCTCCCAATGTGAAATTTTGCTTGACAATTTTTAAAGGACAAAAACATGAGTTTAACAACGCTGAAGGTCAAAATCTGTTTGTAGGACATAAAATTATTGGGTCGTGGAGACAAATAACAACCTTCTTCTAGGCAATCAAATTGCCCTCCAAGGACTTTTCTCTCTCTCTCTCTCTCACGTCAGACTTGCATGCATATAAAAACATAAATACATAAACACATTCAGACATATATACATACATTCCACCGTATACGCACAGAAAAACATACACTCATACAACCAAAAAAGTCTTGACATATACACACATTTACAATATCTACACACAAACATACATTCCAGCTTATACTCATACAAATATATTACTAAACTTAAGCACAGTTATATTTACTTATAAACAATTATACACTTTCATATAAACTTTCATTATTATATACATGAACATGCATAATTTTATACATAAAATTTTCATTCTGTCATTTCTTTTAATTGTTCATTCACTCAATAAAAAAAATTCTATTTTGAACACATGCAAGCAAACATACCTACTTGTTTAGATAGAAACATACATAGTTACAAATGTATATAAAAAACAAAAAGACATGCTTTCCAAATCATACTGTACTTTTTGCAAAAGTATTCTCAACAAAAACGGCATCTGAGTGCTCTTGACTTATTTCGGCCCATTTCAGAACCTGAGTTTGTCCAATCTTACTTGGTTGAAAAAAATGAAGTCATCAAAAACTCACTTTTGAAGGCTCTTTCATAGCGCAAAATCCATTTCAGACCATTTTAGGACTCCGAAAAATTTTGAAAATTTTTCCTAAAAAATTTGGAAATTTTTTGGTTTTTCAACCCCCCTAGTGCACAGGTGAAAAAAGGTGAAGTCAACAACAAAGGACTTTTGAGTGCTCTTTCATAGCTCAAAATCCATTTCAGACCAGTTTAGAACATGGAAAAGCTTTGAAACCTTTTCGAAATTTTTTAAATTTTTTGTATGTTTCGAACCCCATACTGCATAGGTGAAAAAAGTGAAGTCAACAAAAAGTCACTTTTTAGTGCTCTTACATAGCGCAAAATCCATTTCAGACCATTTTAGGACTTCAAAAAATTTTCATATTTTTTCGCAAAAAATTTTTGAAAATTTTGAAATTTTTTCCAAGTTTGAGGCCTTATAGGAAAATTTTTAGTTCTATGGAAAATGAGTTTTTACCGTCTAGCAAATGAGGAACTGCTCTAGGTTGCCTTAACGCCAGCACCTCAGCAACCGGCAGCTGCTATATGACTGGAGGGAGGGGGGTCCGGACAACCCCCCCTGCAAAGAACTTTACCACTGAAAAACTGATTTTCTCTCAGTGAAATCAAGTTTTTTGTTTATGTTTCACCAGTCAACGTATCAAAAGAAAAGTCTCTCAGACTGGTGGAACTTAAACAAAAAACGTGATTTCACTGAGAGAAAATCAGTTTTTCGGTGGTAAAGTTCTTTGCAGGGGGGGGGGGGGTCCGGACCCCCCCCCCCCCC
>NC_134476.1:9287917-9298288 GCF_964194025.1 Convolutriloba macropyga
TTATACGCAAAGTAATTTCCTTATAAGGAAGCCAGTCAGCTAAGACATGAATATTGTTACTGCCATACACTTTGTAGGTGGTGATTGAGATTCTGATAGACTAAACTATCAAATTAGGCTTTGGGGGAAAAATCCCAATGCAATTCTCCTAAAAAAAGCTTGAATAAGTCAGCCTCTATGGTGGGGTAACTACACAAAAACACACAGAAAGACAAAGATAAGGAATACAAATTTCAACATTTTATCGAATTTCGTTTATTGCTTTTCGGTTCTTCTGGGGTTTTACCCACCCCGAGGAATCCCTTCTGGTTGGTCGTTTCCGCAAGCCCCACCTTGCTTTTTGGTTCTTCTGGGGTTTTACCCACCCCGAGAATTCCCTTCTGTTTGGTCGTTTCCCCAACCCCCCACTTGCTTCTCGGTTCTTCTGGGGTTTTACCCACACCGAGGAACCCCTTCTGATTGGTCGTTTCCCCCACCCCCCACATTGCGTTTCGGTTCTTCTGGGGTTCTACCCACCCCGAGGACCCCTTCTGGTTGGTCGTTTCCCCAACCCCCCACTTGCTCTTCGGTTCTTCTGGGGATTTATCCACCCCGAGGAACCCTTCCGGTTGGTCGTTTCCCCGACCCAACACCTTCTTTCCGGTTCTTCTAGGGTTTTACCCGACGCGAGGTCCCTTTCTGGTGGGCCCTATTGATAGTTTGTCCTTTGGTAGGTAATGGCAGGTTCCGGTTACGGAAGGTATTGGTAGGTTCAGGAATTTGTTAGGTATTGGTTTTGGTAGGTATTGGTAGGTTCCGGTTTTTGGTAGGAATTGGTAGGTTCCGGTATTTGGTAGGTATTGGTTTTGATAAACATTGGTAGGTTTCGGCTTTTGGTAGGTATTGGTAGGTTCCGGTATTTGGTAGGTATTGATTTTTTTAGGTAATGGTGGGTTCCGGTTTTTTAAGGTTTTTGGTAGATATTGCTATTTCGTGGGTATTGGTTGACTCTAACACTTGATAGGCACTGATTTTGATAGGTATTGTTAGCTTCTGGCGGTAAAAAATTACTGTAAACACAAAACAATTTCTGATTCTACTCAGTTTGTCTGCACAACTCTGACTTCTCATTAATGGTTTAGACGAGCTCAACCTCAAATAATACAGTGCACAAAATGAGTACTAATTCATCCAATTTCCCGGATGAAACAATGTTAACTCAACAATTCCTTGGTACCTCAACAGCAATCAAGTCAAATGAACAAAAGCGATTAGAAACGTCAAAACTAATGATTGAAATCGACATAAACCTTCATATTGACTACAGGCTTTCCGAAATTGAAGCTTCCGATTTGGAAAGTTGAAACGAAACGACAGAAGACATAAGAGCAATGCAACAGAGACTTGAGTCCATAATTCTAGGATTACTAAATTTTGTTGAACTTGACGAACAAGATCGGATGTCCAGAGACTTCAGTCGGCTAAAAATAGACATAGAAAAGACTTTCACGCTGTTAAGAAAACAAGTTAAAAAGGTAAACACAAGAAACCAGCAAGAAACGACTGCTTCAGATCCAAACCCCTAGAAAAGCATAATCCATGATGACAATATAAGGCCACATCAACAAAAACAGCCTCGCTTCAATTTTGTTTTTGACGACTCCGTTACTGAACCTCAATTATTTAATTCTGCTTCAGCGCACGCTGGAAGCTCTTTTGCCGTTAGTTCAAGTATTACTGCATCCGGTGGTTCAACTTATAATGGCCACACAACGTCTTCATCTTTTTTGAGATCGTCAACTGCTCCCTGCAGCACATCTCAACCCTCTTCCGTGAATGTTCCAGTCGGATATCCGTCAAAAAATGTCACATCTCCCTGTCAAAACTACCTTAACACATCCAATCCACCAACTTTCAGTAGTTTTTCGATCCTAGCTCACACAGAAAGCTACACACAGTTTTATTCTTTCCTTTTTTCAATGGTGGACACCTTCTCCCAATTAGGTTTCATTCACGATCTACATTCAATAACTAATCTGAATGTTGCACTCGCAAAGCTTCCCAATCCTGTACGACTTGAGAGGAACAAATTTGTTTTGGAGAGAAACTATCAACAACCGTCTCTCCAAACACTATCTGAGTGGATTCTCAATTTCTCTAAAGCATGTAATGATTTGAGCTCTATAAGTCACGTTACAACTTCAAACTCAAAAAAACTTCAAAACACCTGGGAAATCAACTTTTTTAGCGGATATAATAACGACACCGATGATAAGAAAAATAGTTACCAGAGGCAATTCCGAAGCAACGCAAGTGATTACTTAACGTCGGAGAACAAACAGACAGCAATCAAGCCATGCCCCAGCAACGAAAATTGTCAATTCTTGTATAAATGCCAGTATTTCCAGTCTCTTCCACCGAGCATTCGAAGAGACCACATAAGAAAACTTAAGTTGCGTTTTAACTGTTTTGGAAGTCACCACGTCAACAAGTGCACCTCAAAAAACGTCTGCCGGAACAACAATTGCGCGGAAAAGCACCCACTCCGCTTCATGATAGTTTCGATATAAATCCTGGTTCTAAAAAAACTAACGTTAAAGCAGTCCATTTACAAGGAACAGGTCAAGTCGCCGTAGTTCCTGTGCAACTGAAAAACGGTGGGAAGACCTTAAGTATTCATGCTTATTCAGATAATGGTAGTTGTCAGAGCTTATTGCTTAAGTCAGCAGCCTCAGAGCTAAACATTGACATGAAAACCATTGGGAAAATGCCAATCATTGGATACCACATGACAAAGGAAATTAACTGCGCTCCTGTAAATGTTTATATTAAGCCACTGCAGTCTGATCAGCAATCATTCCTTCTAACTGACGTAATTGCTGTCCCGAATTTGAATATGTCAACTGTCGATACAGAAAAATTGAACCAACTCTGTGCATCGTTCGAACACCTCAGTCATATCAGTTTTCCTGATATTGGGAATAACCCTGTTTCAATAATTTGTGGAATAGATAATCTTGATCTGATTCACTACAAGCAAACTTTGAAAGGACCCAAGAATGCTCCTTGGGGAGTAGAAACCCAGCTAGGCTGGACATGTGCAGGAAAAACAGACTTGGCACAAGACAAAACCTACCCCGTACAGTTCACTCAATTGAATTGCCACCCTAATATGGATGAACAGATGTTCAAAAAGTTATCAGATTGGATGAAAATAGAAAGTTTAGGCATAGCTTCACCCAAAAAGGCTATGTCCAAAAATGATAAAAGAGCGCATGAAATACTGGACAACACAACACAACTCATTGAATTGACGGACACTATCAAGTTGGTCTCCTCTGGAAGGAAAATGCAAAACTTCCCAACAACAGATGGCTCGCTGAGAAGCAACTTTAACAATTGAACGACAAACTATCAAAAAACGCACAGCTCAAACATATGTACGAAGGAACACTTGAGAAGGATTTACTAAATGGATATGTCGCTAAAGTTGATCCTGACACAGAGGATATTCTGAAACAGAGGACACTGATTTAATTGCTTCTTTCCTACCTCACCATCCAGTAACCAACGAGAACAAACCCGGTAAAGTGCGGCGTGTAGCCATTGCGTCAAGTGTTTTTCAAGGTCAGTCCTTGAACTCGAACTTACTGAAAGGACCAGATCTGCTTAGTTACCTCACCGGCGTTATTCTGCGTTTCAGAGAGGACAAGCTTGCATTATCCGCAGATATTGAACAGATGTTGATGCAGATCGAAATATATCCTGAAGATCAAAAATTTCTGCGTTTTCTCTGGATTAATGATGGTCGCGTTGATACATATGAGTACACAAGCCGTCTTTTTGGCCCTAAGTACTCGCCTTGCATTGCATCATATGCACTGAGAAAAACAACTCTTGACAATTGTGAACAGTTTCCAGATGTCATCAAATACATTGAACGCATTGAACATGGATGACTTCTCTGTTGCTACTTACTCAATAGAAAAGGCACAAAGAATACTACGTGAAATGAGAGCAACCTTATCAAGACGAGGTTTCAACCTCGCCAAATGGAACTCTAACAGTTCTGAGTTCCTTGAAACTCTAGAGCCTGGCATAAAATTGCACTCATCAAAAATTCAGCCTCAAAATCAAAAGGTACTTGGATTACCATGGAACCCTATAACTGATTGCTACATGATTGAAACTAACTCTTCCGAAAATTCAAATTGAATGAGGACATAACTCAATAAAAGCTACTGAAATTTGTAGCGTCCCTATTTGATCCACTTGGTTTGATTGCTCCTTTAACTATTCGACTGCGGAACGTCTTACAGGCTGCTTGGAATCAAGGACCGAAATAGGATAATCCACTTCTTGTTCAAAATTTTCCAGATTTTTTCAGTTTAAGGGACAAAATCCCCATTTTCAAGGACCTACAAATCCCCAGAAACTACTTTCTAGACAAACCTATCCGGTCAGTTCAACTTCATACGTTTACTGATGCTTCCGAGTTTGCTCTGTCAGCCGTCTGTTGTATCAGGATTGAGTATTCCGATCAGTCAATTGCCGTTAGATTTGTTATAGGAAAAGCTAGTGTAGCCCCGCTGAAAAAAATAACTATTCCAAATTTAGAATTGCAAGCAGCTGTGTACGGTGCTCAACTTGCACAATTTGTTAAGGAAGAACAAGATATAGATTTCACCGAAAGCATATTTCGGTCTGACAGCACAACTGTTCTCTACTGGTTGCGAAAACATGAAATGCGACACAGAATTTTCATTGCTAATCGCTCGGCCAAAATTTTGGATGTCTCATCTGCTTTTGATTGGAGGTACATTCCATCGGCAGCTAACCCAGCAGATGACGGAATTCGAGGTTATAGTGTTTACCAAATGACGTCGGAATCTCGCTGGATTTCAGGACGTTCGTTTTTGAGTAAACATAGATCAGACTGGCCCAATCAAAATATTCTGCAATCGCAGTATGTGAAGATAGTATCTTTCCCTTCCTCAGTACCTGTAGTAGAAACTGTTGGCAATTTGAAGAGATTCAGCAGTTGGAACAGACTAATACGGGTAATCGCCTTTTGTTTCTTCTTTGCCGATAAGTGCATGAAGCGTAGTAAAGACATTCAGTTAGGTCGCTACACTAAAGCGTATCTGCATATCATTCAAACAACCCAGAAACAAGATTTCAAGGCAGAATTCTTTGCTTTGAAGAAAGGTGATGACATACCCAGCTCTAGCAGACTAAAACCTCTATCCCCGTTCTTAGACAAAAACAACCAACTTAGAGCAAGAGGCCGTTTGTCAGAATCAAGACTTTTGATGACTTCTCGTTACCCCTTGTTACTCGACGGCACTAACATTGCCACTGGATTATTGATACAGCATACACATGAACTTAACTGTCACTATGGTCCCGAACAAACTAGGAACATTCTAATGGAGTATTACTGGATACTTCGGTGTCCAGCGGTAATAAAACAAACCATTAGACACTGTCTTCCATGTCGGCAAATGATCGAAGTTACCATTCCTAAAATGGCAGATTTGCCTCAAGAAAAGTTGCCTAAAAACAATAAATTTGTCGTCGAAAATAACTGGACTTGATTTATTGGACCGTTTCCTGCTAAGAACAATGGCAAACTGTTTAGTCGTTACGTACTACTTTTTACATGTTTAGTTGTCCATCTCGAGGTTTCAAACGACCTAACCACCGACTCAACGATTAATTGCAACAGACGTTTTGTCAGCCGGAGAGGAAAACCCAACAAATTCATTTCAAACTGCGGAAATTAATTTTTTGTTTCGAACAACAGCCTCCAGTCCAGCATCGCCGATCTAAAAGCGTCAAATTCTTTTGCAGCAAAATTGCACCATATGAAAGTCGAAATCGTGTGGAAGTTTAACCCTCCAGCGGCCCGCATTTTGGCGCAATTTGGGAGCGATTAGTGCAGATTTTCAAACTGTCTCTCTATAAGTTCATCGGGTCACGAACGCTTACCGATGAAATATTATGCACAGTTACGTGTGAGATAGAAGCTAATGTGAACTCTGGTCCCCTAACAACGTTCCAAGTGATATAAATGATCCTTTACCTCTTACGCCAAACCACTTGCTTCTAGGTAGGCCTTCGGTCAATTTGCCTCCTAGCGTTTTTGTTGGAGACAAAAAGAACATTTCGAAAGCTTGGCGTAAATCGCAACAAATAGCTGCTCACTTCTGAAATTGATTTTTGCGAGAGTACCTTCCAGGCTAACAAATTTGTTCCATTGGAACAAAAGTTCAAATAATCTGAAAGTGGACGATTTTGTATGGATCCTTGAGGACTTCACCCCCCGACGCCTTTGGCCTGTTGCCCGAGTAACGCAAGTTTGTCCCGGAGATGATGGGATCGTTCGATCATTCAAACTGAAAACCCCGAGCAGTGAGCGCATTAGGCCCGTCGTAAAGTTGAAAAAAATGTTTCCTGACTAAATTTCGAATCAATAGGTTCTACGATGAAAAATGCAGTTAACGGATTGTGTTTATTGGATCCCAAATTTGGCAATATATGGACACCATTACTTATTATTCCTTTTGCACCATTTCAAATAATTTTATTGTGAAACCGTCAACATACGCTTTCATAAGTAACAATTTCCAGTTGCCAATGATTGTGTTTTATGAAACAAAACGAATCCCCCCGAGGCCTTTGGCCTGTTGCCCGAGTAACGCAAGTTTGTCCCAGAGATGATGGGATCGTTCGATCATTCAAACTGAAAACCCCGAGCGGTGAGCGCATTAGGCATGTCGTAAAGTTGAGCAAATTGTTTCCTGACAAAATTTCGAATCAATAGGTTCTACGATGAAAAATGCAGTTAACGGATTGTGTTTTTTGGATCCCAAATTTAGCAATATATGGACACCATTACTTATTATTCCTTTTGCACCATTTCAAATAATTTCATTGTGAAACCGTCAACATACGCTTTCATAAGTAATAATTTCTAGTTGCCAACGATTGTGCAACAAAACGAATCAAATTTAATTTTACTTTAAAAGTACACAATCAAAATTGTCCTAAGCGCATTCCCCATCCCAACATAATTCATTAATACATGTTTCTAGCGACAACGAAATACAGTAGGTTACATATTTTTCAAACTGACATCGACAGATTTAAATATTATTTATAGGACTAGATATTCTGCAACCTACCAACAAAAAAAGGCGTACTCAAGGTAAAATTTATCAGAAAGACATCCTAAATTTGACGATCATTTAGCTAAATTCAGTAACAAAATGATTTATATCATCAATATTTATCACATTAGAGCAAAAAGAGCATCCTATCAACTTAAACGTAAAACTAACTTTTCATCTTTTTTGTACAACAAGAGTTTGACAACAGATTCTCTGTTTTTACAAAAATTAGATGCAATAAAGTGTGTCGGCAAACAATTCAAAAACTGCTTGTAATATGATCCTTCAGGAGTTTGTCCGAGAAACCAGTGAATCATTCACTTTACGTTAAGTTGCATTGTAAACAATAAACTGGCTGATGTTGATTGTGCTGCACAAAAAAGACAACAATTAAAAAGTTGAATTAAACTATAAATCAATGTTTCTTACAAGTGATTAATAAAGTTTTATTTCCTATCTTGTCGTTTACTCCAAAACAACGACAACTGTAAATAATGATATGAACATGATCCTCTCAATCTTAAAATCAATATTTGTAATTTCATTGAATTGTGTCTCATGAAAAACAAATCATCGCCGAGGATTTTCTTATAAGGAAGCCAGTCAGCTAAGACATGAACATTGTTTCTACCTTAAACTTTTTAGCCACTGGTGATTGAGATTCTGATAAACTAAACTATCAAATTATGCTTTAGGGGAAAAATCCCAATACAATCTTCATAAAAAACAAAATCACGAATAAGTCAGCCAATTTGCCAATTATTTGACTGAAGACAAACCCACTGCAGACAGTCTTGAAAACAAAGCAAACATGTTAAATTCTATTTTCTATCTGTACAATTGAAAAACAAAAATTTATTTTCGATTTTTTTTCAATTGAAGGCAATACTTTTACGAACTTCTCGAGTGCTGAGTCTCTTGCAAGAGAAATACTACAAGCACTTTCCTTAACGAAAACACGAAGACGAAGTGGACTACAGACAGACTTCCCTCACAAAATAGCATTTGTGAATACCATTTTGATAAACAATGAAGAACTGAGGAGAATACAATTGGTCTAGAAAGTAGAAGCGATTGCCCCGATCGAGGAAAAAGTAGAGAAAATTTGAGAACTGAAAACAAGTATCGCTTCGGAACTTTGACAGTAAGGTGCTGAAGATATATATATATATATATATATATATATATATATATATATGTATATATATGTACCTAAAACGATCAGATAATCTCCATCAACACCTCTCCAGTTGATCACTAGCTCACAACATGGAAAAAAATCAGTAGCACCAAATCAACTTGCCTTCCTCCAAGCTTTCGTTAAAGTCAATTATAGGAGTCTATCGCAGAAAGTAACAAACATCGGAGCCAGAGGATGTCCATTTGTGATGGTTTCAAAGAAACCTCGAGAAACTTCAGGAGTTTTGCGCAGAAACCAGTGCACCATTCACTTTACGTTAAGTCGCATTGTAAAAAATAAACTGGCTGATGTTAATTGTGCCGCACAGAAAAACAACAATTTTGTGGGAATTAAAAAGTTGAAATAAACTATAAACCAAAGTTTCTTACAAGTGATTAATAAAGTTCTATTTCCTATTCTGTTGTTTACTCCAAAACAATGACAACTGTAAAACATGATATGAACATGATCCTCTCAATCTCAAAATCAATGTTTTTAATTTCATTGAATTGTGTCTCATGAAAAACAAATCATCACCAAGCACATCAATTTTTCGGAAAAATTATATACGCAAAGTAATTTACTTATAAGGAAGTCAGTCAGCTAAGACATGAATATTTTTTCTACCATAAACATTTTAGCCACTGGTGATTGAGATTCTGGTAAACTAAACTATCAAACTATGCTTTGGGGGAAAAATCCCAATGCAATCCTCATAAAAATCAAAAAGCTTGAATAAGTCAGCCACTTTGCCAAAAAGTTGACTGACGACAAACCCACTGCAGACAGTCTTGAAAACAAAGCAAACATGTGAAACTTTATTTTCTATCAGTACGATTGAAAAACATACATTTATTTTCGATTATCTATATATTGAAGGAAATACTTTTACGACCTTCTCCAGTGCTGACTCTCTTGCAAGAAAAATACTACAAGCACTTGCCTTAATGAAAACACGAAGACGAAGTGGACTACAGCCAGACTTTCCTCACAAAAAGGAATTTGTGAATACAATTTCGATAAACATTGAAGAACTGAGGAGAATACAATTGGTCTAGAAAGTAGAAGCGATTGCCCAGATCGAGGAAAAAGTAGAGAAAATTTGAGAACTAAAAAGGTGCTGAAGAAATATATATATATATATATATATATATATATATATATATATACATATATATATACATATATATATATATATATATATATATATATATATATATACCTAAAACGATCAGATAGTCTCCATCAACACCTCTCCAGTACATCACTAGCTCACAACACGGAAAATATCAGTAGCAACAAATCAACTTGCCTTCCTGCAAGCTTTCGTTAAAGTCAATTATAGGAGTCTATCGCAGAAAGTAACAAACATCGGAGCCAGAGGATGTCCATTTGTGATGGTTTCAAAGAAACCTCGAGAAACTTCAGGAGTTTTGCCCAGAAACCAGTGCACCATTCACTTTACGTTAAGTCGCATTAAAAAATAAACTGGCTGATGTTAATTGTGCTGCACAAAAAACAACAATTTTGTGGGAATTAAAAAGTTGAAATAAACTGTTAATCAAAGTTTCTTACAAGTGATTAATAAGGTTTTATTTCCTATCCTGTTGTTTACTCCAAAACAACGACAACTGTTAAACATGATATGAACATGAACCTTTCAATCTCAAAATCAGTGTTTTTTATTTTCATTGAATTGTGTCTCATGAAAAACAAATCATCACCGAGGCTTCCACCATTAATATCACCAAGCACATCACGTTTTCGGCATTCACTTTACGTTAAGTCGCATTAAAAAATAAACTGGCTGATGTTAATTGTGCTGCACAAAAAACAACAATTTTGTGGGAATTAAAAAGTTGAAATAAACTGTTAATCAAAGTTTCTTACAAGTGATTAATAAAGTTTTATTTCCTATCCTGTTGTTTACTCCAAAACAACGACAACTGTTAAACATGATATGAACATGAACCTTTCAATCTCAAAATCAGTGTTTTTATTTTCATTGAATTGTGTCTCATGAAAAACAAATCATCACCG
>NC_134476.1:9298488-9357459 GCF_964194025.1 Convolutriloba macropyga
CTCCAGTGCATCACTAGCTCACAACGTGGAAAAAATCAGTAGCAACAAATCAACTTGCCTTGCTCAAGAATGTCAACGGGCTTTGGATGAAACTCCCCGATAACAGTTTTTCTCCAATCAAATTTCTCCAGGCTTTCGTTAAAGTCAATAATAGGAGTCTATCGCAGAAAGTAACAAACATCGGAGCCGAAGGATGTCTATTTGTGATGGTTTCCAAGAAACATCAAGAAACTTAGAAAATTTCTTTATTAAAGACTCAAAGAACAAAAGAAGAAGTTACTTGACGAACTTTGTTGTTATGTCGATAAGTAATGGTCACAAAACTAAACTCAATTCTAGTTTTGTTTCGGCGCTATCAATATCTTATGGACCTATCAATCACATGTCTGAAGTAAATTCACCCACCAACAGAAACCTGATTCTAACATCCACTGACCATGAAATAATGAACTCGATTGTACCTAGGCCAAAAATGATTCTCATGAAATATTGTTGAAAACAGAAAATCACCTCCGGGATTCGGAACTAAGATCTATTCACATATCAATCAATTAAAATATTTTTCGCTAATCTAAGTTTTCTTTGTACATTTTCGCATAGATAACTATGATAAATACGAGCTAATTTTTGTATATTTCCAGTTCCAATTTTAATTTAAATTTTAATTTATTGAATTCTTTGACCCGTGTTATCGACCACGACAATGGTGTCTAGACCAGCTACAGACAGACAAATTTTGGATTCACAGAATGCAGAATCAGCTACTGCGTGGATTGTTTTGTGGCGAAATGTCGAGCAGAGAAGAAGGAGGACAAAATCAAAACAGATAGTACTGTACTGTACCTACAGGTAAACAATCTCTTTCTTAGTATGTGCGGGCAAGATGCAATTATTCAATTTAGGAGCCTAATATACTTCAACTTAGGAATTTGATAGACACTTCGTACAAAAACATCAGATTGGCGATTCAAAAATATATTTCTCCTAAAGAGAGAGTAGTAACGGCAGAAAGGGCTAAATTTTTGTCCGTAATAAAAAGTGTAGAGGAGTCAGACGACGATTTCCTAGCACGTCTTAGAGAAGAAGCACGCTATTGTGACTTCAAAAAACTCAAAACAGTGGCCAACCCCGAAGAGGAGTTGGCAAAAATAAAAATTATCTCAGGTTTGAGGGACCCCGAAGCAAAATTTACACTACTAGACGGTATTAAAGCAAAACCAACAAGGTCGATTAGCGAAAAAACCGAGAGCTTACAGTTCTGAAGTCAAGCAACGTCTTTTGCAAGTTCTTCATAAGGTAATAAGCTCTTTACTGTGAAAGAAGAAGTTGGGTTAAACTTCAAAAAGACCTTACGAAAGCCAAATGAGAAACTTACGGCTACAAAAAGCAACATGTGCACTAGTTGGGAAAGTGCATACCAATGGCAAGGTGATGGATAAGGACTACCCAATACCAGACATGGACACGATCTTCCACAACCTACATCGGGCCTCATACTTTGGCAAAATTGACCACTCAGATTACTACTATCGAATTGAACTTGAGGAAGAGGCAAACGATATATGCACAATCAACACATCTCAAGGACTATTCAAGATGTGCCGACTACCTCAGGGATTGAAAAACGCTTCCTCAATCTTCCAGAATTACATCGAATCAACACTCAGAAGAATCAAAGGCGTTGTGATCTTTCAAGACAATGTGTTGGTGTATGGAACTACCAAGGAGCAGTTCGACAAGAGAATGCTTGCAGTCAAGAGCCGACCACGTAAGGAAAACTATATTATTAATGCAAAAAAATCTAAATTCAAGACCAGTCGAGTTAGTTTTTTGGGATACTCCATTTTAAATGAAGGAATAGCACCAGATCCGAAAAATGTTGAAAAAATAAAAATGCAAAAGCACCAACTAACAACAAACAACACGAACCGTTTGTTGGGCTGGCAAATTTCTGAGAAAGAAAGATTTCTGATTTTTCAACGAAAATGTTACCCTTAAATAACATGAGAATTAGCAACTTCTCCTAGGGCTAAATGCAACAAAAGTTTTTGAAGACATAAAAAATGAATTATGTGCTAACCCACTTGTACAGCCATATAGTTTACAAAAAGAAGCAACAGTTACTACTGACGCCTCTGAAAAACCCATTGGCGGGATTCTTTCGCAATAGGGATATCCAGTAATATACGCATAAAAAAGTCAACTCCAGCGGAGCAAAACTCCTCAAATATAGAACGAGAAGCACTGGCAATTGTGTTTGTGGTCACAAGAATAAAGCAATTCCTTCTTGGAAGACGATTTACCCTACAGACGGACCACAAACCACTCAAATATCTCTTTGCACCAGACGAAGAGATCCCGATGACAGCATCAACCAGAATCACAATATGGATCAAAGTTCTAATGGGTCTCAACTATGAAATGAAGTACACACCAGGAGAGCAGATACCTCATGCTGATGCTTTGAGCAGAATAGATTTTGACAAAGACGAATCCGACAACGATCGAAAGTGCTTCGCAATCAATTTCATCTACTTCGCTCAGAGTGATTTGGTGACCCAAGCAGAAATCAAAACTAAACATGGAACAAATAGACTCTTCCAGAACATAATGAAACGAATCATAAGCGGCAATTGGAAACAATGTTCAGAAGCGGAAAAAAGATTCGAACAACACAAAGATGCCTTGACCATACACAATGGAATTATCTTTAATTCCAACCCAAACTACGACACCTGGTTCTGGCAGAAGCACATGAGACACATTCTGGGAAAAAAACAACTGAGGCATTAGTCAGAATGATAGCATGGTGGCCTGGCATTACCCAAGACGTTCAACACTTTGTTAGTAAATGTAAGAATTATCAAATGAACAGGCCTACAGTCTCTACGTGGCCACAAGCCGACGTTTGGGAATAACTCCACATGAACTGGGATTAAGTTAAGGAGCAAGGCATTATCTTAGTAGTTGTCGACGCGGGTTCTGACTGGATAGAAGCTTTCCCCGCGGAAAATAGACATCAGAAACAGTTAAAATATTTTTTTGAAATCTTTGCAAGATTCGGAATACCAAAAGTTTTTTCCGTGGGTAATTCCTTAAACAGTGGTGTGAATCATTGGGAGTAAAGAAAATGGAATCATCCCTCTATCATCCAAGAGTTAATGAACCAGCTGAGAGAGCAGTTCAGACAGTGAAGCGGGCACTTCAAGCTTGAAGTCCCAATCTTAATCTCTCAATTGGAGCATTCCTGCAAAGGGCACTGACGAAACATCGCAACACTTCAAAGACGAGGAGCAAAACTCCAGTTGAGCTCCTGTTGGGACGCAGAGTGAGACTACCAGCAATAGCAGATTTAGAATTGTGCGAACCAACTATATTCAAAGCCAACGAAAAGACAAAGACCGTTCCTGCTACCTTCAACATCAAGAAGGGCTTGAACACAGTTTTCATAAAGCCCGAAAACTCAACACGGACTATTCTAGTGAGTGACGACCAAATTGCGAGACCAGACCAGGATAATGTGAAAACTGAACCAGCAGTTGAGGAGACCATATCTCAATCAGAAACACAACTTCAGAACACAGATCTGGGACCTTCACATCAGGATGAAGCTTCTACAGCCATATCAGCTAGAGAACACCAACAACCCGAACCACCAGAGCCTTCACGAACATCAACAAGAAACAGAAAACAACCCGACAGATTTGGAGAACCTATACCCACACACTTGCTTAAAAAAGGAGGGAGGATGTGATTGTTTCACGGAAACATCGAGAAACTTAGAAGTTATCTTTATTAAAGTTTCAAAGAAAAAAAGAATAACTTACTTGACGAACTTTGTTTTTATGTTGATAAGTAATCACACAAAACTAAACTTAATTCTTATTTTGTTTCGGCGCTATCAATATCTTATTGACCTTTCAATCATATGTCAGAAGTAAATTCTCCCGCGAACAGAAACCTGATTCTATCATCCACTGACCTCCAACTGATGAACACGATTGTACCTAGGCTATATATGTTTCCAATGAAATAATGATGAAAATAGAAAATCACCTCCAGGACTAGGAACTAAGATCTATTCACATGTCAATCAAGTAAAATATTTTTAGGTAATCTAAGTTCTCTGTATATTTTTGCATAGAAAACTTCTATAAATACGAGCTATTTTTTGTATATTTTCAGTTCCAATTTTTATTTAAAATTCAACTTATTGAATTCTTTTGACCCGTGTTATCGACCACGACACTATTGAAAGTCCTCAACGACTTGGACGAATTGGAACTTAACGTATACTATTGACAGTTAGCCTGTGACTGCCAACGGTGTCGCGACAACAGGACGACCATATAGATGCATATCGGTGACAAGCCTATCCTGGAGCTGCAAAGCCCGATAACAACAATAACAACATAAACATTTTTTGTCCTCCAAACTTGCAGGCGTTCGTGAAGCAAACTGTAGCTATCATAACTATATCAATACGTTTCATTTTGCAATTTTGCAACAAAGCAACGGTTGTATTTAGCCGCGTCGCGAATCGTTATTTAAATGTTATTTCATGATTAAGTTTTTAGTTTGAGTAACCTGTTTATAAACTATCATTTTTTATAATTTTCACAATTTTTTACATTTACGTCTCTTATGAATCAGCTCAACATTCACTGGGAATTTTAATTGTTTATCCTCTCACATTTTATTTTTCGAGTAAGAATTAGCAATTGGGTTGCGAGTCCCAAGTAATTTTGTAAAAAGTAAATGACATATTTATTGCTCTCGAGAATTCTACGTGTCACTAAATTGTAATTTGATTCAAAATTTCGGTTCATCAACGAAAAAATTTCAGAAAAAAATTTACAAATGTACCTCTGTATTCGAAGAACTCGAAGAACACAATCAATTTGGGATATATCGTCATTAATTGGAACTTAGATTCATTTGGAGAAAACCCCAGTTATTCAAAATGTTGGTTAACACCAAAAACTCAGAGTTATTAACATTTTGTTTGATTGCCTGGAAATGTTTTTAGTATTTTTTGACTCAACGATTGAAAATTCAATGAAAAATTTTCATTGACCTCATATATAAACAAAACTAAAAATAACAAATAAGGAAAACGACAGTGTTTTAAACTTCTTCGATAAACAACGATACTCTTTTGCTATTCAATACTATTCACAAAATTCTGCGCAAAAAAATCAACTGCTGCCGAAAAAGGACTGATCAACATAAACTTTTTGGGATGCATGTCTAACCCTGAGTCTGGTCAGTATACAGTGGCCCTCTGTCAAACACCTCTCGACGGAAAAAGATAGTTAAGTCAAATTAGAACAGCAAAGTTTTTACAGTGCCGAAATATACAGTAGTGAAACAGTAGAAACTGAAACATAATTATCTTACTGAATATTGCCAACAGACATGAAATTCCCATGTGAAAGGTGACAATGACGACAAAGTAGGCCAGCACAGGGAGATTTCTGGAGCTGGCAGGGAATATATTAGCCAGGGTCCCAAAGGAGACGACCTGGGCTAGAAACAGGGTCACAGCACACGAGACCTAAAACAAACAAGGAACCGGAAATTTGAACTTGCATCGGTTCCGACCTCTTAGTCTATTCAACCCTGCTTTCCTTGTTCATAAATCAACAATAAATAAGAAATAGTTTTTTGACTAAATTGAAAATAACAATCTGAAATTTACATTTTTATCGTATTGTACTGCTAGATCTTAAATCCTTAGTTGAGAAGATCAATTATTTCTGTGAGCAACTTTGGTCATTATTGGTTATTGGTTTCAAACGCAAGAAATAATCAGTTGTGTGTGTGTGTGTGTGTGGGGGGGGGGAATATTTTTCATACATAAGAAATATTTGTCATAATCTGGGCTATTAACGAGGTCAAACTTGTTAAACCAGTTGTTTCGCCAGGAAAAAAATATAGGACGCTTATCTTACAAGATATTTTTAAAGTTCTTGCAACATAAGCGTCCGGATCTTGAATCTTGTAAGATAAACGTTATTTGCAAGAATCTTGGAAGGTCTTACAAGATAAACGTTATTCGCAAGAATGTTGCAAGATCTTGCAAGATAGCCTTTAGTGTTCGCCTGGGGAAATACTCGGTACGTTCGTTTTCAGAGCATTAGAAAGCTTTGATAAGTTTGGTTACATAAACGTAACGATCGCCGCTTTAACGAACTTGAAATTTTAGCAACAAATCTTTGGTATTTTTCGTACAAAATGTTTTTGTTTAAAATGCAGACAAATTTTATGATGACACACTCTAGTGACATCAAATGTACTTCTATTGGCAAATTTTTCAAACCGAGGTGCAAACATTTTCAGTTTTTGTGCACTCTAACTCAACAAAATTTATGTTTCTATTCAATTTTGTCAAAAAATTTTTACAAACCTTTGAAATACTGATTGAAAATCAGTCCACTGATTCATAGTATTTTGATAGAATCTTTGTAAAAGATTTGCATTAGAAATCTCTTGTTTCCTGTACCTGAGAAAAACAATAAAAATACCTGTTGAATTGCTAAGTAGTTGTTTTCAACTCTTTTATGTTATTGTAGGCCAGAGCACAAAAATAGGACAAGCTATAGGACAACATTAAAAATTTCAAGCACAGGCGAAAACGTTTGTCCAAGCATGCAGGCAAAAAAAAAACAAACAAATCTATTAACTGACAATCAAAATTTATTTTTGTGTGGTGTGAAACAAAATTTTATCCGGTGATTAGATGAAAGGTATGAAAAATAAAGAGTACTTTCGCTAAGAAATAATGTGAATCTGTTGGTCGCGAAGTGTTGTTAGATTCTAGCAGAAAAAAGTGTTTGAAAAAATTGTATTGTGTCAATTGTCATTGAAACAGCTTCACGTTCCATCGTAAAGTCTGGTTCTAAGAAACCAAATTTCATTTTTTATTTAAAGCATTAACTTTCTCTGTAGGTTTCTTTTTAGGAACTATTTCACCAGCTATTTGTTTCTTCTTTGGCAAATTTACTTTCAACAAGAATTGAGATCAACAATCACCAGACCAAGTTTGCTACTTATGCAACGTTCTTCAGATAATAGCGACCCTACAAAAAATATTGGATATACTCAATCCGAACACTTAATTCAAATATTCCGAAAAATAAACATCTTCGTTGAAATATAGGTGACGTTTCATTTCGAATCAGTCGTAGAAAGCACCAACATTTGTTTTTTACAATTCAAAGAATTTGAATCGTATTGGGGCGCTGTCTTTTTACAATCCAAGAATTGGATTGTATTGGTGCTCTGTCTTTTTTTATTTTTGTAAGATGTTTTCACACCTTTTTTCATGACTTTGAGCTTTCAAAACGGGATAAACAGGTAAAGCTCATCGGGCATCAAGTTTCATTAGAGGCCCTTAGCCGCGTTTAGTGGTTCTTCAAGTGCTTAGAGTGGTGATGCTACTGGGAAGGCCGTAATTCATGGTTAACAGGTCATTTTCAGAAGTTTTTGAGCCCAAAATGCTGCAATTTTTTCGTCTTTTTTCGGATTATTTGTTGGACCTGTCTGAAATTGAGGTTTGTAAAAGTTGGTAAAGGTCTTTTGCAAGACGTAATTACTTTTTATGGCCATCTTTAGAGCTATATGTATTGCTACACCAAACCTAAAACGGTAATTTTTTTCTAATTTTAAAAAGTTTTACAAGTTTTTTGAATATTTTCGTTGTTTCAGCTCTTGGTGTCACAATAATAGGTTATTTTATAGTTTCTAGTGGTAATGGAATGGTTTTCAACTTCACGAATTTTACCAATTTTTTGATAAAACTTGAAGTTTTTTCCCCGTTTTCTGACATTAATTGTCATTATTCAAGTTTTCCAGCTCCAGAGGGCAAAAATCTCCTCTAGGATTTGCTAATAGTTTACTGCAAAATTGTTATTGGCCATGGCATGAGCCAATTTTTTCAAAATTTTGAAAACTTTTGTCAATTTTTAGGTTTCTCTAACCTGAACAGCCAAAACATTTTTTTTATCATAGGTTACTGCATAGTTACAAGTTTTAGCGATTTTCAAATTGTTTTTCTTTGACTTCCTGAAATTTTAGTCTTTTTCCTCAGTGGCCATGGGTTTGCTGCTATTGAGTTTGCTAGTATGTAGTGTGCTAGTATGCAGAGTTTCTAGTGGCAACAAAATAGTTTTCTGTTTTTTTAGATTGCAAATATAAGTATTTTTTTTAAATAAAGCCTGTAATTTAAATTTTTTTGGTTGTTTTCATTTTTTTTGAATTTTTTTTGTCATTTCCTGAGTTTAACTATCTTTATTGGCCAACGAAACTTTTTAAATGTTGCAGATGAGTTAAAAGACAGAACTCCACAGAGAAAAAATAAATCTGAACATTTTTTCAAGACACATTTTTGAAAAATATCTTTATTTTTTCCTTTTCATTTGAAGCATTTTTCACATTTCTTTTTAAAAGATTTGTCATTTTTTTCGTGATTATCTACCTTCAGTGACACATTAATCTCTTTCAAGTCTTTTGCGTGAGTTAATGACTATATTGCATTGTGTCATAAATGGCCTTCAGGTTAAAAGCTTCAAGAGTTTTAGGAATAATTGTTTTTTTGTTTAGTTTGATTCTTTTTGTTTCTCGACTTTCGAGATTTCGTCTTTTTGGCTAGGATTGTTCAATTGATCTGCTGGTCAAGTACATCAGGCCTGTTTTTCATTCAATTCCTTTGATTGTATTTCAGGACTTGTCCTGCTATGTTGATTTTAAGATCTGTTCACACATTTTCATGATTTTTGAAGTCAAATTGGAGTGGTGGCTTTGGTCACAGGAAATGGTGCGAAAAAGCAAGTGGTTTTGCGGCGTGAAATTTTTTCACTCTAATTTTAAAGTAGAGTGAGAAAACGGTGTTTGAACAAAAATTCGTTTTCTCGCTAGTGGTTTTTTGTTCACATGCGGCAATTTCACTTTGATTTTTACTGTTTTTTCGATGTTTTGGATCGGATTTTATTCTAAATGGTTTTTCCAATCCATTCATAGTCCGTTTTAGGTCTAGTTTTTTTAGTCAATGAAAATTCTTTGAATTGTTCGTCAGGACTTGTCCTGCTATGTTTTTTTGTTTCTTAACACTAAATTATTTCTATTTGCTTGAACTAAAACTGAAAATTTTTAAATTTTGAAAAGATTTCTGAGTACTTGTGATGTTAAGTAAGGTGTTTGTGGAGCAAGCTTTTTACGTTAGTTTTGAAGTAAATATAATTGATTCTATCAAAACTGAGCTGTTTTGAGTTTGTGGCAGATATTGTTTTCTGCATAATTTTATCTCATTTTCAGCTAAAAGAAGAGAGACATTATTCGGGCTTTGTCAACTTCGGTCTGTAGACACTTGTACTGCCCTCATAGTCGTTTGATTGTCAAAATTGATTTCATTTTTAGTCACCTCGAAACAGTATTTGGAGACAACAATAATGTAGGTTTCAGATCTAAAAAAAATTTTTCAAAACAACATTTAAGGTAGACTGAGAAAACAATGTTGAACCGATTTTTGGTTTCTGTGAAAGATGATTTTATGTTCTCGTTTACATCCTTTGGCCCAGGTTTTCACGTTCTCTTTGAAATTCATAATAAAATTTGTGTGCAAGAAGTGGTATTCAGTGTCTTTTTCCCCTAGTCAATTCAAGATCTAGGTTGCTGGCTTGCTCATTGAAATATCTTAAACTGGGAATAGTCACTCAGGACCTGGCACGTTTTTTTAAACTAGTTCATTTTGATATTTGTCAAGTTTTAATTTTAGTTTCCTTAAATTATTTTTTAGGCAGGAATGATGCAAAAATAAAAGATTTTACTCGTTCAAACGCGATAATTCAAAAATTTATCGTTCTTTGTATACATTTTTTAAACTCTTTCAACTGGAGCCAATAATCAGTAATCACAATTTCGAAACAAGGAAAATGGTAGAATGAATTTGCCACGAGCTTGTTTTGCTAAATCTAATAGCGTTGATTAGAATTTTTTTTTTAAAAAAATGGTTGTCCAAACGACTTGTCATCACGAAGAAGAAAGTTGAAATTTTGGCAAAAAGCTGTCAGAAATATTGTCGAAAAAATGTATCTTATTTAAAAATTACGTCGGCAAAAATGCAACGGACTTTTCAGCAACACAAACTTTGCTCTTTATATTGGAGACGTTAAGTGAATAGAAGCTTTTGCCTTATTTTTTCCAAATTTTTGCGGCTAAAGGTTGATGTCAAATTTTCGGGGGATTATTAATTTAGCTTATGACAGTCAAGTTACTTTCTGTTGTTCTACTTTATTTTACTTTTGTCCTAGTAAAAATATGCTAAGATTAATAAAATTTTTAGAATTTAGATGCAAACTTCAGCTTCCGTTCTCAAAATTTAAGACTTAATTTATTTGAGCAAAATTGTAGAGATCACTATTTTTCTTTGCGACTTAATTGTAGTAACTATGCAAGACAGAGTTAAAAGGAAGTATCTATGTTTTAAAAGTAGGAATAGCCTGTTTTCATCCAATTTCAAAAGATGTAACAAAAACGAGTGTGAGAACAATAAGGTTGTCAACTTATCTTAATAACCCCAGGGGAAATGCTTCCTATCCTAATTGCCCCAGTTGGAACCCATCCATTTGTGATATTTGATTTTTTGTTCTAATGCACTTCTTTTCTTGTAGCTAATATTATCCACTTAATAAGATCAAACTGAAGATCTTTTACTTTCATACAATTCATTATAAATGTGTTTTTTAACAACAAATGCGTATATTGAAATGTTAGTTTTTGATTTTTCCATTTGTCAGTTTTTGAACTTCTTTTGCAATATTTTTTATTATTTTTTTATTCAAGAATGTTGTTTGTTCCATAGATTTCTGCTCCGTCTGATGGAAAAATAGAAAAATAAAAAACAGATCAATACCTTTTTTGTTATGTAAAAAAACATTATGTAAAAAAACAAAATTTTTGAATAAACAAAGACTACATTTTTATCAATAGAAATGTTTAAAGAAAAAACCCAAAAAAATTGTAAAAAAAACCAAATTTTTTGAAAAAACTGACAAAAGGCAAAATAAAAAATTAACATTTCAAAACTTGCATTTTGTTTTAAAAAAGCCCATGTATAATGAAGTGCATGAAAATAAAAGTTCTGCAGTTTAATTCCATTAAGTAGATAAGATTAGCTATAACAATAGAAATGCATTACAGCGGAAAATCAATTATCACGAATAAATGCATTTCATCTGGGGTGATTATTATGATTCGACGCATTTCCCCTGGGGTAATTAAGATAAGTTGACAGCTCTATTGTTCTCACTTTCTTTGTTTGGTACGTCTTTGGAAATTCGATGAATATAGGCTATACGTAATCGTTATACATAGGTACATCTTTTTACCCCCCCCCCCCCCCGGTCTTGCTAACCTATTACTACTCGAATTCGTTTTAGCAATTAAGAAAGTGAGTGGCAAATATGTTTTCCCGAAGAACAGGTTTTAATTATTTACCTAATTTCATTTTATTTTTAAAAATGGTTAACCATTAAAGGAAGGATAAAAGTCAGTAATTGGTAACAAAATTAGGATCAGAGCAAAAAAAACGTAACAAAAAACTTTAGTAACCCTAATTCAAAAGGTTGTCTTCTGAAAAAATTTTGGGTCAAAGTTACGTGTGGGCGTGAGCTTTTAATTGCGGTTAACGAAATTGCAACCTAGCTGGCCTTCACCTGTCTTTTCATAAGGATGACCTCTAAATCTGGGGATACTTATGCAAACAAGGTACCTAACTGACCTTTTCTCCGGACTCAGCTGGTAGGAGGAAGGTCAATCCAGACATGAGATACAGAATCATATTTGGGAATACGAGGAAAAGCAAATAGAACAGATATTTTCGTTCGATTGAGAGATGGATGATCAGTTCGTGGTTTATTTTCCTATTGTTCCCATCCTCGGACAAAACTTGGTCCAGACGACTGGTAGTGATTGGATGGACAATGTCCCATTCGTCGTTATCCATGTAAAGCTTCAATTGCATCTCATCTCCGTAGAAGTCTGAAAAATTTCAAAGCGGATTTGATAACTCAGTTTTGCAAAATCAGGTCATCAGTTTTTGGGGTCATTGATTTTCGGGATCTATTCTGCTTTGGACACTCACTTTATTGAGCTTATAAACCTTACCCCCCCCCCCCTCCTCATGACATACACGCCATTTCTTACCTGCTAATAGGCTATATAATAATATATAATCACACATATTTTGCATTGTTGGTTGGTAGCTCATAAAGATCTGGCGGGGGAATTAGATCCGGATTTTCGATGTTTCCGAGGAAGACAAAACTTAAAGGTCGAATTCCAATTATTGAATTAAGAAATCCATCAAATTGTCAACTTATAACAGAACAAACCTAAACCAAAAGGATTTATGGTTCTTTGGCTCTCTCCACTATCTTAATTTGCTTGAATTTTATCATGAGAATGCTTATGTATCGTAAAACCTGACCGTGGCGCTTAGAGTATTTATGATATATTGTGAAGTAGAGAACTTGGGAGATTAAGTTAAAGCTACGATATATAAAGAAAACTTAATTACCTGATGTTGGTGAAGTGATATTAATGAAAAATGGCTTCTAGATTGAACCGCACCGTTGCTTAAAATTTTTGCATACCTCAAAATTATCATTGTACACAAATCAGAAGTTCAAGCGATAAATTCAAACTTCCCACCATTATGGATGATCTTGAACCCACTCCTTGAAAATATCATTGACAACTTCTCAGTGTGGGAGAACATTGTGTTAAATGCAGATAGATGTGCCAATACTTGTCGCATATGGCAAGAGGACAATTTTGTCATACTTCAGGTGTAAATTTATATATATCAACAAATCTGTATCTAGACAAATCTGTATTTCAAATTCAGATAGGGATTATAAAAACGTGTTAATTTTTTTATTTTAAGGCCAATTTAATTCAATATTTTAAGTAATAAATTTCCTGTTACTCCTGTTTGAGAACACGACAATGATGTCCAGACCACCGAACGACCCCAAAAAAGTTATCCAGCGGAGTTCGGAGTCTTGTACTGGAAGAAGTGGACAAAATCAATTCAGACGGTACTACTGCGGACCAACAGGTCACGAATTCTTTCTGCCAAACTGTTTTCCCGAAACTTTGCAGCCTAATGAGTACTAAATTGCTATTAGTTTCTTTTTTTTTCAAGAGATGAGTACAGCTATTCAAAACCAGATCTCTCCAGAAGAGAATGTAGTAACGGCACGAAAAGCTAAATCTCTATCCATTATCGAAGGCATATGTTAGTCAGGTGACAACTTTCTAGTTCGCTTGAGAGTTGAAGCAAATGGAAAATTCACTGGTAATAAAGCCAATTGAAACTTGTGTAAAAGATATGGAGGTAAATCACGCAACAGCAAGCCGTGTCCAGCTTTGAACAAAATTTTGCACCTGTTAAAATGTGGGCCAATTTCCTAGCATTAGCGCAAAAATAAAACCCAGCCTAATTCAGGTGAGATTGACCAAGACAACAACCTCTATGAGGAAAAATAAACGTTTTCGGGTCAAACATTTTCTTAAGGGAGATGGGCTGCACTACACAGGAAAACTTGATTTACACATCATTGACATGGGAGTTCATTAGAGTAAAAGACCATTAAGTAGAAATTCAAGTTGATAGTTGTGCTGATGGTACCGTGATATCATCATTAATCGGGACTGGGCTTGGTAAACCTCATATTAGAAAATCAGACACTGAGGCCTATTATGATCATTAATTGGCGCTTCTGTGATCACTATCAGGTGATTTTGAGTTCTAGAAAAGCCAACAACAATTAGCTGTTTTCCGGTCTGAAAAAATACTATCCCAGGAAAGCATCAACGCAGTGTGTGATGAAAGAATTTCTGCAGGCGATGGATACAAAGCGCAACTGAATCTCAAACCAGGATCCAAGCAAAGTTCAGCAAGATCAAAAAGATGCCTCCATTTTTATGCGATAAGCTCAAAGAAAAACCTAATATAATGGTGCAAAGCGGCTTCTTTCGAAGAGTTGATAGCAGAGCCAAAATGGAGCTCTATGACCGTTCTTGGCCTAATTTTTCGCATTAATGACTCAGTTATAAACAAAAATTATCCATTGGCAGACGTAGAGACCATTATCTACACAATATGGCCTCGCTATTTGCCAACAATTGAATTATAAGACGCTTTCTAACCAACTGAACTTCACTGGGATGCAAAAATTATGCACAACCAACACATTCAAGGAACTGTTCAAGAAGCACAGGCTTCCTCAAGGCTTAAGCACTTCTTCATTGATCATCCAGATCTGCACTACATCTACTCTTATATAAATCATGGGTTGGTGGCATTTTCAAGATGGTATTCTGGTATATGGAATAAGTCGGAAAATGTTCATTATAAAAGAACATAGACAAATCTCAAAACCAGTCTCAAGCGTAAGTTTTCATGGCTACCATATCTCTAAAAACGAAACAGCAGCCAATCTTAAACACGATGAGATCATAACGCAAAATTAAATTATGAAACAATTTGAGTCTTTTGGTCTAACAACTTTTTATAGACAAATTATATCAAATTTTGTTACAAAGATGCTATCTTCGAAAAGGGCCCGAAAAAACCTTTTTGAATAGAAAAGTAGGATTACAAACTTTTGAAAACGAACAAAATTCGTTTTTTTTCTTGCCACTTGTTCGGGCGTACATCTTGACGAAAGAAGCAAACCTGGAAACAGACGCCAGAAAAAAGAACAGTAGGCGGCGTTTTCTCAAAAAAGTACATCCCTTAATCTTATTCTCTAGGGAGCTCTCATAGTTTGAAATGAGGTACTGCAATTTTGAAAGGAGGCACCTGCAACTTTTTATGGTCACAATATAGAAACTTTCCCCTTTTGGCGGGAGATCCACTCTACATACTGACCACCAACCTCTCAAGATCTCATGGCGCTAGACAAGGAATTCCCCAAAACGGCACCGGCAAGAATTACGTGATGGGCAATAGCACTAATGGAATTCAATTTCACACTCATGGAGATTGAAATCCCCACGTTAAGTCTTCGATTAGACTGGCTTATAACGTCGACGATGAGAGTAAATGAGTCCGCTTTACATTGAACCATAACTATTTTGTGTAATCCGATCTGGTAACTCAATCAAATATCAGAACTGCGTTGGAATAGAATATATTCCTCCAAAAGCAGGCAAAAGAACAAACATTGTCAACTGCATACAATGCTTTCAAATAGACAAAGGATTCAAAGAACAGAAAAATCCACTGACCCTCACCTATGGAATCAATTTTCGTGGTGTTTTACCTTTATTTCCACACAAGCTAAGCAATAAGATGATTGCTAAGGCTCATGAGGACCACACCGGCAAAAAACAACATAAAGAGCAGTCAGAATGATGCCTTGGTGCCTGGCATCAGTGACGATTTTCTCCGATTTGTTAGTAAATGTAGAGAATGCCAAGAGTACAAACTTAGCCGGGGAAAAACTTTTCTAGTTGCACAGAAGTAGAGCTTTGGAAAAACACTGGATATTGACTGTGTTTATGATGATTTTGGTCACTGGGTCACTGATTTTGACCTGTGTGAATCAGTGTGCGGCGAACAGTTTACCAACCCTTTCAACCCTTTCAACCGTTTCAGCCCAAACTTATCAGTGTACATAAACCAAAAATATGAGCAATAAGTTCAACATTCCCATCATTATTGATTATCATAAACCAAATCGCCAATACGATCTGTAGATGTCGATGACACGCTCTCAGGTTGGATTAACACTGCGTTTAACTCAGAGACCTGCACTAATACTAGCCATGTAAAACAAGGGAAAAATTTTCCATGCCCAAAGGTAGAAAGATGTGCAGTGGCACTAATAGGATTCAATTTCAAGTTGAAATACACACATAGATATCGAATTCCCCCTGTTGAACTTTTGATTAGACGGGACATTAACGATGACGATGAGAGTAAATGAGTCTGCTTTACTTTGAACAATAACTATTTTGTACAATCCAATCTGATAACTCAATCACATATCAGAACTGCGCTCGAATTGAATAGATTCTTCCAAAATCAGGCAAAAGAACAAACCTTGTCAACTGCAAACAATGCTTTCAAGTAGACTATAAGATATCAAAAATTTAAAATCGGAGTTGGTCCCGATTTGGTATGCAATTGCCAAAGCAGTAGAAAGCCACTGCGGTTTGTAATGATGGAGTCACGCATCTCAGATCCAATAGCAATTGGTCTTGATGAGCAAGAGGTCCAAACACTGAAACTGGCTATTCAAGTGTTGAGACTGAATGTTTCATTTTTGCGCTTTCCTACAAAAAGACCTGACGACACATCAGAACACTGCCAAGACGCGCTGCAGGACACCTCTGAAACTACTGCTGGGATAATATTCAATACTTCTGGGGTCATGAATTTTGACCTATGTGAATCAGTCCACTTCAAAGCGACGAGTAGTTCACAAACCCCTTCAGCCTCCTTTATTAACTTCAAAGGAATAAACACGTCCTTCATCCTGCAGAAGACTTCAATTAGGGCAGTGTTTACTTTTGACAAATAATATACACAGATGGAACCTGCTGACATCAAGAAAATTTATGATGGCCAGTAATCATCTAACTGACAATCTGAATGCATTAGTTGCCACATAGACCTGGCTTCAACTAATTCCACTGAAAAAACTTTATTAAACAAGGCAAATTTTTTTCGGAGCCATGAGATCTTTGAGCCGACCAGAGAAACAGACGTAACGATTTGGTGAAGCTTTTCTTCCGAAAGTGCTGAAAAACATAGGAGGAATGTTAAATGTCGCGAACTAGGGAATTTAGGAGTTTAAACTAAAACATTGATTTGAAAGATTGTTTTTTCTTGATGTTAACATTAACAAATAATGGCTTCTTATTTGAACCAAATCGTGGCTTCAATATCGTTCACACAAATTTATCAGTGTACACAAACAAAAAAAATGAGCAATATATTAAGCAATCCCATCATTTTTGATTATCATAAACCAAACCGCCAATCCGATCTGTAGATGTCAATGGCACGCTCTCAAATTGAAAGAACACTGCGTTTAACTCAAAGACCTGCACTAATACTAGCCATATAGACCAAGGGGAAAAGTTTTTTTTCATACCCTAATGTGGAAACTTACTCTTCTCAAACAAAGTACATCCTTTAGTCGTAGTGTCTACAAAGTTCTCATAATTTGAAATGAAGTACTGCAGTTTCTAAATGAGGCACCTGCAACTCTTTTTATGGTCACAATATAGAAACGTTTCCTATTTGGCGGAAGATCCATTCTACACACTGACCACCAACCTCCCAAGATCTCATGGCGCTAGACAAAGAATTCCCCAAAACGGCACCGGCAAGAATTACGTGATGGGCAATAGCACTAATGGAATTCAGTTTCACACTCATGGAGATTGAAATCCCTACGTTAAATCTTCGATTAGACTGGCTTTTAACGTCGACGATGAGAGTAAATGAGTCCGCTTTACTTTGAACGATAACTATTTTGTGTAATCCGATCTGGTAACTCAATCAAATATCAGAACTGCGCTGGAATAGAATATATTCTTCCAAAATCAGGCAAAAGAACAAACATTGTCAACTGCAAACAATGCTTTCAAATAGACAAAGGATTCAAAGAACAGAAAAATCCACTGACCCTCACCTGTGGAATCAATTTTCGTGGTGTTTTACCTTTATTTCCACACAAGCTAAGCAATATGATGATTGCTAAGGCTCATGAGGACCACACCGGCAAAAAACAACATAAAGAGCAGTCAGAATGATGCCTTGGTGCCTGGCATCAGTGACGAATTTTTCCGATTTGTTAGTAAATGTAGAGAATGCCAAGAGTACAAACTTAGCCGGGGAAAAAATTTTCTAGTTGGACAGAAGTAGAGCTTTGGAAAAACACTGGATATTGACTGTGTTTATGATGAATATGGTCACTGGGTCACTGATTTTGACCTGTGTGAATCAGTGTGCGACGAACAGTTCACCAACCCTCTCAACTCTTTCAACCGTTTCAGCCCAAACTTATCAGTGTACATAAACCAAAAATATGAGCAATAAGTTCAACATTCCCATCATTATTGATTATCATAAACCAAATCGCCAATACGATCTGTAGATGTCGATGACACGCTCTCAGGTTGGATTAACACTGCGTTTAACTCAAAGACCTGCACTAATACTAGCTATATAAAGCAAGGGAAAAAAATTTTCCATGCCCAAAGGTAGAAACTTACTCATAGCATCTTATTCAAATCTAGATGGAACTGTAAGTTCTAATACTGATAAGGACAAAAAATCAATGCTAATTTAAATATATTCATTAAACCATTTTGAAGTAATTTTTTGAAATAATTAACCTTTTTCTTACTCGTGCACGAGGACACAAAAATTTTGTTATTTCACAGCCTATTTATTACAGATTGAATTTGATGACGCTTCCGCAATTTTTCCAGAACGAATATAGCGAACAATTCTACTGTTTAAAAACCAACAAACTAAAACATTTTTCAGGTTGGAGCCGACAAGAGCGAAGCTGTCTCTAATTTACCTAGAATACATTACCTAGAAATTCCCGGCAAACTCAAAACAACAATATTTTTTTAATTATGTACACGTTGATATGAAAAAGCATTCAAAAACTCTCATTGAAATGTAGATAATAATTCTGCATGGACGATTGGAATGTTAGAAATTTAGACCGAGCTGAATACTAGAAAACTTCGGCAGAAATTAATATGCCCTATCAGCTGCATCCTGGATATCCTTGCTGTCAGTCAGTAGTTTTGGCATGCTCCTTTCCACTTTTAATTCTTTTTGCATGGCAATAAATTGTTGCTTTAAAAATTGTTTTATCAATCAACAAAGGTTGGGAAAGTGATAAAGGAAATTGTGACAACAGAGTAGATATTTTCCATTGTAGTTTCTCTTTCAGCTCTAAAAAAACCATTTTGTGATCATCAACAAGCTCTTGTAGGATTCAATAACGACTGGGTCATAATTGAAAACGTTTTTAATAGCCGGCGTTGTTAGACTAACTGAAAGATCATCAGATCTTGTCCCACAGTTCCACTATCAGAATTTATATGCGTTCAGTGTCGAGAAATGAAAATCAAAGCATTCTAAACAAAAGTTGCAGTGTTACCCTCCTATATTTTAACCTGAAAAAATTGAAGGTAGAATTACCTAGAAATTTCATTTTGAAGTTAGTTTTTCGTTGAAAGTACCTGCAAATTGTAGTTAAGTAGTAGGCAAAGTTACCCGGAATTTGACCTGCAAAAGTTTTCTAGGCAATTCCTCTTGCAAACCTTTTATGCTATTGGCAGATAAAATTCGATGTAGATTGCCTACAACTTGTCTACTTACTGCATGCAAAAATAAGTTTTTAGGAAATTCTACCTGAAATTTTAAAATGCAATGCAGGTAAAACAACCAAGAAAATTTTTTTGCAGGTAAAAGTCTAGGAGGATAAAACTGCAATTTCTAGGTAGATTGCAGAAAAAATTACATAAAATTGCAGGTAATTGAGATTGCTTCCAGCTGTAGTTGCAAGTGCAGTCTAGGTAAGTTGCATTAGAACAATTTGCTTGTATATTCTAAGTAAAATTACCTGCAATTTATAATCAATTTGACTGCATATTTTTATGAGTGAAGAATCTATTGTTACCCACGTTGCCCGGCTATCTTAGTAATCATACGTCAGGCCAAAAAAGTTTTCATCTGTGAAAGGTGAAATTTGTTCATTCTCCTACAATAATGCACAAACTACCTTTGATGATCTTCTGTATCAAGGATGTATGTATATATGTTATAGAAGACTCCACTAAAAAAATGCAAAATTATTTCCTCCAACACGGATGTGAACCTCCCCCCCCCCCCCAATCTCGGTAGCTTTGTTTTGAGTTAGTATCCTCTCCGTAATATCTCTGTAATTAATAAAGATTGCAAAAACTGGCGAGTAAGAAAACCTGTTAAAATACTAGCAAGAGCAAAATCCAAAATCTGATATGCAAAAATAGGATCTAGAAAGCAGCAAAAAACTTGTTTTCATTTATGGTTGTGTTTGATCTTATGTATGATACCGCAAACTGATACAATTTTTTCGTAAAACATGGATGGGATCTTTTCCTTTTGGGCCCCCAGTACGTTATACTCCCCCCCCCCCCCCCCAGTTACACGTTGCACGTGCCATTAAATAGTAAATCATTATATGAAAATATGGCACGTGCGTCCGGTGGGGGGAGGGGTTGCAAATAATATGCACCCACTAAGCTGGGGGGCACAAACGGAAAAGATCACACGGCTTAAATTTCAAGAATGCTTGAGTTTCTGCCGAAAGAGAATAGATTCCATTTTTTCTGAAAGTAAATCACAATAATTACTTGTTAGAAACCATGATAAAAACTAACGCAATATTAAGCTCAAAACAGACAATATCAAATCTAAGCCTCTGTGTCAATTTGAATATTTTATTGTGCTGAGCTACAAAATATTCCTCCTGCAGAAATAAATTTTTTTGTTCGTATTTTTCTTGGCAGATATCAATGAAACCTTTGTGGTGACGTCTTAACAAAGAGACGTACCAAAATGTAGAAGTTTCAACAAATGTGATAGGTTGAGAAATTTAATATACTGTACCTTTATACGTTCAATTAGCCTAAATTGGACATAGCCTAATGCTAGATTATAATTTTTGCCGCATCAGGCCATGTCTCAGCGGCCCGCGGGACTTGATGTGAATCTATCACAACCGAACGAGAGACCAGTTCCCTCCCCCCGCCCAAAAAAAACTTTAATTTTTATCTTTCGGCTTATCGCGATTTCTAAGCAAATTTACGTTAACATTCATATCCTATTTTAAAACATGGAAAATTTGTTGACCAATCAGCCAATCAGAAAGCTATATTCCCATTTTCACAATTGTTATTGGCCAGCAATAAAATTTCTATATTTTGGTACTTCTGCCATTTTCACTAGCGCCGATCTTTGTTAATAATTTTAATTTCCGATAGTTGAACTCACCAACATCGTGATTATATCCAGCTAAGCGGTTGAACACAATTGGGCAGTACTGTCTGTCAAAAGGGAATCGGCTAACATCAAAACTACAAGAGAGTTTCACTGTTAAGAACTGATACAGACTGTAAATGTATCCCTCGTGTAGAACACCTTGGTCGTTGTATGTTTCATAGATAACGTCTATCGAGTCCCGCAGAACTAAAACAAAAAAGAATTCAAAGAACAAAATAATTGCAACATAACTCCACTAGGTTAAGAATTTTTCCGAGTAGCGCGTTTTTATTTTGTCGGATCCATATTAGAAATCAAATATATCAAGAGCCGTAACACAGGTAAATAAACAATAAACTGCAAATTGTCTTCATGTTCAGCATTTAGCAATGATTGTGACCTTGATGCAATCATTAAAAGGATCTTTTCCTTTTGTGCCCCCGCCCCCCAGCTTAGTGCGTGCATATTATTTGCCCCCCCCCAGACCCACGTGCCATCTTACATAATGATTTACCATGTAATGACACGTGCTCTGTAACGGGGGGGGCTCATAACCTACTGGGGGGGACATAGCCTACTGGGGGTGAGGGGCATAAACGGAAAAGATCCCATTAAAAAACATGTTTTCGCTCTGATGATGCAGCTACAAGATCTCGTGATTATCTAAACATTACGTTATATGTTATGGCTTTCAATCAGATGTTTTAACTCTTCTTATTTTTATCGAGAAGCTGATTGACATTGCATGGCGCTGCAATTAAATTCGGATCTTTTCCGTTTGTGCCCCCCCCAGTACGTTATGCTCCCCCAGTGACAGAGCACGTGTCATTACATAGTAAATCATTATGTAAAAATATTGCACGTGCGTCTGGGGGTTGCTAATAATATGCACCCACTAAGCTGGGGGGGCACAAACGGAAAAGATCCTTAAATTCTAACAAACCGCAGCAGCTAAGCGTGTCTCAAAAAATTTGATTAATTTTTTAAAAACCAGAAAGAATCCAGTAATAATCGATATTGGGTCAAATTCTGTCTATTTTTTGTACTCGTATACCACATGAAGAAGAAATAGCAACGGACTTGAAGTCAATAAACAAATTCAGAAAAAATTGAAACCGAGAAAAATGTGATCTCAATAAAAACCACCATTAATGGAACATCGGACCACCAAGCACCAAAATTACGCAAGCACAATTTGCGGCTGAACATTTCCATTAAGAACCCACAAAACAAATAATAAACAATTGGAAAGAAACGTAGATATAAGTTGGGAGAACAGAAACAATTACAAACGCTGTGAACATCAAACAGAAAGAAAACAAACCGATTTTGAGTTTTGGTACACGTGCAACGAAAAAAAAACAGAATGGCAACACAAAGTCAAGAAGCAAACAAAAAATCTAACACAAGCTCTATTGCGAAAAGAAAACCAGGTCAATGCGCAAGCAAATACGTACCGAGACATGAACAAAAGCTTTGAAATTTAGAAAAACATCTAAATACTACAAATATTAGCAAAAAAATAAACAAATTTATTACCAATCAAACAAGAATCCGTAGCCAAGATCTATAATGGAAAAACCCATTAACGCAAAAGTGATACTATTTCGGCGGTGTAGATATATGGACAAGAAAGCTACAATAAAATTGGACTGTTCAAACTAAAAAAAATAACAAAAGAAAAAATGAAATATAATTTTACATAAGAATTATTTAAAAGAACAAAGGGACATGAAATGCATAAACTACGGTAGAAATGAACTGTCCCTAAAATTGTTTTAAAAAACGAAACAAAAACAACGTCGCACAAGAAATAGCAGCAAAAACAACATTTCAACCGAATTGAATGACACGAACCAGAAAAAGAAGAATAAACAAATTGGGTCTGATCATAGCTCAATTTGGGTCTGGACCAAAACCTGGGAACTCATCCGAAGAAAACTCAACCAATAAATAGAAACAAAAACAAATCAACCGAATTCTCGGAAACACTGGAAAAAATCTCCATTCAGAGTGAAAAAAATATACGCAAATGTAAGTAACAGAAACGACACAAAAGGCAGAGACAACGAACGACATGACTTAACCGAAATTCACGGTAACAGCAAAACAAATTGACCGTGAACGTTTTTATAGTGACACCGTGCTAGTCTCGGGAAGCCCCATTGTAATCTCACCATTAAAATCATTTAGCTTTTAAGATAATGGCCAAACAACTTTTCTGGACATACGCCAAGCGAGCGAGAATTTGTAGATTTTAATCTCGGACCGAGAAAGCTTTTGATCAAAGCAACACATAAAAAGTTTACAACTCTCTCAAGTTTTGAAGGTTTCTGAAAATGAAAAATTAACGCTATAGCTGTCTTCTATAGATCTGAAAAACTCTATCGGACGAAAAGAATTACAACAAAATCTCACAAGAGCAAGAAACCACCCGACGCAAGAAAGAAAAGGAAAGATTATCCTTACGTAACAAGCTTTTTGAACAAAGTTAGAAAAGACCAGCTATAAAGGGTCGGCCGATAAAACATAATTGTTCTTGTTTAGTATAGACTGGCTCGAGTAAAGAACAAACGAATAGAGCAAACGTTCAAAGACCGTAAAAATGGCTGCAATTCTCGGATCAGCCACGCCTAAGAAAACTAGAGAATCTTTCGTGTGACCAGTACAATTTTTTTATAAAATTTAGCCCAAACCCATCGGCCGCACCAGACCACTACGACAATCAATCGAAATAACCACAAAAAGATCCGAGCGTCCATGTCTACACATAGGGAGATCATATAACTGGTATGCTAGTACTTTTGATCTTGATGCGACCATATGGCAAATTGAAGATGACGCCAATAAACTGAATCAAGAAATTTAAACAAAGCAGTACAAATGCATTATAAATGAGCTATATATCGGAGTTCTTCTCGTCATTTTAGATCTTTCTTCACCCCTTTTGTATCTTGATTTCTCAGGTAAAATCTTCATACCTATCGGTGGGTCCCAGAATGTCCCCTTTTGCGCCATAATTAGTTTCGTCCCGTTGTACATATTCGGATCCCATTTTGCAAACTCAGAATGATAAAAATGGTAAATGAACATCTTTAGAATTATGACTCCTCTCCGTTCGTCAACTTCCAATATTTGGAACAAGTCTCCGAATAAGTAGACAGTGTTATTTGTCAGCTGAGCTGGTGGGTGAAAATTTTGGAAGTTGCTTGTCAAGTTACTCCAAAGTTGGTTCATTTCTTCTACACCATTAGGTGCAAATACTTGGTTATAACCAGTTAATAATACGACTAGAAACTTATGAATGCACATCTTTATCTGAATTTCCTTTTTGTATAAATTATAGTCCCCCAATACAACAATAAAAAGGAAAACAGTTTTGGAAGTTTCTCAAATTTTAGCAATAAGTAGTTGATAGAATATAAATTATTTGTCTGAGAAAGACCAATACAACCTTAATTTTTTTCAACTTTCCAATGTTTCTAGTTTCCAATGTATCTAGAAAAATCATTCCAATGCAAAAAAATCGGCAAATGTTCAGACTTGATAAAAACTGAAAGTTCAATTTCAATGTGTAAATAATAAATAAAGCACCCACAATTTTTTTCCAATATACTCGATTATTTGGCGGGCAAACAAAAGAACGTTATCCCTAGGGCTATTAATTTTGTAATCGCAGTTTATTTCTTCGATAAATTAAGGCAGCAAAAAAGTAGGGGGACCTCTCTATTTCAAGTCCGTTATTTTGTTTGCTTAAAATAATTAAATGAATCAAATATTTACTATTTCAAAACCTTCAAATCCATTTGATTCTGAATTGAACGTTGAATGCACATTTAAATTTTTATTTTTTCTATAATACTTGGATAATTTTTATGTGATATACATTTTTAAATTAAATATAAACTCCTATGAAAAACATTAAACTGTTTTTTTAAATGAGGGTACTACTAGCGCTGCTTGATGCTGTTTGTATCCAAAAAATTATTAGAAAAAAAGTTTGTCAAAGTTATGCAACGGAAAATAATGTCTTGGAGAAAAAGGGAGGAAAATGATTGTCTGATTTGTCATATAAACAAAATTTGTCTTTAAAATGAAACCATGTTCTTGGCATTCTTCATCTGATTTCTTTGTACTGAATGTTGATAACTAAAAGATGCAAGAAGTAATCCGCTTTTTGTTCAAAAATGAAATTTGAGTCAGAAAATTTAAACAAAGGTTAAGTAATGGAAATTTTTTGCAAACCTGTACCCAAATTAAGAAATACTTCGACAAGAAACATACAAAATTATTGTAAACTGATATTTGTTTAACATAGCAGAATAGCATCAACATCATCAACGTATGTACAAACTTGCATTATATTACACGGCCGATTAGGCAGCTTACTATAGATTTAGTGGTATAAAAAATGAACCATGTTATGGCTCTACATACACTATAGTACCAAAAAGCTACGTACAGCAAGAGGCGGCACAAAATTTTTAAAAGGCGGCACAAAAATCAAATAATACAAGATTTTGAGTTCAAATGATTTCTTTAGTAGCGGGAAGTTACCCTTCTAATTTATCTAATATATCGTAGACAGTATATGAAGTTTTCAGACAAATCTTTGACATCTGAATCAAATTTTCGACAATTTTTCTTCTCATTTTTCCTAAACAACTCTCGTCTTTCGTAATTCGTGCTCCAGAATTGCCCATATGTTTTCAATTAGATTCAGATGGGGATTACTTACCGACCATTCCAGTAACTCCTTCTCCTCCTCTTTGAAAAATTTGAAGACAGCCTTTGCTTTGCACAGAGGCATCATCTTGTTCAAAAATAAGGTTTACAAAAGTAAATTTCTTCGTAATTTTCCGAAATTTCCGAGCCAACTAGGCTTATCTGAACATCTAACAAAAAATTTCCACTCATCTGATGTTTTGCACCCCACGAGATAAGCGAGTGCTTATGAGAACTCAAAACGTTGCCGAAAAATTTCGTTGCAGTTCTCCGCACAACTTGAGCAATTCGTTCTTTAGAGAAGTCCTGAGCCTGTTATACTTTTGATGTAGTTTGTACGCATACTGTGTACTAGATCTTGCTTTTAAGCTCAGTTGGTCTCATTTTCTGACTATCAGAATTGGCAAACAGTATATTAACAAAGCAGCGTAAACTTTTTTTCTGTGTCAGTGGAGAAGATGAGAATGAAAACGCGTTTAGAACTTAAAAATTTCACGCTTTTTTTCACGTTTCAGCGAGAATAGAGCATAGAAATTGTGCTGTATGCAGTTTTTTGGTACTATAGTGTATCTAGTTGCAACAATTAAGCATCAACCTATATCTTTAAACGACGCAAAGCATTAATTTTGAGCTTTTCTCCCTAATCATTTGGGTTAGGTTCTAGGCACCAGATTTTCTTCTCAAGCATTGAAAGTTATCCATTCAGGTTGAGGACCCAGACAAATTCGGATCAGACCGTCCCAGACTCCTATCAGACTCAAGTGAGATCAAATCTCGTTCTCTGATCAGACTAAATTGCGTTCTGCATGCATGATCAAACTAACGTTTGTTCAGGTCGCCTCTCACATTAAATTTTTGAACCAAAATTGCACAGATGTGTACTTGACTGAGCTAGAACAGAGGTCGATTAGGTGTGAAACCTAAAACTGTATAGAATGTGCCTAACAGAGCTGTTGCTGCTAGACAATTGAGGGACATAACAAATATTAATGTAAACAAAGTGAACAAAGTAAACAACATAACAATTATTAAAGTAAACGGCTGGAATGAACTCTTTGCCAAGAAGTTTTTTGTTTCTGTTATAGATTAAATTACAATACCGTTCAATTCTTTAAAATTAACAAATATTCATTGATAGCAAAGAAATGTTACGGATAGAAGTATAAACAATTTTTTTTTATAATTTCGAAGTAAATCTGAAACGTTTATACTTATTTGGCTTCGAAGAGATCTGTTTACAAATTATCAAGTATTATTTGAAATATGTGTCGTGGTCGATAACACGGGTCAAAGAATTCAATAAGTTGAATTTTAAATTAAATTTTGAACTGAAAATATACAAAAATTAGCTTGTATTTATAGTGGTTATCTATGCAAAAATATACAGAGAAAATTTAGATTAGATAAAAATATTTTACATGATTGGCATGTGAATAGATCTTAACTCCGAATTCCGGAGGTGATTTTCTATTTTCATCAACATTTCATGAGAATCATATATGGCTTGGGTACAATCGAGTTCATTAGTTGGAGGTCGGTGGATGTTAAAATCAGGTTTCTGTTGGTGGGAGAATTTGCTTCTGACATATGATTGATAGGTCAATAAGATAATGATAGCGCCAAAACAAAATTAGAATTGAGTTTAGTTTTGTGGCCATTACTTATCGACACAGCAATAAAGTTCGTTAGGTAAGTTCTTCTTTCGTTCTTTGAAACTTTAATAAAGAAAACATCTAAGTTTCTTGATGTTTCTTGGAAACCATCACATTCTTCCTCCTTTTTTAAGCAAGTTTGTGGGTATAGGTTCTCCAAATCTGTCGGGTTGTTTTCTGTTTCTTGTTGATGTTCGTGGAGGCTCTGAGGTTTCGGGTTGTTGGTGGTCTGCAGATGATGTGGCTGCAGAAGCTTCATCTTGAAGTGAAGGTCCCACATCTGTAATCTGAAGTTGTTGTTTTGATTGAGATATGGTCTCCTCCACTGCTGGTTCAATTTTCACATTGTCCTCGTCTAGTCTCGCAATTTGGCTGTCGCTCACTAGAATAGTCGGTGCTGAGTTTTCGGGCTGTATGGAAGATTTGTTCAAGCCCTTCCTGATGATGAAGGTAGCAGGAACTGTCTTTGTGTTTTCGTTGGCCTTGAATAGAATGGGTCCGCAAAAGTCGAAATCTGCTATTGCTGGTAGTCTCACTCTGCGTCCCAACAAGAGTTCAACTGGAGTTTTGCTCCTCGTCTTTGAAGTGTTGCGATGTGTCATCAGTGCCCTTTGCAGGAATGCTCCAAATGACACATTAAGGTTAGGACACCACGCTTGAAGTGCCCGCTTCAGTGTCTGAACTGCTCTTTCAGCTAGTCCATTAGCTCTTGGATGATAGACGGGTGATTCTATTTTCTTAATTCCCAGTGATTCACACCACTGTTTAAGGTCACCACTTACAAATTCAGGACCATTATCAGAAACTAAAATTTTTGGTATTCCGAATCTTGCAAAGATTTGACTAAGATATATTTTAACTGTTTCTGATGTTCTTTTTCCCGTGGAGAAGGCTTCTATCCAACCAGAACCCCCATCAACAATTACTAAGAAATTGCCTTGGTCCTTAACATAACCCCAGTCCATGTGGAGCCGTTCCCAAACGCCGGCTTCTGGCCACGTAGAGACCGTTTTTCCCAGGCTAGGCCTGTTCAATTGACAATTCTTACATTTACTAACAAAGTGTTGAACGTCTTGAGTAATGCCAGGCCACCATGCTATCATTCTGACTGATGCCTCAGTTGCATTCTTCCCGGGATGTGTCTCATGCGCTTTTGCCAAAACTAAGTGTCATAGTTTGGGTGGAATGAAAGGAACAACACCTCTGAAGATGATTCCATTATCATTATTATAGATGAAATTGATTAAGAAGCACTTTCGATTGTTGTCGGATTCGTATTTGTCAAAATCAATTCTGCTCAAAGCATTTGCATGGGGTATCTGCACTCCTGGTGTGAACTTCAACTCATAGTCGAAACCCATTAGAGCTATTGCCCGTCTTGTGATTCTCGCTGATGCTGTCTTCGGGATCTCCTCGTCTGGTGCAAAGAGATATTTCAGTGGTTTGTGGTCAGTCTGTAGGGTATATCGTCTTCCAAGAAGAAATTGTTTTAGTATTGTGACCACAAACACAATTGCCAGTGCTTCCCGCTCTATGTCTGAGTAGTTTTGCTCCGGTGGAGTCAATTTTCTCGATACATATATGACTGGATGTCCTTCTTGCGAAAGAACCCCGCCAATGGTTTTTTCAGAGGCGTCAGTAGTAACTGTTGCTTCTTTTTGTAGACTATATGGCTGTACTAGTGGGTTAGCACATAATTCATTTTTTATGTCTTCAAAGGCTTTTTGTTGCATTTTGCCCCATGAGAAATCGCTATTTCTCATGTTATTTAAGAGAAGTATTTTTGTTGCAAAATCAGGTATCATTCTTCCGTAAAAATTAGCTAGCCCAACAAACGATTCGAGTTGTTTATTGTTAGTTGGTGCTTTTGAATCTTTTTATTTTTTCAACATGTTTGGGATCTGGTGCTATTCCCTCCTTTGAAATGGAGTATCCCAAAAAACTAACGCTATCGACTGGTTTTGAGTTAGATTTTTTCTCATTAATAGTAAAGTTTTTCTCACGTAGTTGACTCTTGACTGCAAGCATTCTCTTGTCGAACTGCTCCTTGGTAGTTCCATACACCAATACATCGTCTTGAAAAATCACAACACCTTTAATTCCTTTACGTGTTGATTCGATGCAATTCTGGAAGATTGAAGAAGAGTTTTTCAATCCCTGAGGTAGTCGGCACATCTTGAACAGTCCCTGAGATGTGTTGATTGTGCATATATCTTTAGCTTCTTCGTCAAGTTCAATTTGATAGTAGGCATCTGATAGGTAAATTTTGCCAAAGTATGAGGCCCCATGTAGGTTGTGGAAGATCGTCTCCATGTCCGGTATTGGGTAGTCCTCATCCATGACATTGCCATTGATGTGCACTTTCAAGTCCACGCAATGTCTCAGTTCTCCACTCTTCTTTCTCTGCCACACCACTGGAGATGCATTAGTGACTCCTCCTGGCTGTACCGGTTCAAGAATGCCTTGTCTGACCATTTGTTCCAGCTTCTCTGTGACCTTGTCATGAAGAGGTAGAGGTACTTTTCTGGCTTTGCAGAACATTGGCTGTGTTCCTGGTCTCAGCTTCACATGAGCTTTGTAACCCTTCACAGCAGGTAGGTGCCAGACTGTGATGTTGTTCACGCCGTGCTTGGGTAGGAGGTCTCTACCAAGTAGTCCAAATTCTTTATCAGACTGCACAACTGCAAGTTGTTTTTGAATGAGCCTGCTTCCGTTCCACTCAACGTCACAAGTAAGTGATCCCAGAAGCGTTAATTGATGGCCACCATAAGCTTCATGATGTCTTATCTTACCATCCAACTGAGGTTTACCAAGCTCAGTCCGTATTTTTGATGATATCACTGTGCTATCTGCACCTGTGTCTACCTGCATTTTTACTTTGCAGTTATTTATTGAGATATATTCCCATGTCACAGACATGCTAAAGATTTGTTCTTTAGTATAAAATTTTCCCATCTCCAATGCTGGAGATGCTTGCTCTGAAGAAACATTTTCTTCTTTGCAAAAGTTATTCTGTTTATTGTACTTACCTGAATTTGGTTGGGGTCTGCTTCTACACATTTTTGAGAAGTGTCCCACCTTTTCACAGGTGTTGCATTTTTTGCTTAGCGCTGGACAGGTTCTACTAGAGTGTGGCTTACCTCCACACCTAGTGCACATGTTGTTGTTTTTATTAGCCGTAATTTTTTCATTTGGTTTTCGAAAGCTCTTTTTGAAGTTGAACCCAACCTCTTCTTTCACATTAAAGGGCTTATTACCTGATGAAGAACTTGCAAAAGCCATTGCTTGACTTCTGAACTGTAAGCTCTCGGTCATTTCAGTAACCGACATTGCTGGTTTTGCTTTGATACCGTCTAGTAGTCTAAGTTTTGCTTCAGGGTCCCTCAAACCTGAGATAAACTTTATTTTTACCAACTCCTCTTCGGGGTTGGCCGCTGTTTTCAGTTTTTCGAAGTCACAATAGCGTGCTTCTTCTCTAAGACGTGCTAGGAAGTCGTCGTCTGACTCCCCTACTCCTTGTATAACGGACAGAATTTTAGCCCTTTCTGCCGTTACTACTCTCTCTTTAGGAGGAATATAGTTTTGAATCGCCAATCTGATGTCTTTATACAGAGTGTCTATCAAATTCCTAGGACTCATTAGGCTCCTAAGTTTAATAATTGCATCTTACCCGCACATACTAAGGAAGAGATTGGTTAACAGTAGGTCCTGTACATTACCGTCGTTGTTGACCTTGTCCTCTTTCTTCTCTGCGCGACATTTCGCCACAAAAGACATAATCCACACAGTAGCTGATTCTGCATTCTGTAGATCCAAAATTTGTCTGTCTGTAGCTGGTCTGGACACCATTGTCGTGGTCGATAACACGGGTCAAAGAATTCAATAAGTTGAATTTTAAATTAAATTTTGAATGAAAATATAAAAAATTAGCTTGTATTTATAGTGGTTATCTATGCGAAAATATACAGAAAAAATTTAGATTAGCTAAAAATATTTTACATGATTGGCATGTGAATAGATCTTAATTCCGAATCCCGGAGGTGATTTTCTATTTTCATCAACATTTCATTAGAATCATATATGGCTTGGGTGCAATCGAGTTCATTAGTTGGAGGTCGGTGGATGTTAAAATCAGGTTTCTGTTGGTGGGAGAATTTGCTTCTGACATATGATTTATAGGTCAATAAGATAATTATAGCGCCAAAACAAAATTAGAAGTGAGTTTAGTTTTGTGGCCATTACTTATCGACACAGCAATAAAGTTCGTCAGGTAAGTTCTTCTTTCGTTCTTTGAAACTCTAATAAAGAAAACTTCTAAGTTTCTTGATGTTTCTTGGAAACCATCATAATATGAAATCTGTAATTTTTGAACGAACGTAAAACGTTTTTTTTTGTTTATGGCAAGATAAAAATAACGTAAACTGCTATGGCTCAGTGGTCTTATCAAAGAAAAACAAGAATAGTTATCGAACAACTATTCCGCATTGTGAATCTATATTTTGGAGATTGTTTCCGGTGATATCTTTAAACACGATGCATCATAAGGAGGAAATTCATTGTTGGTCTAAAATCTTTAATATCTTAGTTGTTATTGACGTTTATTAATCATTTTTAGAACTCATTATCAATCTTCGCGGAATAAGTGACAGAACAAAGAATTTTTTTTGCCAATGACTCTTAAATTCTCAATTGTAGCCGCTGCAATTGTTTTTCAGAGTTTCATTCACGGCCTTGTTCAATTTAACAACAGGCGAGAAATTGTTTTCATCTTTTACAAAAAAATGTTGAGTCCATTTGCGATACCCAATGAACGTTTCACTTCTCCTATTTTCCTTAACAACACAACTATTTCCAATGGAACACCAACTTCAAAAAGTTTGCAGCGTTTAACAATTTTGGGTTTGAACCCGCCAAAGATCAGACTAAACTCCGTTCCTGAGCTTTCCCTCTGCTCTATAGTTCCAAACGCATAATGCAGAGAGAGGTGTGCACCCGAATTAATCTGAACAGAAATCGATTCGCTCTGACACCTCAACTTGGGCCAAATATGCCGTGAGGACCTGTTGCTCCTAGACGAGTAAGGCGATGTGACAGACCTCTCATTGAAACATGTTCAAATTAAGCAAGTATACCTACCTTGTTGAAATCTCATCCGGAAGGGTTTCCGTATAGATTAGTAGTATGAGATATAGACGCGAAGGTTGGGGGGAGAGAGATCATTCGAGATTGTTTTTGTCGAGTGAGATACCTGATCCCGTAGGGGGTCCCTGGTCCTTTAGTGCACGAGAGGAGATCTTTCATTTTAAGAAGGTAGTAATTGTGTTACATGTATTTGTCTGGAATGCTTATTTTTGGCAAAAAAAATCGCGCAGTTGGAATGCAATTCAGGTTTGTTTTTAACAAACTTCGTTGCTGGTTTCAAGTTCATAGTGAGGAGTTGCCTTGTCCGATTCCGAACGAATATTTTTGTCAAATCACGGGGCTGGCATTTTGCATACGGAAAGGACATTTGTATTTCTATTGGCTCTGTCTGCGATGCAATGAATCGAGAAGGCAGCTTCTTGAGTTCTTCAATTGGATTCATCTCCAAGTTTCAAAGCATGCAATTACAAAGCGAATAATAATAATAATAATAATAATAATAATAATAATAATAATAATAATAATAATAATAATAATAATAATAATAATAATAATAATAATAATAATAATAATAATAATAATAATAATAATAATAATAATAATAATAATAATAATAATAATAATAATAACAATAATAATAATAATAATAATAATAATAATAATAGTAGTAATAATAATAATAATAATAATAATAATAATAATAAAAATAATAATAATAATAATAATAATAATAATAATAATAATAATAATAATAATAATAATAATAATAATAGTATTAATAATAGGTGGACATGGATTATATTCAAAAAAGAGAAAAAAAAATCACGGGGAGAAAATGTGCCGCAAAAACAACAGCTTCTCTACAACAAGGGGGAACTGGTGATGCTGCGGAAACATATATCAATTTCTGAATAGTTCCAAAAATACCTTGTCGTAGAAAAGAAAAAACTAATGAACATACTCACTTTAGTATTCCCAACTGGTCAATTTCACTTCAGGTACCTCTGGACGATTACAATCCTCCCTTAAAATTTTTAGTCAGTGAGGGAAACTTAGAATCTAATGTCTTTTATGGAACCTCTTATCGTATGCAGTTGAAATAAAAATGACTCCGAGAAAACGACAAAAAGTCTAAATACACTACTTATGAAATCTTTTGGAAGGTATTTGTGACTAACAAAATAGAAAATTAATCTATAAAATTGAACGAAGTTAATTCATGTTTGCAAAAAAGCTTCTTTTTAAATGAGATTTAACGGTTGTCACTTTGCGTACGCTATTGGTGGGGAGTTAAAAAGGTTCAGTGTTCAATCGCGGTGAGAAAAAGCAGCAGTTAGAATTCAAATGCTATTGAGAAACACTTCAATCCCCGCTTTTGTTCTATCTCTTTTCCATCAATATGAGCAACCAACGTTTAGCACAATAGAGCTTAATTTGAACTTTTTTTAATTCTCTGAATTCGAATTCTTCTGTTAGCTAGAAAACCGTCTGCTTCTAATTGACGACTCCCTTTGAAGGATTTTTAACAAGAAAATATTTGCAACAGCTGGACAACATAGAAACTAAATTTATTTCAACAGACTCGGTTTTTCGGCATAATTTATCCAAAAAGATACGTCATTTTGTTCAAGTCAGCTAAAAAACATACAGCAGATACTTTTCATTAGAAAACAATTCCGTAATGTAAGGTTTTCAAATGAAACTATGAATTTTCAACAAAATCTGCGTTTGGACACTTAACAATCAACTTGAATCCAAGAAAATCAGACGCATTCCGTTTTTATGTTGTTTTTAAAAAGTCTTCTAATCAGTTCCAACAATTTTATATCTGCCTTGAAGAGCGGTTTTAGCAAATTCAACGCTTGAGAGAAAAAGAAATGAGCATGTTAAAGCAGATGTTGGTCTTCCCCGAGGTCAAATTAGGAAAATTTCTCAATTAAGCACCGTATAGTTTTTCAAACTCTCTATGCCAAACCTTGCTCAATGTGATCAATGGAAATGTTCCTGTGAACAAACAGATTCTTCACAATTAAGAGGATTCATTTCAAAATCTGTTATCAATTAAACAAGTCTGAAGAAAAAGCAATATATTACCATAAAATTAGAAATCGACAGAACACTGGGATTCTTTTGCTACGAACACTAAAAGACAAAAATTGCGTGCGGAAATATTTGAACTGATACCAAATTTTATTTTCATATCAAAGAAATCCACCTAGAAAAAAATTTTGATAGTCCAATGCATCGGCAAAAAGCAACTCTGTTTTCAATCCAAAATTTTCAGGGAAACACTAAGAAAAAAATGAAAGGCGCAAACACTGACGCCGATAGATTGAGCAGGAGAACAACCAATAACAATAACGGTGACGCAACAAACTATCTGCATAATGTAAAAACCGAGTCGTTTGTTAGTGTCGACAGTGAAAAAGAGCGATTGTGAAAATCGGGAGGATATAGCATTTGACTCAATCATTTAGTAACTAAAATTGGAGCAGCTACTAAGCTTCAAAAGCCCAAATTCCATATTTTTTCTAATTGCAAAAAAAGTTATGTTCTCCAAATTGACGACGAGTCTAAAGGATTCAAGGTGTCAAATTTCTTGTACAATTTACAAAAAGTTACCATAAAAGGTCACTTGCCAATGTAGTTCAAAATCTTGAGTGAGCGTGATATATCAGCCGATTATGTTGCTTACAGAACTCAAGCATACAAGAAAAGAAAGAGAAGATCGTATCAGAACAACCAACAAAAGACACAGCAGCAGAAGCAACAGGGAAGACTTGAGGCAAAGCAGAAAATCCCAGAGCCAAGGCAAAAACACAGGAGAAAAGACGAGTTGAAGAGATTGGTATTTCTAATGACAATGTGAGGAAACATGACAGGCTCTATTTAAACGGGCAGTCATGAATTGGAAATGCAAACAGATTGCAAAAATAGAATAAATGGTCGATGAAATACTTTAACTTGTACCTGGAGACAGTTCCGTCATTCACCAAAAATCCTTCACTTCGCCCCAGTTTACTAAGGCTCGATGTCTTTGTAAATGATAGAATCGAAGTCTGGTCCTTATATTTAACATATGTTGACGAACTTAAAAAATTGTAAAATTTTTGCATGACGCAGTTGACTGTTTTTCAAGGTACTCACGAGTTGGACTGTTGAAAAAGAAATATGCTACAACAGCAGCAAAATTTTTTATATAAATGATCAAACAAAAACAACCTAAAAAAATCGGTTGATGATAGTATGGAGTTCCTCGGTGCGTTCGAAACCCTCTGCAAAAAACACTAACATACATACAGTGTCATTATTGTGAAGAAGAACCGTCTATGCAGAAAAAGTTGCCGCTTTTTGGAAATATATTACACAGGTGTTTAGATGAAGAGTGGATTTCATATCTAGATAATTTGGTTGTTTTTTTAAAACTATACATTCTACAGTCAATCGAACAATAGAACTCCGTGCCTTCAAAGTGAGAAAAAACTTTGGCTTGTGTCGTTGACTGCGGTAAGAATGAGGAGACTTTCGGGAAGGGTTACAAACAGTCATTAACTGACAGGGTGTTTGAAATTGCTCTCTTACTAAAATTGATTCCTCCAACGTACCTTCTTTTGACACCGACACCGAATTTATTCAGGGTAAACTCTGTCAGCCCGAATTTCATTCAAGGCAAGAATCCAATTTACAGAAAGAAAAGTAAACAATTTCACGACGAATTTACAGCACAGGTAAACTCTACCGCTTCGATGTGATTTTTGATCAAAACACAATACATTGTTTCAGAACTTTTTCAACCGTACATTTCTAGAAACTGGAGAGTAGCTTTAAGTGAAATAATTTGTCGACAGAAATTGAACACATCATAAATTAGATTCAAATTTCTTTCCGTTTAATTGGTTTTGAAGAACATCAACAAAAGTTCGGGCTAATGTCATTTCCGTTGAAAACGGGGAATCTTTAGGTTTCATAACAGGGAATTTTGAAACGGTACCACAGTTGTTGGCTACAGCCGAGAGAACAGTTAATTAACCAATTTTTTTCAGAGAAATTAAAAATTATGGAAAATTTGAAATTGACTTCTGCAACTGTGAGGCAATTTATTTTTCAAGAGCGGAAATTGTAAGCATGATTTAATTCATAAGCAATCTCGACGGATGAGGAACACACATTGGGTACAAAATGGACACAATAGCAAACAAGCTCATGAGAAATGATGACATCAGAGCTTTCATGGTAGATTTTCCAGCTGATCTTTGCGCTGAAATACATTTGATTTCACTAATGAAAACATTAATGAGTATCAATACGCTAAGCCTGCAAAAGCTCCTTATTGCGAGGTTTTGAATCAAACTGACGATTGAAAAACAGTAGCGACCGTGAGCTGAAACCGACACGTGAAACAGTTTATTCTAAATTGAACTATAAGAAAATTTTAGACTAATACCATTCAATCAATTTTGATAGAATTACGTACCCAAACAGGTTGACTGATTTTTAGGGACCGCTAATGCCAATTTGACGTTGCAGCTCAGAAAGTTTGGTGAGTAAAACATTGGCTTCGTACTACTCAAATCCAAATTTTTCATTGCATTATTTTTCTGGACACAATAGACAAAGAGGGGATGGTTATTGGTATTGCTAATGAGACAAAAACATAGGGATTGAAGACGATCTAAACGTTTAGGTTCAGAAGCAAGAAGAAGCACTATTAAAATACAGGGAGTCTTTTAAAACGTAAACAGCCAACAAAATTCCGTCGGAGATCTTTGCCAAAGTAAAAGATGACCGGTAATATATCACCAACAAAGCAACATATTTTTCTTGGATTTAATTGAAAATCAGCGCTATATAATTTTTTTGACCTAAAATTCATTTTTCTAGAAACCAAATGTACGATAAATCAGATGTTCGGAGCCGATACAAAATCTGATGCCGGTGCTGTAACGGAGATAACGGGATATTATTTATTTTAAAAATTTAAAGTAAGTATTATAAAACTTTAAGTTTTGAAATTTCGTCCAATGTCACTCGAAGGCTTGATCGCATTTCAAAAATATTTTGTGACCATAGGGGTCACAAAAGTGTTCCATGTTAAACATACCCTTTTCGCAGTATTTCAAATATCCTAAAACAACAGAAAAAAATTGTTTTGGCTATTTTGATTAAATTCTGTTGAAAAAACCTCAAAAAGTGGTTTTTTGTCAAATGTCCCTCCTTTCTTGTTCCTTTCTTTTATATGGACCTTTTGCGATGTGATGTACTTTTAAAAAGTTGTTTGTTTTTAATTTTTGCCTGAACGATCTGGAAAAATGTGTATTGGTTTTTCTTGAACTGTAAGAAAAATTCTTACACGTTTTTTTGTTGTCGTGGTGAACAGTAAGAAGGTTTCATGAACAAACTGAACTGATAAAAAACTCAATTGGATTAATATATTGCAGCCCATTGTTTATTTAACTACTCCAGTTTCTGTGGCAGAGTGGTCTTTAGTGCAAAAAATTGTTAAAGAGTTTATCTTGCCCACGTTAACTCGCGTATGACAGAGTTTGTAAGTCGGCTATGGGCAGAACGTGGCTCGTCTATGTGACAGAACATGGCTAGTCGCTACTGCAGAGTTGGCTGCGTCTGTGGGGCTGACTTCGGTTCGACCGTAACCATGGCTTAGGTACATACTTATGAAAAGACAATGCTCGACCAAAAAGTACTATGAAAATAACGTACTCGACTCATTTGAGCTATGGAAAGACTTTACCTCAACTTTAAAACACGCTGGACTTTAGCTCGACTGAGATTTTTAACAAAAGACTTTGCTCGACCCATGAAAAGACCGTACTCGACTATAATTGGCTATGAAAAGACCTAGCTGGACCCATGAAAAGACTTTACCTTGACTTTACCTCTTGTGTGCGTTCAGAAAACGTCTACCTAATAGACGATGACAAACGAAAAGATCGACATAGGTTAGTGCCGGTTTGTCAATCTTGAGTTTGTCTTGAATGCAAGTTTGTTCTTACATTGCTGATGATTTGCGTGGGGTGAAATAAGTGCTACCAGTCAACGAATATTGCATATTCCCTTGCAGAGATGTAAAATTATAAAGTATATCTTAGTAAAATCAATAATTAAAACCCGTGCCTAACTCCAAATGCGATTCAGTACTGGGCCAGTATAAATGCAATTTCTCATCTTTAATGAATCATAGTCTTGATTCATGTAACCTTTTCGACTTTTCAGAATTGCGTTCAGTTTGATTTTACAATTGTCAGATTTGAGCCAAGTGCAAAAATAAAGTTCTGAATGAGGATCAAACCAATGATCTCCAGAATCCTTGACCTTTGCTCTACTTATCGCTCCACCATGACAGTTGAAACCCATTAATTTGCGCCGTTAAGATACGCTTGAAAGAAGCAAATTTCAAGCGAGATTTTAAGGAGTCAGATTACAGACATTATATACTTCAGCAACATTAGTTCTCCTTAGTTCTATTTTGTGACCAACTTTATTAGGAGAGGAAGCATAGGATGAGTTTTTTTTAATCAATTATGAATGATAATAGATTTGAGCCGGAGAGATGTAAAACAGTAGGAAGTCAAATTAAACTTTTCTTACGGCGATTCTATGAACTTTTAAAATTTTACATATTTCTCTTCAATTTTATCTGTTATTGCTTATTGGTTCCATTTTACAATGACAATAAGAGTTGCTAAACGCTTTAATTAATCCAATTCGTTTTCTGAATTTTTGGTACAATTTTGAAAATGTAAATTTTTTAAATACAACGAGACTCGTTAATGAGCGTTTGCACATGAAGTTCCGACCCAAGCTGATCTACTTTTTTGACTTTATTGTCAACCAAATGAAGGTATAACCAATAAAGGATGTTTGATTTTTAAAAAAACGTTTCACACTCAAACTACTAATTGAACTACATAATGCCACGCCATTAATGAGCACTCGAGATCCACCATTAAAAAAACTGCGAGAAAAAAACAGACAAAATAAACAAAAGTAAAAATTTCACGGCAAAAGCTCATTATCTAAATATAAAAGCATCTAGTAAACAAAGTCAAAATCCAATCAGATAAAATCTTAACAGCACAAATTTTCTTTTATCTGAACTAGAGAGCAGATTGCACTTTTCCTTGATGAGACTAGGTAAAAAATAAAAAGAAAAAATGATAAGGGGCAATTCAGAAATCTATCAGCATTTTTCGATCCAAATAAATTCAAACGTCTTAAAAATCATTAGCTTTCTCGATAAATTTACTAAAAGTCATTACATAACTGATAGGACCAGTCTTTGGTTAGACTAATCCATAGAAACAGACACAAGATGCAGAAAAAATAAAGGAGTTACAAAAATCTGCGAAAACACAAATTTTTGAAGCCATTAAAATCATTAGCTATTATCTAAATATTGTTTTTTAATTCAATCGTTCTCAATACTAATTGAGTTGCAATTATACTGAACGATTAAATAGATTCACTTGGGCCTCATCTGAAAATAATTGGGCTCTGTTATTACGCGATTGTGGTAGAAGAGAAAATAACACAAATATTGAACTCTCACAAAAATTTTATGAAAACGGATATTGTCCTACAAACAAAAGATCAGTTACGACATAATCTGAGTTTTATGGGATCTCTCATTGATCAGAATAAATTTAAACTTGACAATAAGAACAACAAAAACTATACAAGAAAACTATTCATATAAAAAAAAACTAAAACAAAAAAAAACAAAAAATAAAAAACTTGAAAACAATTAATATCAAAATTTTTAAAACTATTAGCTCTAAGCTGACTGCATAGAGTACTCTGAATTAGAAGCTTATGAGACCTCTCAGTTTTTTACGATTCCATAAAGAACAAAAAAAACAGCAAAAGCTAAAAAAAAATGAGACAAAAGTTTCGAAGCCATTAAAAAATGAAGTTTTCTGAACAAACATTCCTATTTTCTTGTAAATTTTTGACAACAATTAGATTCTTGTCTCTTCAACTATAAGCCCTGAAAAATCAAGAAATATGAACAAACTTTTTAAAACCGCAAAATCTTTGAGAAAACCCGTTGTATCAACGACATTAAAATCAATAGCTTTCAACGAAATTCAGCAAATACGCTACGATAAGCCTATATGGGAGGAGAATTCTGTTTGTTGTTGATCACTTTTCAATAAACATCAGCGTAAGTCCTAAGGCTATGAAAACAATAACAAATACTGGCAAAAACCAAAAGAAAACAAAATAAATTTGCGAGAAGAAAGTGTCGAAGCCATTTAATCCACCAGTTTTTCTCCAAAAACTTTAGCCATGATTCTATAAACGTCTTCTCCGAGCCAGTTGGAACTATCCATATTCGGGTAATGTGATCCGATTCCAAAAATAAACAAAAAAATTAAGAAAAAACCAAAAATTTAAAAATATATATATGAAAACTCGTCACATCGAAGTCATAAAGCAGAATAGTTGAAGATAAAACGGATAACCAGGTTATTTTATTGGTTGCAGTAAAAAGAACGGGGGTACTGTCATTGCTGAGATTGACATAGAATTTGCGAAAATAATTTTGAAATCGGCTAGGTTTCGAAAAAAACTTTCCAATGTCTTAACAGCCATTAGCTATTCAAACAGAGCAGAAGATAGTTTTACTAAAGGCTCAATATGAAGACTATTACACTTTAAATCAACGTTTCTATGGCAAACGACTTCACAAATTGAGTAAAATCTTTAAAAGAAAATCAAAACTTTATTTAAAAAAATACGAAAATTCAGATTCGAAGACATAAAAATATGAGCGGTTACTTGAAAGCTAATTTTCTGTTCATTGGGCATTATGGAATGAAAATGAGGTTTGTCATTAATGGAACCTCGATATGAGAGGTTACTATTCTCTCTGTGAGTTAAAAAAACAAGAAAGAAAAAATTTTTTCTGAAGAACAGCTCTCAAATAGAATTCAATTTTTTAATGGTATATTTTCCTATGAGACCAGAACTCGTCTTTTTTAATCGCCTTTCGTCTATTAAGAACAGCAAATTGATGCATTTTATAGCGTGAAATGTGTTTTTAAATCAAAATATTGGTAGAAAACACGTTTATTCGTTCAAAATTTTTGCTTAAAGTGAACAACAAGGAACCACATATCCCGTGTTCACATGATACTTTAAACCTCGATAGCTCCTCGTAAAAAAACAGAATTCAAAAAATTTTTTTAATTTCGAATTCTACATTGGACGAGCTTTTTAATGATACCACTCACATTTCTCTGCGACGAATATATCGATCAGCAAAAATTGTCTCAACAAAAACCCCAGTTGAGTAAATAGTTCCTCCCCCACAAGTGGGGTCGAACCAATATAAGTTCTAAAAAACAACTATTTGGGTGGGCGAAAAAGGATTTAAAGAGGCGTATATAGGGGTCCATGGTGTGCAGTGCCCGGGTTGAACACAATTAAAAAATTTTAGTTGTCAAATTAATTATCAAATAATTCCTGGTAAAAATACCGAGTCGTACATGATTTTAAGATACTTTAGGAAACATACCAAGAATATAATCGGTCAGAATTGAAAAGTTGTAAAAATTTAGCAGGACAATGAAAATTGACAAAATACACCTTTTTGAGTCAAATATAGATAATTCTGACTTCTTTGTAGTTTTAAATGGAAATATCTACTTGTACAAAATTTCATTACATTCTGCAGAATGTGGTCAGACAGTTCAAATTTTTTCATCAATTCATGAGCACAGTTTAGTTTTGTGCTTTTTGCAAAAAATATTGTGTACCAGAATTATATTTTAGAAAAAACTAAACTTAAAGACAAATAATCTTATCTGTTAGTGTCATCGTAGCAATTTTTTTTAACCCTTGTCCTTGAAGATAGTCTCTTGGGAGAAATACTTAGTTTTCTATTTGTGAGGCAATTGCCGCGCCAACTATCAGTAAATATTTTAAATAGAAAAAAAATGTAATTATAAATCTCAGCAATCATAGAAAGATCACATATGGTTTTAATAATGGTAAAAACGTCATATAAGATTATTAACAACATTTGCACAATCAAACAAATGATTTTCGCATATCTTATATGAAACCATAAGTTTATGCATAAGTTTACCATAAGTTTACCAGGAAAGTTCATCGAGGGTGGTCAACAGAGCATTGGTAATCATTTTTTGAGAGTACTTTGGCATTTACTAGCGCAGTGCTTTGACACCAAAATGGAAATTTTTGTTCCGACCGCACTTGTGGGGCGAGGAACTATACACTCAACTGGGTTTTTTTTGTTCAGACAATTTTTGCCGATCGATATATTCGTCGTAGAGAAACGTGAGTTGTACCATTAAGAAGCTCGTCCAGAGCAAGATTCGAAATTTAAAAAGTTTTTGAATTTCGTTTTTTTTTCGAGGAGTTACCGAAGATTGAATTTTTGTGTGCATACGAGATATTTAGCACATTTTTTTTCACTTGTGATGTAATTTTTCTTCAGGTGAAGAAAAAAATTTTAATGCAAAATTTTATTTCACGCTCGAAACTTAATCATTTTGAGTTTCTAACGAACGAAAGGCGATAAAAAGACTAGTTCTATTCTCATAGGGAAGTTTACTAACAAAAAAATCGAATTCTATTTGAGAGCTGTTTTTTAGAGAATATATCATTCTATTTGTTTGTTTAAGTCACCAAGAAATTAGTCACTTTTCGTATCGAGGTTCTGTTATTGGCAAATCCCATTTTCAGTCAAATGAAGCCCAATGAACAAAAAATTAGCTTTCAAATAACTGCTCATATTTTTTTGGCTTTGGCTATGCGTTTTCAGAATTTTAAATGAAATTTTGATTTTCTTTTTGAGGTTTTACTAACTTTTCGAAGTCTTAGCGCATAAACTCACTGACTAAAAATGCAATACGTTTTGTAATAAGCATCCTAGTAATAAGTGACTATTCTAGTTTATTTTTTTAATTTAACCGATCAAAAACTTAACTTTGTGAACTGTAAGTCAATCTCAGTAAAGACAGGACCCACTTGATTTTTACTGCAACCAAAAAAAATCTGATTAGCGGTTTTATCTTCTAACTACTGGCTATATTACTTCAATGCCACAAGATTGCGAAAAAATTAAAATTTTAGTATATTTTCGTATTATTGGCTTCTCTTGAAATCTTATCACATTATCCTGATTCTGATAGCTCCCATTGTTTCAGGGAAAACGCTCAATGATTTGTTGATGTTAAATGGCTTTGGCACTTTCTGCTTGCACTTTTCTACTGATTTTTTGTTTTTTGCCTAATTTTGATGTTGTTTTCATAGTCATAAGATGTATTGTGATGTCTTATTGATTACCTATGCATAACAAATGGTCTTTTTTTCCTATCGGGCGTAAGTGAGTGTATTTATTGACTTCCGTTGAAAACTATTTAATTCAATGGCTGCTAAGACTTTTAAAAAAATTCGAAAAACTTTTGAACTTTAAACAAACTCAAAGTCTTTTTCTTGAACTGTATGCCTATGTCAGTCTCAGTAATGACAGAACCCACTTCATTTCTACTGCAACTAAAACTAATTTGGTTAGCGGATTGATCTTCTAACTATTGGTTTTATTACTTCAATGCCACAAGATTTCAGAAAAAAAAATTTCAGGGTATTTTGTATTATTGGTTTCTCTTCAAATCTTATCATAGTATCCTTATTTTGATATTTTCCGCTGGCTTAGAGAAGACATTCAATGGATCTAAGATAATTTTTTCAGCGAAAAGTTTTTGGTTTAAATGTCTTCGACAATTTCTTCTCGCATTTTTCTACTGAATTTTTGGATTTTGCTTTATTTGTTATTTTTATAGTATTCAATTTTTTGGCGTTGATACTACTGGAAATCTCAAAACTTTCGTGGTTTTAAATTAATTGTTAATATTTGTTGATTGCTTGGAGTCAAATTGTTAAAAAACAAAGAATCCTATTGCTGTTAAATAATTGATTGAATAAGGAAAATTTCTTAATGAAAAATTCACTTTTTATTGGCTGCGGCACTTCTCTTGCTCATTTTTTTTAAATTTGCTATTCTTGTCTGTTTTTTTTCTTTAGGTAGTCGTAAAATGCTGATGCTGACTGTTCTTAGAAGGTTGTAATAGAGGATTGACTGAATGATGTTACCAAAAGCAGTCGGTTTATAGCAATTAGTCTTAAAAATTATGATGTGATAGATTTTCTATGATTTTTCAATTTTTTTCGGTTTTTGTTGTTCTTTTTGTCATCCTGTAACTTTTTCTCATATTTGAGAGGTCCCATCATTTTTGTATTCCAAAATTATTTAACATGTCTACTGACATGATCTTATGTTTTGTTTGTTGGACAATATGTGTTTTCATTGAAAATTTTGTGATTGGTGTATTTGTGTTTCTTTTTCCCTTCTCTTAGCACCTTGGCATAATAACAGATCCCAATGATTTTCAAATGTGGCGCCCAAATGATTTTATCTATTTATTCAGTATAATTTCAGCTGAATTATTCTAAATGAAATTTTAGAAAGTACATAATTTTCAGATGATTTTAATGGCTTCAGCAAATTGTGTTTTCACAAATGTTTGTAATTTGTTGTATGTTATTTCTTGAGTTTTTCTTGTCTCTAGTCCGTTCCTATGGCTTAGTCTAACCAAAGACAGTTTCTATTTGTTTCATAATGACGTTTTAGTAAATTTTTTCGTGAAATTTTTTGTTAAAGTTTATGATTTTGAAGACCTTTGAAATTATTTGGTTTAAAAGATGTCGATTGATTTTTGAATTTCGCCTCATTTTTTCATGTTTTTGTCGACATGTTACCTAGTCTCATTAAGGAAAAATTCAATCTGCTGTATAGTTAGGAAAAAGTAAATTTTTGTGGTCAAGGTTTCTTCTGATTGTAATTTGACGTTGTTACTAGGTGCTTTTAAATTTATAGATTGAGTTTTTGCCGTGAATATTTTGACGCAAGAAGCAAGGAAGCAATGAAGAAAACAGAAAACCTAGAAAACAGAAAACAAGAAAACAGAAAGCCAAGAAAACAGAAAAGCAAGAAAACAGAAATGAAAAAACCAGGACAAGTTTTTGAAAAACGAAGATCGAGAGACCATTTTCTGATGCCTTAGATTAATATTTTTCTGATGTTTTTACTTCTCGGCTTACTTTTGTCGATGCCAGAATATGTGTACATTCATATCTTGCAACGTTTTATTTTTTTTTTTTTTGCAAGTATAGGTCATAAGAATAGGTGCTGGAGGCGGAAAACCATTTTTGAAATAAAAAAGGCTATCTTGTAAGATTCTTGAAAGAAAAAGTGTATCTTGTAAGATTCTTGAAAGAAAAAGTGTATCTTGTAAGATTCTTGAAAGAAAAAGTGTATCTTGTAAGATTCTTGTAAGAAAAAATTTTATCTTGTAAGATTCTTGTAAGAAAAAAGTTTATCTTTTAAGATTTTGCAAGATTTTGGAAAAAATTCTTGCAAGACGATGCATCGTCTTGCAAGATTCTGCCAGAATCTTGCAAGATCTTGCAAGATAAACTTTTTTTCCGACTAGGGTAATAACAAGTCCTGAGATTCTGAGAACCAAATTAAAAACTTTTACTTGAAATTCTTCGTTCATAATTTGATACTGTCCTGTCTCTGCGGCAAATTTTTGGAAGAAAAAAATCTTTATAAAGCAAAATAAAATGTATTAATTAAATATTTATGAAAATTTTGAAGCTGAAGCATTTAAATATCATGTTTTGAGTCACTGTGTAATAATTATACTAAAATTAATAGCAAAGTTTTGGACTTTAATTGTTTTTCTGTTTTTATAGTAAAACCAGCAAAAAGAATAAAATAACAACACCAGTTACTATAATAGCGTGCAACACACAAACTAATCGATCGACTACAATTGCAAAGTACTTCCACTGTTTCGCCATTTCTTCCTGGTTGAACTCATCCCTCTCTGTTTTGGGCCAGTTATAGTCAATTGGGTTGCTGTGAGAGTTGTCAATCATCGCGGTGTCCAACTTAATGTGGTAGGAGAAATCATGTCACGTACAAATTTCTTATTATTTAGTTTTTTTTTTAGTTTTTGAGGTGGATCATTGAGTCGATGGCGAACAACAAGTGTGTTTTAACCGAGGTTAAGGTGCCAGACCCAAGTCAGCTCTGATCAGACCCTTTCGGTTGCACATGAGGAGTATAGTTGTGACCTAATGGTCTCATCAAAATTACAAGATCTGGAAAGTGTTATGCTCTGGGCAATTGCCTTATGGTTGCTCAAAGTTCTGATTAGAGACCAACGTCTGGATCTAATCTTATCAAAAGTTTCCGATCCGTTTGAAAATCTAAAGTCTATGTACAATGGGATCTTCTATTCAATTTTGGTACGTTTGAAGCATATTCTTTTTCATGGAAGCAAAAGAAGATTTGTGAACCAAATCTCAAGAAAGTTATAACTGTTGAAAAGGAACAACAGTGGGCAAAGGGTAGCCCAGGAATATCGTGCCAAAGTAACTATAACTCAAGGGTCTTTTTGAAACACCACCAACACTGGCGTCAGTGAAGCAAGCTGATTAGTTTGCTTCTCTGACGTCCGGCCGCAGCACCACCAACACTACACATTCAAAATTAACTGAAGGCGGAACACCGCACAGTTTTTTTTCTGGTGACCCCCCCCCTAACCAAGCTCGAACGCGCAACCTCAAGGCAAAGGCAAGGGCAAAGGCAAAGACAAAGACCACGAATCATCCCCAAAGACCAAGACCCTAACCCCCCACCGGACAACAAAGACCCCCCAGCAAAGTCAACATTTCAACAACACAATACACAAAGCAGAATACAAACCTCCTGACAGCAATGCCGAACAGAACCATGCAACCACCCGTTTTAAAAGCAAAAATCAGGGTGATGGGGGAGAAAATTGCGAACAACCTGCAAACCATGAGCGAATTGATTGACAGTGGGAACATAAACGCAGCGAAGAATTTTCATGAAAAGGCAGCGGAAACATTTTCGGAGTTCGAGGAAACCAGTTACGAGTTGATTTCACAGCTTGACGAAGATCAGCACGAGGAGTACACCGGAAAAATCACTGACACGTGGAACAACATCGACGACATGAAAATTAAAATTCAGAATCACATTTCGCAAGAAAACACCACAATAAACTTCAACACACAAGACAACAACGAGACAACAGTAACAGCCAACTCGACAGCGGATAAATCAGCAACCAACGACAACATCAACACTAGAGCAATTGGACAACAGCAAACATCCGTTAACAGAAGTTTACACAACGATCAACCAGAAACTAGCAATTCCGCTCAACGTGACAACCTCAAAAGCTTTTGGTATGATAGACTAGCTTACTCAAGCAGCCTAAACGACCAGCAGAATAGAGTTACTGGAATGGGGGACACACAAAAATTCAATCAGTCAACAGAACAACCACAACAGTTGTCAAAACCGTTATCACAACCAGTTCCATTCAATACGCTTTATGTGGAAGCTCATCCAAAGATGGATCTTCAGAAGTTCAACGGTGAACCGAGCAAATGGTCAGATTCGTACAGCCGTTTCAGTTTCATGATTGGAGACACTCAGCTCAGTGATGGACAGAAGATCGCCTATCTACAGGGACTTGTAATTGGAAAAGCCAAAACCACAATTGAAGGATTTGCCTTCAACAGACACCTGTACAAAGATGCAATAAACGAGTTGAAACAGCGGTTTGGGAACCCAAACGTCATCATCAGCAACTTGTTGGAGAAACTCATCAACTACAGACCACCAACAACATCTCTTCCTTGGACAATTGTAAATTTTTCCACATTCATTAACACCATGACAAGGACACTACAAGAACTCAACTTCGAAGCCGATCTCAACAGCACGACAATCTTGAAGCATGCAACCGACAAACTACCTTACAGCGAAGAATTTAAATGGAATCCGTTTGTTTCACGACAAAGAAATCAGCAGCCGACACTTGCAGACTTCAACCAATGGATTAAAAAAATAGCAGAAGCACATGAACGTTCAACGCATCAAGGACGAAGCAATACTAGTCTGAGCACAAACAGTGATAAACATCAACGAAATTTCGACCTATATGGAAACCGACAATTTCATCAACATCCAACTCATTCAAGCAGGGAACAACAGCAGCAACAACAACCAACACAGAACATAAACAACTTTAGCAACAACAACAACAACAACAAGAACCAGTATAACCAGCGGAGCACAACACAAATGTTTCAAGCAACAAGAGGAAGCAACAGCAACAACCAGCTTCTGCCTTGTGTCTTCAACGACGGTAATCATCAGTTATTCCATTGCCCAACGTTTAAAGCAAAGACAGCAGACGAAAGACTACAAACAGTTTATCAGTTGAACCTTCGCATAAATCGTTTGGGAGCGAACCATCAAGCCAACAATTGTCCTTCAATCTCTAATTGCAGGGAGCAAGGATGCGGACAACGACAAAACACTATGTTACACGGTGCCAACAGTAGATACGGACGAACACTGACCTCAATTGTTCTACCAAACTCTCAATCGAACAACTCGAGAGGAAATGGTAACTCAATTGCAGTCATCAGCAACAAAGATACAACCACAACAAAGGACACGACAGCAGCAACTAAAACAACAAATCTTCTCTATGTCATGCCAGTTATTTTACATAACAAGGAGAATAAAGTTCTCACATACGCCTTCATCGACCCAGGAAGCAGCTTGACAATACTTCTCTCGAAGACACAAAATCGTCTTACACAACGTCAACAGAAATTTCGAATTTGGAAGACGACGATCGCTACAACCTCAAACAGATATACATTGTGGAAAACATCAATTTGCCAAAGCTGAGGGAGCACACGGGACCACCTTAGACATGTCAATAGGCCAACTCTGGATAATCTCGAAGTCACAGTATTGATTGGACAGGACAACATTAATCTTATCTAACCAGTCAGAGTGGAACAAGGACCATCATCAGCACCAAGCGCAAGTCTTTTCAAACTTGGTTGGACTATTTCTGGACCTCATACAGTATTGGATGACAGCAAAACACAACATTCAATGCACATACTGCTTTATTTTGCAGCAATTGCCTTGAACAAGACAATGACCTCAACGAAGAAGTTTCTCATTGGTGGAAAGCAGAGACAATTCCATTGGAATCCAAAACCAAGTCTAATGATCCAGAAGTCTTCTTAGCCACCAAGTTACTTAACACAACATGCGTGAGACAAGCAGATGGACGTTATGAAACGGGACTTCTCTGGAAAGACGACAGCAGTTTACCAGACAACCGGTCGCATGCCTTGACTCATTTGAATCATCTTGTCAACAGACTACAGAAGAAACCTGAACAGTACATGAAATACAATGAGGGCATTCAAGCAGACCTGGAAAAAGGTTACATTGCAAAAGTACCTTTCCATAGACAGAAAGATACAGGATGGTACATACCACACTATGGTCTTGTCAGCCCAAACAAACCCGACAAGATACAAAGAATCTGCAATGCCAAAGCACCACAAAGCAGAACAAGCCTCAATGACAAATGGGAATATGCTTGGAATTCTGCTAGGATTCCGACAGGGAGCCATCGCCATCCAGGGAGACATCGAAGCGATGTTTATGCAAATCGGAGTACGACAACAGGACCGACGTTATCTACGATTCTTGTGGAGACAACCCAACAGCTCAGAATTAAAGGTGTACGAATACCAACGACACATCTTTGGAGCCAGGGACTCACCAGCTTGCGCAAATTTTGTTTTGCAACAGACAGCCAAAGACGACATCGAAGATCACCCAAATACTCTAGAGATCATTCAGCGGATATTCTATATGGATGACATGGTTTCATATTTTAGCGACGCCATCACAGCTTTCACCACAGCCAAGGATGTCAAGGATACTCGGAAGAATTTTATATTCAATCTGATAAAATGGTGCAGCAACAGCCGTGGGTTTTCTGAGCAGATGCAAGATGATCTATGCAAACCAGTGGAGGAGCTCTTCAGTAAAGGTTTTCATCAAAGAGTCCTTGGAGTTTACTGGAGCTTAGACGAAGACAAAATAATGTTCAAAGAGAAAGACAGAAGGAACCTAGACAGCAAAACTTGGACCCAACGCAAGTTTCTCTCTTTCGTGTCAAGTTTCTACGATCCTTTGGGAATCATATCGCCATTCCTCATCCGAGCCGAGATTCTACTGCACGTGCTGTGGAAACATGGACGCGAATGGGACAAAGCTATTGGTGGAGACAATGGAAAGACCATCAAAGATTGGGTACATGAAACGGAACAGACAGGTACGGTAGGTGTAAACAGGTTGGTAGGTGGTACAGCACTTGGGGACCCAATGGAACTTCATGTATTCTGCGACGCATCATTGGAAGCAACAGCAGCAGTAGCATACATCAAGACAACCAGGAACCAGGAAACCACAACTCGTTTTCTCATGGGAAGAACAAGAGTGGCACCCTTACGTCAAACAACAATTCCCAGACTAGAACTGCAAGCAGCACTTTACGCGGCAAGATTGAAGAAAACAATTGAAGATGAAATGGATTTCAAGTTTGACAAAATCTTTCTGTGGAGTGACAGCACGACCGTTCTCAGTTGGATAAAGAACTTCAAATTGAAACACAAGATGTACATCGGAAACCGAATGGCCGAAATAAGGGATCTCACAAACACCAATCAGTAGAACTACGTCAACACCAAGGACAACCCAGCACATCAAGGAACGAGGGGACTAACAGCAACAGAAATGACAGAAAAATCTCTTTGGTTACAGGGACCACAGTTTCTTCTGTCTTCTAGCGACAACTCGACAACAGACGAACAACAACTAGAAACTGTTTTCTTGAACAGCGCAGAACAGAAACCTCAGGGGACACGACGACAGCCAATTGACAAAGACCTAATTGATGCCAACATGTTTAGCCAGTGGTTGAAACTAAGAGCCGTCATCATCAAAATGAAAAACCTCCGAAACAAAACGAGAACACGGGACCAGCAGATCATAGATGCAGAGAAATTTCTTTTCCGTCTATCTCAGCAACAATCATTCGACGAGGACATAAATCAACTAGCACACAACAAGCCAATTCAAAAACGGAGTAGATTGATTCAGTTGACACCTTCAATAGACGAAGATGGTATCCTTCGATCAAATAGCATACTAGCCAACGCACCAGTTTCAACAGCAACAAAGAAGCCAATAATCTTAGACGGTAGGAACAGGATTATTCGTCTTTTTCTGGAACTGCAACACAACATCAATGGTCATGTTGGAGTTGAAGAGCAAACACACATCATTCAGTTGAACTTTTGGGTTCTTCAATGCAAAACAGTAATGAATAAGATCTCGAACAGATGCTACGAATGCAGACGACAGAGACAACTCAACAGCCAGCCTCAGATGTCAGATCTTCCGAGCTACCGATTCTCAGTCAAACCTGTAGCCTTCAAAGAAACCGGAGTAGACTTTTTTGGGCCATTCGGAATATACAGCCAGATCAACACAGCCATGAAAGTATACTTTTGCTTATTCACCTGTCTGACGATACGAGCCGTTCATATCGAAGTGACCAGGAACTTGCAAAAAGAATCGTGCATAATGGCATTCCCACAATTCTTCAGCCGACGAGGACTAGCGGAAAGAATTCACAGCGACAAAACTTTATATTTCACCAGTACAGCAAAGAGCTTCGAAGTAAGCAGCTTCACAACTACAGAGATACAGAAATATGCGGAATCGAAAAATTTGCATGGAAATTTATTCCACCAGGAGCACAACATTTTGGCGGAACATGGGAACGCCTCATTGGGATGAGAAAACGCCTGTTCCTCAATATCGCCGGATCTAGGAAACTCCAGGAAGACAGTTTCTCAACCCTCATTCGCCAAGTGGAAGCTCTACTCAACAGCACAGCTCTAACATGAGTCAGCAGTGACATTCGCGATGTGGAAAGTCTGACACCAGGACATTTTTTGACAGGAATGACATCGGGACTGCCATCAGACACTACAATTAGCAGCAACGACAGAGGAGCAGGAAAATTACGGAACAAAGTCAACAGTATCATGAACGGGTTTTGGACACGCCTTTTAAAGGAATATCTCCCAACACTCAGACAACGTCAAAAATGGCATTCAACGGTTGACGGAATAGAAGTAGGGGACATTGTATGGATACTAGAAAACAACACACCCAGGGGTATTTGGCCGGTAGGTAGGGTACAGAAGGTAAATAAAGGTAAGGATAATGTGGTAAGGTCTTGCCTGGTTAAGACAACAAAAGGGGATTCTGTTAAACCAGCTATTAAACCTATTTTTATTAGCGACAAATCACCATAAAGACTATCAATATTAAATGGGGAACAATAATTCAAACACAATTTGAAGCAAACTTGATATCAGTTTTGGGATTAGGGTAAAGTGAAAGATGAAAATTTTAAAGTTCAATTCAATGAATTAGCAATTCAATGGGACTATTAGGTATTATTCAGGTACAATTAGGTATTTCAATAAGTAACTCACAAGGCAACTCAAATTAATAAAGCTTATCGTACATTAGATAAATACATTCAAACGGGAAAGTTTAGTTAGGTAGGTTTAACAGGAAATCAAAATCTGGATGGACATTAGCTTGGTTTTGGAATTCAAATGCACAATTATTAGCTTATTGCAAAACAGCAGAGAGTTGAACCGACAGGATAAAATCAGGTTGAATAGTTATATGACACTAAACAGCTTAGGTAAAACCAGACATCAGCGGTAAAAATTATTACAAAACATTTGGTATTCCGACAAACTCTAATTTGGGAAAAACAGGTAAACGTAGGCAATAGGTGCAAGGTAGTGGTAGGTTTAGGTAGGTAGGGAACACGGGGAGCATCAGTTTTTCAATTTTCAAGAAGCAGACCAGCAACAACAACATTTCCGGAAATTGTTCAGTATTTGACAATCGCCAATCAGCCAATACAGAAGTCGATTTAAAACAACTACAAATGTACACAGTTAAACGCAATCAGCACAAAAAGCAATTCAACTTTCCAGCATACCACTTTCATATAACACTACAAGCAGCACGTTGACAACTAGTACACAGCAACAATCTACAGACAACACCGACGGAAGACATCAGCAGAAATTTAACTACAACAACAAACACTTCAGCAAGAATTACTTCAGCAGAAGCAGCAGCATTTTTTGAACAGCAGTAAGCATATTCTTCAACAGTGGACATCATCAAAGTCAGTTCAGACAGATTTGTAGATATGGACGAGTCCATAACTTCAAGATCAGCGTTTTATTGAGGACACAACTCAATACAACATTTCAACATAATCATCAGCAGATGAAGTAAGAAATACAGTTCAGCTACACAAAAGACACAACAGAGCAAAAGAGAACACGACGAGACGACAAAGAGCAACTTCAAACAGACTTCAACAACAACAACAGATCGACTACAAACTTTCTAATTTTTGGTGGCCAAAAATGGGGGCCCAGTGTACCAGGTGAGGCACGTGCTAAAAACTGTAACTTCAGAAACAACAAGTCATAATGTTGATTATATAGATATAATCAACATTATGACTTGTTGTTTCTGAAGTTACAGTTTTTAGCACGTGCCTCTCCTGGTACAAATCTTATCAAAAGTTTCCGATCCGTTTGAATATCTAGAGTCTATGTACAATGGGGTCTTTTATTCAATTTTGGTATATTTGAAGCATATTCTTGATCCGATTAAAAATACTATTATTGATAGCATATTCGCTTTTTTATCAACAAAGACAGTGCAATAGATAATTTCTTTCCTAGACAATTCAGAACAAAAACCTTTAAGGTTATAAAATTTTTCTACACTGGGGATGTTCAAATTGTGGTTTAATAAAACAATTATTCACAAAAATATAAATAAACCATTTTTGGAGGAAAAATTCGTTTTGTAGCAAACAAAATAGTTGAATGGATCAGATTTTTTTCCTGGCTAAGTAAGACTTTTTTTGTTGATTTAGACTCTTCTCACACTTGTAATTGCCAACAAAAATTTGGTTTGGCATAAGCAAATCCTGGATGGTATTCAAAATTTTTAACTTTGAAAACGTTAAGTCGCTTATTAGTTAAAGAAATCATTGAAAAAACTAGAGTGATTGTTTGTGAGTGTGGTTGTTTGTGTTTGCTTGTCAGTTTGTGTTTTTGTGGGTGTGGATGCGTGTGTGGGTGTGGGTGTGGGGGGGGGGGTGGATTGCTTATATATGTGTGTGTGAGCTGATTGTCTTTGTACTTGAGTTTCTCTGTGTGTGTGTGTGAGTTTATTGCGTGGGTATGTGTTGTGTTTACGAGCGTTAAGTCGTTTCTTGCAAAAAAACCAATAATGATTTGATTACATCTCCAATATATAGAATCAATATTTTCAGCGCATTTTATAACCTCTGAAACACTTCTAATTTGAAATACATCAAATTTTTAAAACTCATTCCATACATAGATCCCAAATTTCAAACTGTTGGTGAATTTGTGAAAGCTTGGGAGCTTGCCAGAAAATTTTGGGAAGCTGTTTGTTTGCTAAGTCAGGAAAGCGTGCAAATAGTGAACCACAGGGGCTGAAAGCACTGAAGACCCTAATTTTGGGTAAAATTTGAGATGAATGATTGCTGGAAAACGCAGGAAAAGTGCTGAATTTATAATAAAATGGGAAGAGTATTCGCGACAGTGCGAGAGTAATCAAGAAATGTGTCGATCTCAGGTAATATAGGCACTGAAATATGGTGCAAATTTTTTTAGCGGATTGGTTTCCATCAATAATCCGCTTGTCGTAATGACAAGAGCTGAAATTATGTAAAAAATGCGTTGAACATGAAGCGATGAACATCCTTTTCAATGGTTGTCAGCGCACTTTTTGACTTAAATTATGGAAAACTTCTCGACCAATTTTTGAAAAAATTTTCTTCCATGCGGTGCGTTGGTGTGTGTATGTGTGTGTGTGTATGTGTGTGTGTGTGTGTGTGTGTGTGTGTGTGTGTGTGTATGTGTGTGTGTGTGCGTGTGTGTGTGTGTGTGTTTGTTTGTTTGTTTGCTTGTGTGTTTGTTTTTGCGTGTGTGAAGGCTTCTGTGCGTGTGCATAAAATTTCAATTTGCGTGTTCTTCTAAAATCATTTGCTGAATATTTGTAAGAAATGCGTTAAACTTTCAACAGATCGAGTCATCAATTTTTGCGGCTAACAATTTTAAAACCATTATCAGCGAATTTCTCACTTTCTGGAAAAATTCCAGAGTGTTTTTTATAACCCCCAGTTACAAATTATATGTTGTAATATAGCACGTTACTATGTAAGAAAATAGCACGTACGCCTGGGGGTCATAAAAGATTTATGCTCACTAAGCTGGGGGAGGGGGGGGGGGGGGAATAGATCCGAAATTTTAATAGTGATTATGGACATGATCTCTTTTGGATGTTGCGCCAGAGCTGTCCGACAAGAGTTGCTTCGCTTCCAGTGCTTTCCTGCCAATTGTGTTTTTGATGGACTGGTACGGTTTCAGTCCTATCAATTGTAACCTTCTGCTTTTAATCATGCTCAACATACGAGAGTACACTTTGCATCTTGACCATTGTACGTGGATATTCACAACTAAAAGCACAATATAAATCTAGGAAAACCAAAATTATTTTGATTTTCAAACCGTATTTTTCAATTAATTTTTTTATGCCTGAATATTGAAACTTTATATCGGTTCAGAACTAAAAATTCACCACTGATGCTAATAGTTGTAACGTCACTCCGAGTAGTTTTTCTTTTTCAGTTTTGGATCCTTTCCATTTCTGTTCTGCCCCCCCCCCCCCCCCAAGTTTGGATGTTGCATTTTATTTGCAGTCACCAACCGCGCCCGCTTTTTTTTATCATATATTGATATAATGATGTACTGTGTAGTTGCACGTAGTAAGTAGCTGGGGGGGGGGGGGGGGGGGGCACATAACGAACGCGAGAGGGGGGCAAAGGATTCTAATGTTTCTTTAACCTATGTATGTGAACAATCATTTGATTCTTTTTCACACTGATAGTGGTCGGACAATCTAATATAGTTGTTCCGAGCCACTTTAGTGGGGGGGGGGGGGGGGGGGGGGGGGAGGAACTATATCTAATGTGTTTGATTTTTTTTGTTCAGTCAATTTTCGCCGATCGATATATCCCGGGCCGAGGATTTTGCCGAAAAATAACCGGGAAAAGAGTGTAAAGAGTGTAAAAATAATATTTTTTACACCGTTAGTGCCTCCCCCCCCCCCTTATTCATCGGGGGAAAGTTACGGAAAATGTGAACAAAATCAAATGAAATAGTCTACTATTCAGAACACTTTAAGCCTCGATATATCCCCCCCCCCCCGGAGAAAACGAACGTACAAAAACGGGCCTGGACAGTCTTTTCAATGATGCCACTCACAACTCTCAACTTGAGAGTTGTGAGTGGCATCATTGAAAAGACTGTCCAGGCCCGTTTTTGTACGTTCGTTTTCTCCGGGGGGGGGATATATCGAGGCTTAAAGTGTTCTGAATAGTAGACTATTTCATTTGATTTTGTTCACATTTTCCGTAACTTTCCCCCAAATTTTTGTTAAATTTGCTACAATTTGTTACAATTGTCAACAATAATTTTGATGGTTTTAACTCTAAAGATGGAGGACGGTTGTTGAATGGTTTGATGCGAGTTTTTTTTCTGCTACATTTTTAAAAATTCAGACTTCCTCATTAAAAATGTTGCCAAATATTTGTGCCACAACTTATTTTTCCTGAATACAATGAATTTTTGGAATTTAAATCAGATACTTATTATACGTAAGTTTTATAGATTTAGTGTTATCAGACCAAAAATAATAATAATACAAAACGACAAATAATTGATTGCCTTAACTGTTCGTTTTGGTTTTTAAACGCAATTTTACCAAAACAAAGAAATCAGAAAAATGAAACAATTGAAGTTTTTAATAAGTTTGGCAGATATGCGTTACTATGTCAAACAATAAATAATGGAGATAAAACTGAAATTGGTCAAAGGTTTTGTAAAACCACAATAACATCGATATAATAACTGTTTATAAATTTTCCAGAAACATTTTTGAAGTGTATATATATATATATATATATATATATATATATATATATATATATATATATATATTTAGTTTTTAGCTAATATTATTTTGGTGAGTCAGACAAAAGAGCGTTTTAAAAAGGCTCACACTTTTTAAAACGCTCTTTTGAATTGCTATGAACTGAATAACAACTATCAGATAAATGTAACTTGATATCGAATTGTAACCGATGTAAATTATAGACAACATTATTTTTTATAGGAAAGTTACTCCGCACATGAATTCCCTGGGGCGCGTAACCTTCACATTAACCAAATAAGTGAAAATTCTGAATTTGTTCAGTGATCTCAGATAACAAAAAAATAACATTTTAACATCAAGTAATGGTGTTAAAATGGTTAGAACAATAGTCAAAAGTTCGATACACAATAATACCCGTTTCGAAAAAATCAGAACAATTTACCAAAGCCAGAAACAAGTTCCTTTGACAGGCCTTTTAATGACGTAACTGACTTGAGACACATACGTGCCCCTCACCCCCCCCCCCCCCACCCCCACACACACATACACACGCAAAATTCCACCATGCTAACTCCAGCGAAGTGAAGCATAATATCGAGAAGAGAATCCAGTCGTCGAAAAAATTGTTCTTGCTATGAAAAATGTTAATCTATCTTACTGAATATTGCCAACAGACATGAAATTCCCATGTGAAAGGTGACAATGACTACAAAGTAGGCCATCACAGGGAGACTTCTGGAGCTGGCAGGGAATATGTTAGCCAGGGTTCCAAAAGAGACCACCTGGGCTAGAAACAGGGTCACAGCACACGAGACCTAAAACAAACAGCAAATTGTGATCTGAATTTGGAAGGGTTCTGATGTAATATTCTACTTAACCAACCTTCATTAAACGGCGCTTAATCAATCTGCAATGATTAAGATTTTTTTCTGGATAGAATATAGCAACCAGAATCTGAAAATTTGACCGCGTTTAATCGCTAGATGTTGCTTGTAATTTCTAATTTTACCATTTTTAGGCTATCATGAACCATTTTTAGGGTATAAGCAAGAATTAGTTTGTTCAAACATTCTAGCAAAATGGCGAAACAAATCGATTAACTGACGTTTACAAAATGTTCTTTACCTGGGTCAAAAAATTTTCTAAAATTTATGTAAGAATTTTGCTGAAAAACGCTGAAATTTCGAAAAATTCAGCGCAAAAACCTCAAATAACAATGCGCTGAAATGTACTGAGATTTGATCTCTGAAATCGTTTGC
>NC_134476.1:9362659-9437375 GCF_964194025.1 Convolutriloba macropyga
AAGCACACACACACAACACAAACAGACAAACACCCAACACACAAACAGCACACATAAGCACAAACACACACACAAACACACACACACATTCAAACACACACACACACTTACACACACCAACACACAAACACACTCACATATATATATACACACAACACACACACAACACACACACACACACAAAAACACCAACAATCAAAACACACACAAAAAATTACACCATTACACATGCGCAACACGCACACACCAAAACGAACACAGAACACATAAACACAAAAATACAACACACACAAACACACACACATACAAACACACACAAACAAACAAACACACAACACATACACACAAACACACACAAACACACACACATACACACACATACACACAATACACTCACATACCTACACACACAACACACCCAGCACACACAAGCACAAACACACACACTAACACATACAAATACACACACAGAACACACACAAACACACAACTCACACGCAGTACACAAAACAAAATACACACACAAATATGCATACACACATACACACTCAACGCACACCCACACATACACACAAACACACACACACACAACACGCACACAGCACACAAAAGCGCAAACTGACGCACAAACTCATACATTTACTCACACAGAACACACACAAACAAACACAAAAAACACAGAGACCAACACGCACATACATACAAAACACATATTTATACAAACACACAAACATTTGCGCACACATACAGGCAAAGCACACACACACAACACAAACAGACAAACGCCCAACACACAAACAGCACACATAAGCGCAAACACACACACACAAACACACACACACACATTCAAACACACACACACTTACAAACACACACACACACACTTACAAACACCAACACACACATTCACACCAAACACCCACACACAAACGCACACACAATCACACAGACAAAACTCACATACACAATTAAACACAAAATTAAGCACAACACAAACGCACAACACCTACCAACACACAATACACACACAAACACACACAAACACACACACAACACATATACACACAACACACAGATCACACACAAACATTCACACACACACAACCACACACACAAACACAACCACATATATATACACACATCACACAGACAACACACACACACAAAAACACCCGCACAATCACAACACACACAAAAAATTACACCATTTTACATACGCAACATGCACACACCAAAACAAACGCAGAACACATAAATACAAAAATACAACACACACAAACAAATACACATACAAACACACACAAACAAACAAACACACATCACATACACACAAACACACACAAACACACAAACAACACCCAAAAAAACATCACACACAACACTCACCCAAACATAATCACACACACAAAAGCACACAAACACACACACACAAACACTCAAACACACACACAAACAAACACAGACACAACCAAAAATACCCATATATATATATATATATATATATATATATACAACACACACACAAACAAACACACAACTCAAACACACCCAAACTCACACACACAACACATACACACAACACACACACACACACACACACATACACACACACAAACATACAGAACACACACACACACAATCACACTCACACTTACACAACACACACAACACACACAAACAACACACACATACACAAACAAACACACACACACACACTTACACACACACACAAGCACACAACACATACACACAAACAAACACACAACACAAACAAACACAAACACACAACACATACACACACACATAAACACACAACACATACATACACACAAACAAACACACAACACACACACACACACACATACACACACACAAACATACAGAACACACACACACACAATCACACTCACACACACACACAACACACACACACATTACACACAAACAACACACACATACACAAACAAACACACACACACACACACACACACACAAACACACACACACACACACCTACACACACACACACACACACACACACACACACACACACACACACACACACACACAAACACACAACACATACACACAAACAAAAACACAACACAAACAAACACAAACACACAGCACATACACACACATAAACACACAACACACACATACACACAAACAAACACACGACACATACACACACAAACACACACACACACACACACAACACACACAACACAAACACAAACACAAACGCACTCACAAACACACACACACAAACACACACACATCACTCCCAGTACGTGTAGCACCCCCTCCCCCCTCCCCGTTACAGAGTACGTGTCTTTACATAATAAATTATTAAGGAAAAACAAAAAAAAATGGCACGTGCATCTTGGGGTGCAAAAATATGGGTGGGGCACAAACGGATATTAGATATCCAAGATAAACATTTGAGATTTTGATTCAACTTACCGACATCGTGATTATATCCATTCAGTCTGCTGAATACAATCGGACAGTATTGGGTGTCAAAGGGGAACTTGCTGACATCGAACCCACAAGATAGCTTCACTGTTATGAACTGGTACAAACTAAATATGTGTCCATCGTATAAAACACCTTGATCATTGTAGGCTTCGTATATAACGTCTATGGAATCACGCAAAACTAAAACAAAAATTCATATTCAAACACTAACTAATTAACTTTGAAATTGACAGCAGTGAGCTTTACAGTATACCGCAAACAGTACTTCATTTAATAGCAGGAGTAATCTTTTCCCTGAAAAATACTTCAATCAGCCGAGAAAATATTTCTTGATTATCTTTTTTATTAGTTAACATCTAATTGAGAAATTAAATTCTCACAAACTTTTTTTTCGATATCTGTTATGATAACGCGTCAGAATTTTAGGCAATTCTTCATCAATTTGGTTTTTAAGAATCCAAGAGAATTTATTAAAGATTTGACTTTTTAATCTGCTCACTGTCTGTGAAAAGGGATGATAAATTGATGCCGCACGTGAAAACAAATTAACTCAAAGTCAGAAGCAGAAAAAAGAGGAGCAAAAATGAAACTAAGCAATGCATTATCTTGTGAATGTGAAAAAAGTAGGTCAATAATACATTTTGCTCAAACATTAGAATGTTTTCGCGTCCAGAAATTTCAATGTATTTTTCTAGTTTTAACTATAAATTTTTTTCGGCCTCAGTTGTTACTCTCAAATATTTTTAAAATTATTTGCACGTTTGTAATTTTTTGAGCTAATTATAGGTTTTATTTATAATTCATATTCACAAGACAGTTTTGTGCTAGTACTATCTTTGAATTCTTCTTTCAATTTTGCAATTTCACAGTCCATTTAGAGATTTCGGGATCAACTTCGCCACTTTCTGTGGTTCTAGCAACTTTCTGATCAGTTTGAAATCATTTTCGTGCCCCATTTAAGTGTAATTTTACAGCTTTTTTGCATCTTTGTCACATTTTTTTGCTAGTCTCGCAAATTGTAGAGACGATTACCAAAAAATGTAAGTAGGTTTTGATTTTTTATTCCTTGTTCCTCATCTATACCTATACGGTATCCTTAATTTTCTCGCAATGTTATGTGTTTTTACTTGTTTTTTCTTTCACCTGGTATGTCGTTTATTGACGCAAAATTTATGTGTCACATTGGACGCAAAATTTAAGTATCACATTATGCGTCTAGTCCACCGGATAGTCCGCCGGACTACTCTGGCGATATACTTTCCTTTCTCTTCAGTTGACACGTTGATATCAACTGTTGAACAAAACGAGAAAACAGAATACAATGACACCTGGGCAGTCGACTCAGTTGTAATTATACCCAATATTGTTTTGCAAAAAAAAAAACAAATTGAAACGCTGTTCAGTTGGAAATTGATACAGTGAAAACTGAAGCAAATAAAACGAATCTGACAGAGAATTGAATTTAAAATGAAGCGAACTAAGAAAACAATCAAGGGATCATTTTAAGACAGGTTTTAGCTTAGTTTCTCCTTTTAAAATATCTCGTGAACCAACAGTTGGGTTACCTATTTCAAACGCAAATAAAAACGAAAATGTTCGGGTTCAACATAGAAGAAACCGTTTTTACTTTTCCAAAAAATCATACTTCAGGCATTCTCTGTTGATATCAACAAATTAAAACGAATTTAAAGTCAATTTGCTCAACTGTTGTTTGACTTTTTTAAACATAACAGCTGCATCATAACATTAAATAACTTTTAGTGAAAATCTAAGATCGCTGAACAATTTTCGTGAGGAAATGATTATTTAATTTCCAATTTATTTTTTAGCCAAACACATCACACACAGATGGCCACTGATGGTATTTATGCGACTACTTTTTTGTTACCGAGAATATCATCTATATTTTGTTTAACAATCGGTTTCGTTTTCATTTGTTTAAAATTTTCTGCTTGTTTGGTGTTAGGTTTCTGATTCGTTATAACTGTTTTTCGAATGCGAACTCGACAAAAATTCGATTTCTGATAAACGTTTCATCTTTCTTATGTTTTTCATATAGAGGGGAAACTATCAGGGGTTCTTTGAGAAACAAAACTATTTTGTTAACTTTGAAGAACGCTCGTTTATTTTTTTTTTAAAAAAAAAAACAGTCAGCTGAACTAAAACTGCAACTACAATTTTGAGTTTTCTTGGGCCTTCAAACTTTTTGGGCTTTCAAAATTTTTCCTTCCTATATATTGTCTTCTTACTGAAAATTAAGATCGATAAAGCATCTAATTACAATTTTTATCACAGGAGTTTATGTTTAATCTAAAATTACAATTACAATGAATGCAAAAAAATGATCTTCCGCCATATTAACGCAGACCCTGTATGGGCTCCCTTTCCAGCCTTAATGTATAAAGAGTTAGGGCTACTTATTTCTACGCGCGAATTACACCTACTTATATCTCTCAGACTAACCGACTCGATAAAACGCTGAAGATATACTTCAATTATAACGATGTATAAAAGAGTTAACACCGGAGTCAGAGGTAAACACATCGTGCAACTACTCTAAAAGACTGAATATAGTTAGTAGAGTTCTCTCTATATAAAAGAGAATAGTGTCTTCTCAGTCTCTGATTGGATGGAGGTATACATCCAGTATATCTACTGCTACATCCATCCGGGGTTAAAAATTTTAAATCCGAATTTGTGAACTGTTTCAGAAATACTATGGATGTGTCATCCTCGTTTAGTGGTGGGGTAAAGGGTTGTGTTCCGGTTGAAATGGAGTTGTGAGTTGAGTTGCCGTCTGGAGTCACTGTCAGTAAAGTGCTGACTAGTGTCGTCAGTGAACGGTTCGTCTGATTGTAGAACCAGAAAGGGTGCCAGTTACAGGGTGTGCTGGCCAGTAACGTCAGTCCTGTTAGAGTATCCAACTGCTCATACTGTCATATGGTGAGGATTTATTCCCTATTGGAGGTTCGCTTGTGGTTTGTAGTCTCTGTTTGGTTTGTACAAAGAGATTTCTGTTTATCTCCATGGTACGAAGTTTGGACCAGTCTGGTATACCAGCTGACATTCTGGTGGAAATCCATCTTTTAGCCACTGTGTGAGCTACTTTCCTTATTAAATTTATTAATTAAATTAAATGCTTGCATAGTAAGCCCCGACCGAGAGGAAAAAGAATACAACTGATCCTAATCTTCAGCTGTGACAAAGAAGAAAGGAATATAGAAAGAGATAGTGTATATAGAGGAAGAGAAATATAAAGAAAAAAATTAAAGTTTTAAGTGCGTTTGAAAGAGCAGTGAGTCTTTAGTTTTTGAGGGACTATGAGCGCAATGGTGTAGGACTGTGGCCTACGCCCGATATTCGAAGAGGTCCGGATCACGTGCCAGGCAAGCTGCAAGGGCACGAGGGAAGAGGTTGAGGTTGCAGTGTAGCTTCAACGCTGAGAATCGGTGTCTCCTCTGCTGACGGTTCTCGATTGTGCAACTTGTCCGTTATCCAGTCCCTGTTGAGGAGGTTGACGGTGCTGCCTTACATTCACTTTGTGACTCCTCCCTCTACACACTAGAGACACTCGATTGGAACAAAATTTGGATGGTTGGTCTTTGCATAAAGCGGTGAGAACAGAAAGTGGTTTTTTATCGGATCAAAATTGCGAAGAGTGCCTTCTCAATAATTTGGTTGAATTATATAACTATAATTCATGTAGTAGGGTGAAGTTAGCTTTGTTTTAGCATATTGGAGACGCGAATTCGAGTGGATGAGTGGGTTTGCCCTGTGGAAGTGGTGTTGGACAAATAAATAGTTGTGAATAGTGTGTAACATTTTTACTCTGTTGACTTTGTGTTTCTGGTTATTTACATCCATCTGTGTAGGATGTAAAAAAAGCAATTTTGAAAACAGAAGGGGTCGTATTTCAGGTAAAAACGACAGGGGCGACATCTCGAGTGAAAAAAGTGTTTAAGTAGTCGTTCTGGCGGTCCGCAAGGGCAAAGAATCATTTGGATTGGTGCCAGAAACGTTCCGTGAAGCGGTGGTTGATTGGAAAAGGGAGACACTCTAGTGGGAGGTCTCTATCCCGACCTTCCTGATTATGTTCAATCTCCAATTGTCCAAGAGAGCAGGAACTGAATGTGGGCTGGAGGGTGTGTTGTGGTGGTGTTGACTTGTAGTTGATCCACTTGGGGACATGAACACCGTGGATTGTGTCGATGCCGAGAGGTTTTGTGAATTGGTGAAAACGAAAGTTTGGGCCGGGTGCTCTAGGAATAATCACTTGCGTGGGTGCAAAGGGGTTTCCTTTTCCCGCGATAGGATGGGGCTGAGGGCTTCTTGGGGGGCTTGCAGTGTGTCGAGCAGGCGATTGTGAAGCCTGGATCGGAGATGAGTGCACAGGATAGATTTCATGTGGTGTGGCTCGTGGGCGTGTTCAGGTTGAAAGGTCGGTGCACGGGTAATTATCCGATGACGTCGGTCGATCGTAGGGGGTGGTTGTGGGAAAGACAGCTGTGGTCAAAGAGGTGGAATGGTTGGACCATACCATGATGGAGGTGCGTGTGGACGTTGTTTAGAGGGTGTGGGCATTACTGGTGGTGGGTACACCCATGTTTGGGAGCGTGGTCGAGATCCACGAATCCTTCCAGAGTATGGCTTGTTTGGACTAACCGTTTCAGGCGTTGAGCGGCCCGATTGTTCTGCTATAGCTACTTCATCAGCAGAGGAGGAAATACTCGTAGGCTGGGGGGTTGTGATATGGGTATTGCTGTGTGAGTGGTTGTTGCGTATATCGGAGGTGGCTGTGGCACCAGTTGGTCTCCTTGAGGGGTAACTCTGGTGACGAGCTTGGTGGTCCAGCAGGAGCCAAGGGTAATTTCGTGTCGTTTTCGATGTTCAGGGGGAGATCACTTGAAGAGTAAGCTGAGGTGGCGGGTGAAGGCAGTGGGTTCATCCGCGCATAAATTGCTGTGTCCATAGAATGTGGCTGTGGTGGGGATTGAGCCATCGTGAAGGGGGCTGGTGTTTGCATCTCGCATACTGCTTCTAGAACTGGGTGGATCAACACCAACGGTGTGAGAGGTGAGGGCAAGATGTCGTCGACTTCCAGCATAATGAGGTCGTGGGGTCGACATTTGAAGGAATTGGCGAACCTCTTTCCTGTGTTATGCATGTGACTGCTGTGGAGTCACTAAAACAAGAAAGTGCTAAATACGAGTACTGGGCATATTAAAAAGAAGTTCTTCCGGAATTTCCTGATAAGCAGTGTCAATTTGGAAAAACTCCTTTGAAAGTGGAATGCCTCGTGAAGGTTTGCGTTGGTTAGGCTGAAAGGTATGTAAGTGTAAAGAGTGAAATTTCGGTTTACTGTGTGATGCTACTGATAAGCCATAGCATTCGTAAATAGAGGTGGAGAGAGTGGATGTTTTGTGTTTGTTCGAATTCTTGTGTACAGGAGAAGAAAATTTCTGATAGAAGTTTTCAAACTTTCGGTGTAATAGATTCAATTCAGTTTGAGAGTGAGGAATTTTACTATCAACGGAGTGTTTTGTCGTTTTTAAGGGGAGGGTAGTTTATATTGTGAGGAATCTGATTGGAGTACAAGGAATATTGTTTGTGAAAATAACCCAAAAAATCCAGAGGTGATTATTTTGGCTAATGTTATCTTAGAGCCTAAAAGTGCTCTAAGAGTATAGGCATTAAAAGCGCTTCCAAATAGTCCAGAAAAGCACTTTAAAAAGTTAAATACAGTCTAAATAATGGCTATTTCTTTTAATACGTACCAGGGGTATCCAAAGATTCCAATGAGGGACTCTTTTAAAGAGTTGCCGTTGATTAGATCTGGCCAATCGAGACGGCGAAGTGCAAACTCGTTTCCGCTAATAAAGAGTTTATTATAATAACTGTTGTATTCTTTTGTAATTGTGAGAATTGTTCTTGTAATTGAGCTTGTTTTGCAAGATCAGCAAAGTTTACAGCTTGTGTTACTCGAAATTTCTCGGCGGCGTCATCTACTAACAGGTTAAATTTAATCTAATTGATGAACTTAGTCCAATCGTGTTGACTATATATGCCGAGTTGTTTTGCTGTAAAGTCCACGTTGGTGAAGTGGTTTTAGATTTCGTCAGGCGTGAAAGTTCTGACGGGGTTTCGCGCCTTAATTGGATAAGGCGATAGGCGGTATGACCCATCGCCATCCTCATCTAGTGAGATTTGTTGATCAAAATTATCTGATTTACATGGTGCCTTTATAGACCAGGGAAAGGTCTTACCTGTGACTTGGTCTACAAACTGTCGTTTGTTTTGGTAAAATATAGGATTGCGTTCAAAACATTGGTTTTCTGATACATAAAGGGAGATGAGACAAATTTACATTGAAAAAGTGAAATAACATTTGAGCTTTTAGGTTTAGCGAATGTTCGTCGCTGTTGGTGATAACATATCGTACAAGTGGGAATTTTTGTGTTAAAAGAATAAATTCGGTTTAAGATCACGGTCCAAATCGCAAAGTTTTTTGTAAATAGATGGACTCGTGTGGTCCATTTCGAGTAAGACTCTGCTAAGCATATAGTCGAGTTTTGCATCAATCTGTACATTTGGGTGTACGGCACCGAACCAACTTTGTTTTCTGAAAAATTCGTACCTTTCAGATTTACGACAAAGGAGTGATTCTTGTGGAATAACGTATCCATTGCGGATATCTGCTTAAGTATATGGTGTGATGGAAGGTGCTCCATTAGGGATAGTTATGTGTACATCTTTAAATTTACCAGATGCTTTGCCTGTGATAAAGATAAAACGTTCTAGGTATTGAACAAAAATGTCTTGGTATTGTGTAGCATAATGGTGGCGATCTTCATTACATTTATAGAGAGGTTGTGTGAGAAAAGCGGATTCATCATAGAGATGTTTTTCGAAACGACTGGAATAAATGTGTGCGTTGTGTTTGTGACCAGAACTTGTTTAATTTTTTAGAGTGTTTCAAAAAATAGCGTTTTTGAAAATTGATCAAGCGTGCATATGAGTTACCAAAATCGAAAATACGAGATTGATTGTCTGGTTTCCAAATAACTGTTGCCTTATCAGCGTGATTGGGAGGACAGGGAAGACCTCTTTCAAGGTCGCATTTAAAACGGTTTTGCCATTTTAATTGTTTTCTGACTTTACATCAAAACTAAGCCTGATGTTAGTTAAAAGAAGTGACCATCCTAGTGTATGGATGATATGATATTCGTGCTCAGGATTTTGACCTGGACAATTATCCCAGGGATTATCTTTGGCATTTGGGATCCCTTCATGGTCGAGTGGATTAAATACATGTTCCGTGCTGGAAAGCAAAAGATCTGTAGAGGTCTAGTTGAAAACAGCCTTTTTTGGCTTCAATATTAGCTTGCCAGCGTGGATCTTCGAGTACATCGGATTGTATTGTTTGTGGATGATAGTGATGTTTACTTATGAGGACAATGCGTGCACGTGCAAGTTCTCTACGAGCTTCAATTTCTGTGGGAAAGAAAGGTCTTTCCATATTGTTAACATACCAATAATCGTGATCAAAACTGAAGCCTCTTTTAAGTGAGATTTTGTGACAAAAGCTTTCTTTGTCGCTAAGTTTAGCATGTATGGCGTAGGCGCATATTTGAAGTGTTCAAATATGTAAAAATGTTTGTACTCGAGCGAGAAGGATTTGAAAGTCTCCTGATCTGATCGTACATTCATTCGTCAATCTTTTTGAGCTGATAATACTGCAAATTTGTGATATGCTTTGGGGAGCAATCATATTGTGTGACTATTAGATCCTGTTCTCCTGATTTAGGTGTGGAGATATTGTGTATAATTTTCATAGGTTGTTTTATTGGAATCGAGTGTGAAATGAATACTTTAAGCAATAAGATTATATTTGTAATGGACATGTGAAAGAGAGTTCAGAGTGAGGACTGTAGAATACAAAATATCCTGCTGTGTTTTTCGTGTATCTGTCAAATTTGTTTTGTATTTCTTTACAAATAAAGGGTGATGGGTTTGTTGTTACTCGAAAAAAGGTGGTGTAGCGGTTTTTGGGTGGAAAATCATTTTATCTTGTTCGGCTACAATTTCGACCGAAAATGTAATCTTAGATTGTTTAAGTAATTCGTGTGCTCGTTGTTTCTGTACTGGTGTGATTTTGTATGATTTAGAAATTCTTTGTTTAGCCCAATTATGTAGTTGTTCACCTTTATTGTGGTCTCAGAAAAGGGCGGGAGGGGAACAATGAAATTTGGGTCAAGTTTTAATGGCAGAGATGGATAAGTTCTTGTAGTATCAGTTTGTTTTCCGATACAATGGTGAGATTGTTTGTCGAGATCTGGTGTAGGCGAGTTTGAACCTAGAGTGATTATAGGTGGAGTAACTTGAAAACTCAGTGGTAGTGGACTTTGAAATGAGGGTGACGAATTGATTATATTAAAAGAGTGATTCCAGTGTGCTTGTGAGAGTAAGCGTTCAATATTAGTTACTGGTCCCTGTGGCGGATTAAAAGGGTTACTCGCAATTTGTGATGGAGTAGGTGAAGAAAATTAAGATCTAAGTGGGTCGGAAACATACGTCTCTGAGATAAGACTAATATACTGTGGTGTATCGTTTATATTTGGAACTAGGTGAATTGGCTGTGGCGATTCAGAAGTATTGGTTCTATCTGTGTTTGCAAAATTTATAGGTTGAGTGGAGATTTGTGGTGTGTTTGAAGAGTTAGTTATTTCAAGCTGTCGTGCTCGTGGTGGAGCAGGTATAATAGTTGGTTGTTGAAGTGTTGTGTTGGCGATGAAGCCTGAGTATGGCAATAAAGTCTGTGTTTATTTGATGTGGTTGTTGCTGTGCTTGCGTTTGGTGTATTTGCGCTTGAAATTTATAGGTGGATATGGGATTACTGATTGTGGGGTAAAGTGGAGGGAGTGTCCATTAGGACTCCGTCTATTTGTAGATTTGGCAGTAGTGATGAATGAGTAGGGCTGTTCTTCGGTTTCCTGTGCTTGTGATTTTTCATTAAAGAGTTTAAATGATGACTTTCTGGGGATGGATTGTTCAATCGCTTCACTGTATGAGCAACTAGGTGACCCGGAGACGGGGGGAGCACTTGGATTAATATTTGGTTGTTGACTAGAGGACGCGATTGTGATGTTAAACTCTGGCCCAAAGTTGGGCAATTATCACAATATTAAAATTTATAATGAATGAAAGATGGAACAACAATTATGAGTAGATTTAAAGTAAGTATACTAACTCGGATTGCTGTGAAGAATGATTCTAGTGGGATTAAATTGTGTTGAAAGATGAGATTTGAGAAATCAGCAGAGAAAACTGTTAATAACTCTTCAATTGTATAGTCTTTTCTAGCGAACGAAAATATGATATGTGGATATACAAGTTTACTTTGTGAGCTGCTGTTTTCCAAGTTGTTAGTTTTGTGCATCCAACCTAAGAAGTTCTTTAATAAACTTAATGTCGTATGAGACTGGGATAGCGTCAAGATTAATAGTGTGTACAATGTCTGTATAAAGGTATTCAGATAGTTTAGGTTGTGCTTGAGGTGGAAATATTGGTAGATAGGAAAGAGCAATCTGTTCGTTATTGAAACCTCTAATGAAGAAATCCTATTCTCAACAAGTGTTTGAATATAGTATGTGATTTATGTTACAGAAATATCTTGAAAACCAATTTGTTTAGGCTGAAAATTTTGAATATATCTGAAGGTATCAGCGTATAGTGTTCTTTTAAATAATTCTTCAAGTCTGTGTTGTGAAGTAATTTGCATGCCTGATTTTTGAGAGAGGTTGAGTTGAACTTTCATTACTGTGAGACTGAAAATTTGAAGTTGAGTTAAGGTGGTGATTTTCGTGAGTAGCTCAGGTATCAGCGTATGGTGTTCTTTTAAACAACACTTCAAATCTGTGTTGTGAAGTAATTTGCATATTTGGTTTTTGAGAGAGGTTGAGTTGAACTTTCCGTACTGTGAGACTGAAAGTATGAAGTAGTGTTAGGGTGTTGACTTTCGTGAGTAGCTCACTTGAAGTTTCTTGGAGCTTATTCATGTTGATGAGAGACCAGTTTTAGAAAGAAAGCTAAGAACTGTGCAGTGAAACAGTTTATGTAGTTAAGGAGAAGAGAGAGTGAAACCCAAGTTGAAAACTTAGAGAAAAAAAAGAATTTTTCTAAGTGAAAGTGAGAATAGAAGAGTGAAAAGAGGAAATTTTTTAAGAGATTGTGGAGTTAAGAGAGTGTAGATTGAGTTTAATTGAAAAAAGAAGAGAAAGAGAGAGCCAACTATTTTGAAAGAGAGGTGGACTAAAAAGTGATCTTAGACAATACGATGTAGCCTGAGTACGACTTTTTCTTCGGGAAAAAAATTTACCGTATCATATCTTGGTAAACGAATGAGGTTGGGGAATTCTTCCCAGAACAAGCCGTGGGTCGGTTGTTGACTTAATTTTAGTTAATTTCTTTTTCATTGTTGTCGTGGGGAATAGCCTGTAATCCCCTTTCTTTCTTTTCCTGATGAGGGGATTTTCTAACGTGGCAGGTGAAAAGCTAGTCTGTGTGCGTTGTTTACTTATACTAAAGAGCTTGATTATTTTTCCCAGGAAAGTAACTGTAATAAGGGGGAAAGAGGTGAAAGAACTATCCGAATTATTCCTCTTGTATAAGAGAACGAGGGAATTGTAGTTTTATTTGATTTGTTTTTATGCTAAGTTGGTTAGGCTAACTAATGCGAGAAGAGTGATTTTGTGTGTAGGAAGAGTGGTGTATATATGTGTTAATAGTGCGTTGATCTCTGAGCCAAAATTTTTGATTGTGGTTTGAAGACTCTATATTCTATCATCGGTTTGCGCCGAAGACGAGTGTCTCTCGTATTGTAGTTTTCCGATTGATTTTCGGGTATTTCAGACAAACTACAAGGTGTTGGGGGGAAGGTTCATAATTGGATGGTATGTCTGGGTTGTCTAAACTTAACGAGACGAATTTCGACAATTGATAGTCGGTTATTGGGAAGGAGTAGTAACAAGGAATTTTCCGAAAAATATTTCTCCATTTGTTCTTGAACGAAAACTCCTTTCGGGTAGCAATGTACAATGTTACTTCTTTAACGAGCTATTTGTTTACCAGAGAAATCTTCTAGTTTATAAGTAACCAGTGTGCGAGTATCGATTATCTTGTAAGGTCCAATTTTTTGGTTGCAATCTTTTTTGATATTCCTATATCTGTGGTTTTATTTACGATTAAAACACAACTTTTAATTTTAAGTAGTTGCGCCGTTCCGAAACGGCGATTTATGAATGTGCGTAAAGGTTTATTTTTGTTTAATTAATTGTGAACTTCGTTATAAACTTCTGAGTGTATCTTTTCACGATTGAGAAACCAATGTGCAAAGGTTTTTTCTGTATTTTTTTTAATTTGTGGATGATGACCGAGATGGTCAGTGTGTGAATGTTTGGGGGAAAAAATACGGGGTGCACTGGATGAAGGTTTACAATTTCCAAAGCTATCTGTTGTGAAAGATAGAATAAACCTTATTGGTCTTTTTGGTTTCTGACGAAATACAAGTTCATATTGTGATAAATTCATATTGGTTCTAACTTGTGAGTTAATCGCAAAAGGAAATGTTTTTACTCTCTGTGATCATGTGTTGTATTGTCAGTCTAGAACTTTGCGAAAAAATGTGTTCAGCTGAGGATTTTTATTCTCAACGAGTCTATTAGACCATGGTCCGTATGGCGTTCGTGGTTTAAATTGCACATTATATGTGGGGCAAAAATGTGTAAACTCTGCGTTAATGTATTCATTTCCATTATCTGTTACAAAAATATCGGGTATTCCGCATTTGACAATCCAGTGCTCAAATAACACAGTGAGTGCATTTATTGCGTCATTTTTGGGAGAAGGGTGAAGAACAACAAAATGTGTGAAGGCGTCTACGATAACATAGACATAGGAAATTCCATCCGAAGACGGAGAAATTGGGCTTTTTTGTGGAGCCATGAGGAGGTTTGGCATGGATTTGCTCGTTTGGCAATTCAAGCAATCTTGTGTAAATATTGCGATCAGTGTTTTAATATTCGGGAAGTATTAGTTTTCTGTTATTGTAGCGTGTGTTTTTTCACGATCAAGATGGCCTGAAAGATCGTGAGAATTTGCAATATGAAATACTGTTAAAAGGAGCGAGAGTGGTAAACAGATTTTTGGTGAGGTGGTTTCTTGTATATAGTATAAGAGATGATTCATTTCATTTATACTTAGGTCTTGGAAAGGTCAATAGTAATGTAACAATCCTTTGTTTGCTCGGATAATTAGTAAAGGGACAGGTGATTTTTACTTTTCTTCCAAAAGAGAAGTTGTCTAATAACCGGCTACTGTTGTTGTGCTTCATATAGAAAAGTATCGTTTATTTCTGTTTGTTCGTTGCAAAAATAATTATAGATTTATTGAGATTTAGGTATAAAATTGTCCAGTGCTGGGAACGAAAACTTAATGGTGTTTATTAACTCCTGTTTTATTCGTGTTTCGAGCGAGATCTTTGTGTTGTACAATATGATAGGTCTCTAACAATGAGTGGATTTGATTTAAGCTGTTTTATTCTGCTTTATTGCAAATGTTCTGTGGGTTGTGCCTTAGTTTTGAATTCGTGATACGAGACAGGAAGATAAAGATCGTTTTCGAGTTTTACTTTAAAATAATTATCTTTGACTTGTATGTATATTGGAAAGTGTAGTGATTGTGTAGTAGTAATCGTAGTTATTGTGTTAATACATTCCTTTGATACAGCATAGTGACACTGTATACGTTGAGTGTGGTGGTTATGTGTCATGAAAAACTTTATTGTATCTGGGATTTCAACAGTTCTCACACGGTATTCGTCTTGTGTTTTTGTCGTTAGTGAACGACTCAATAAATCCAGAAGTGAAAGGTTTTTCCCTTCCGTCCAAACTATGCGCGGGTTTGGGATTTTCATTCCAAGTAATAGAAATTTTTATACTCGATGATTTAGTTTGTTTTTTTTGTGTGAACAAAAAAAGAATTGTTTTGTGGTCAGTGTGTAAAATAATTGGGTGTTGTGACCCCTGAATAAAAAATTTATATTCTTAAAGTGCATAAATTACTGCTGAACTTTCGCGAAGAGTGGTTGAGAGTCTAAGTTCGGTGGTATAAAATAAACGAGAGTTTGCTGAAACTAATTCCATTTTTCCTACTGATTTTTTTTTGAGAAGTGCAGATCCAATTCCATAGTTAGAGGCATCGAATAGAATATAAAAGTGTTTTCTGAATAAGGAATTGCGAGGCGATGTTTGCCGTCTGTGAGTTCTTTTTTTTGTCGAATGTTTGTTGTAGTTCTGAGGTCCATTCAAAATCTGTTGTATCCCGGAGTTGGAGATAAAAAGTCTTAAATTAACTTGTAAGTTATATATATATATATATATATATATATATATATAAATTTTGAAATAAAAATGAGAAATCCATCGTAATTTTGAATCTTTTTTATTTTTTGGTGATTGTAATTTCAGAAATCCATCATTTTTGGATTTTAACTGGTGTATATGATTGTTTAGAGTTTGGTGTCCCAAAAATTTAACTGAATCTAAGAAGAAGAAGAATTTATCTGGAGCGATTTTCAGGTTTTTGTTTTTAAGAATTTTGTGGCAGTGTTCAAGTATTTTCAACATTGTGTCTGTTGTAGTCTCTTGTAAGAAAACATCGTCAAGATATATGATGATTTTATTTTTGCGAAACAGTGGTTTGAATATACTACTCATGAAAAATCAAAAGGCTGCTGGGACAATTGAAATGCCCTAAAAAAACGTTTTAAGCATTATTGTTGTCCTTCGATTTATTGTCGTGAGTCTTTGTGACAGTTTGTCTGGCGGCATCTGGTTGTATTCCTGCTCATGTCAGCTATAGAAAAAAATTGGTCCTTTAATAACTGTGAGTGTTATTTGGATAGGGTCTATGGGCCAGCTCTTTTTTTGTTAAACAATCATTGTGTTTAGCTGGCGAGCATCTAAAACGTTTTTAGTGATTCTCCTTTTTAAGAATAAATACTGGGTTAATAAAAGTATTCCCCCTAGTAAGTGCATTTGTGTTCAGGTCAAAATGTTTTAAAATATCGAGTAAGTGTTGTACTCGTTCTTGTGATTGGAGAGCGATGCGAGTTTTGCGCTATTTTTTAAATTTTGCTGTTGTTTTTAAAGGTAGATTGAGTTCTATTTTGAGTTTACATACTTCGAATTTAGACCTAGCGTAGCATTGTTTAAATTGTTTGAGAAGTTGTGCTAATTGTTCGAACTGTAGTTGTGTTAATTTTGTATGTTCAAAATTAAACATTGTGAGAAAATCTTGATCCGTTTCTGTGAATATTGAAACGTCAAATGGTTTATGAAAATTTTTTTGTTGTGATTTTTATTCACGTGCGCTCAAAATTAAAGGAAAATTGCGAGAAAATCTCGATCGGTTTCTGCGAACTTTGAGACATCAAATCGTATATAAAACTTTGTTTGTGATTTATATTCACGTTCTTTTTATTTAGTGAGGTTCATTTTCTTAGGTGTTTCAGTTGTATCGTGTGTAAGGTAATTTAAAACGTAAGCATCAATGAGTTCTGTAATTTCATTGATGCGATTTTTCGTTGTTTGTAAATCATTGAGTGGAACATCCTATTGTGCGTATCCAATTAGTCCTATTACAACTGTTAGTAGATGATTTTAGGGGATTTGTATTAATATTTGGATAAATTATTGGTACGGATATTCAAAGTTGTTAATTTCTATTATAGAGAAAAATATTTTTGCGAAGTGGTATAATTGAAAAATTAGATGCATAAAGAATAGTGCCGTTGGCATATTTGTTTTTACATTCGTATGCAGTTGAATAATAAGTTACAAATCTATGTTCAAATGGTTGAAAATATAGCGATTGTTCACAAAAGACAGGAAATAACCGTGAGTAGTATGGGGGTAACTTTTTTGAAGAGTCATTAAATTTCAGTGATGTCAATTCATGACTTTGTTTAATCTCTAGTTTATGCGATGAACGTTTAGAGGGATGCGTGTTGCTCTTTGTTTTTTAAATACCGCTGTTGCTTTTAAAGGTAGATTTAATTCTACTTTAATCATTAACTACATCGGAATTAGATGTAGCGTAACATTGTTTAAATTGTGTGAGAAGTTGTGCTAATTTTTCAAACTGTGGTTGTGTTAATTTTGTGTGTTCACAATTGAAAATTGTGAGAAAATCTCGATCAGATTCTGTGATTTTTGAAAGGTCAAATGGTATATGAAACCTTTTTTTCGTGATCTATATTCACGTTCTTGTTGTTTAGTAAGGTTTAGACAATAGAGTTTTTTAAGTGTTTCTGATGTGCCGTGGGTAAAGTAATTTGAGGTATAAGCATCCATGAATTCTGTGAGTTCATTAATGCAGTATTTTGTTGTTTGTTAATCATTTAGTGAAACATCTTGTTGTGCATATCTAATTACTCCTTATACCAGTGTTAGTGGGTGATTTAAAGGGTTTTGTATTAATATTTGGATAAATGATTGATGAGAATATTCAAGATTGTTAAGGTCCATTATAGAGAAGTACTAATTCTTACGGAGTGGTATAAATGAGAAGTAAGATGCATAAAAAACTGCCGTTTGCGTTTTTGTTTTTACATTCATATGCGGTTAAAGAATAAGTGAGAGTTCTGTGGTTGAAGGGTTGGAAATAGAGTGCTTGATCACCAATAACAAGAAATAACCGAGAATAGTATGCAGGTGATTTTGTTGAGGAGTCATAAAATTTGAGTGATTTCGATTCGTGTTGGTTTTGAAGCTCTAGTGTATGAGATGAACACTTGATGGAATCGACCTATTTTTCTAGGAAAGGTGTTACTAGTATGTTGCATTTTGTGTTAGATACGTTAAAAGTAACTGTGAAAGAAGTACTACGAAGAGTTCTATTTCCCTTTACATCTGGGTAGAGAGTAAGTTTTATTGCGCCATTCGATTGTAGTTGAGATTTATTTCTGCTGAGAGAACAAATGTTGATATTTTCAGTTATAATTTCTGGTATTCTATAATTTCATTCCAAGTATCATAATTTAGTACAATCAGCGTGGCAGTTGATCTTAGAAGAAAGTCAATTTCTAGATGGGGTGGGAAAATGTTTTCTTATAATCAAGTGTTTGTTGTGTATAAATTGTTGGTGGTAATACACAAATCATACTTTTACTTGATGGAGAGAGAATATATTTTTCTGTGAGAGTGTTACATTCCTCCTGGCAATTAAAAAATTCGTTTTGGTTATTCTGATTGAGTTCTAAGTGTAAATCATTAAATTGTTGTTCTAGAAGTTTTTCTTCTGAGACACTTTATGTTTCAAAATTTTCTGTGTTTGACATTGTGTCGTCTGTTTGTTCTTGGTCTAAGAGTGAGTTATTGTAGTTTCTAACATTGCAAAGTCAATTGCGTGAGAATGGTCGTTGTGAACGATTTCCATTTCTATTATAGGGAGGTGATTGTAGTCTAGAGTTATTTGGATATGTGTTATTAGTGTTATAAATGGGTTTGTTCTGATAGTTGGAGGGTCTTGGGTATGGTGAACCATGTCTAGTCGGTGGTTTAAAATTACTATTACCGTAATAGGGTTTTGAATTTGAGTATGATGATTTGTTGGGAGTTCTAAGTCTTGAAATATTGTGATGTTCTCTACTGTTGCATCTTAGGCGATAAGAAAATGGTAGTGGTTTACGGTCATATTGTTTGATGTGAACTGTTTGTTTGGAGGGTTTTGGTTACCTTTCATCGCTTGGTTGAAAGTTTGTTTCTGATGCAATAATTCTTTCGTTGTTTGTATATCATTGAGTGAAAGATCCTATTGTGCGTATCCAATTAGTCCTATTACAACTGTTAGTAGATGATTTTAGGGGATTTGTATTAATATTTGGATAAATTATTGGTACGGATATTCAAAGTTGTTAATTTCTATTATAGAGAAAAATATTTTTGCGAAGTGGTATAATTGAAAAATTAGATGCATAAAGAATAGTGCCGTTGGCATATTTGTTTTTACATTCGTATGCAGTTGAATAATAAGTTACAAATCTATGTTCAAATGGTTGAAAATATAGCGATTGTTCACAAAAGACAGGAAATAACCGTGAGTAGTATGGGGGTAACTTTTTTGAAGAGTCATTAAATTTCAGTGATGTCAATTCATGACTTTGTTTAATCTCTAGTTTATGCGATGAACGTTTAGAGGGATGCGTGTTGCTCTTTGTTTTTTAAATACCGCTGTTGCTTTTAAAGGTAGATTTAATTCTACTTTAATCATTAACTACATCGGAATTAGATGTAGCGTAACATTGTTTAAATTGTGTGAGAAGTTGTGCTAATTTTTCAAACTGTGGTTGTGTTAATTTTGTGTGTTCACAATTGAAAATTGTGAGAAAATCTCGATCAGATTCTGTGATTTTTGAAAGGTCAAATGGTATATGAAACCTTTTTTTCGTGATCTATATTCACGTTCTTGTTGTTTAGTAAGGTTTAGACAATAGAGTTTTTTAAGTGTTTCTGATGTGCCGTGGGTAAAGTAATTTGAGGTATAAGCATCCATGAATTCTGTGAGTTCATTAATGCAGTATTTTGTTGTTTGTTAATCATTTAGTGAAACATCTTGTTGTGCATATCTAATTACTCCTTATACCAGTGTTAGTGGGTGATTTAAAGGGTTTTGTATTAATATTTGGATAAATGATTGATGAGAATATTCAAGATTGTTAAGGTCCATTATAGAGAAGTACTAATTCTTACGGAGTGGTATAAATGAGAAGTAAGATGCATAAAAAAGTGCCGTTTGCGTTTTTGTTTTTACATTCATATGCGGTTAAAGAATAAGTGAGAGTTCTGTGGTTGAAGGGTTGGAAATAGAGTGCTTGATCACCAATAACAAGAAATAACCGAGAATAGTATGCAGGTGATTTTGTTGAGGAGTCATAAAATTTGAGTGATTTCGATTCGCGTTGGTTTTGAAGCTCTAGTGTATGAGATGAACACTTGATGGAATCGACCTATTTTTCTAGGAAAGGTGTTACTAGTATGTTGAATTTTGTGTTAGATACGTTAAAAGTAACTGTACTAGAATTATTCCGAAGAGTTCTATTTCGCGTTACATCGAAGTATGGAGTAACTTTTATTGTATCATTTGATTGTAGTTTAGAGTTATTTGTGCTGAGAGAACCAATGTTGATGTTTTTAGTTGTAATTTGTGGTATTCTATTATTTCATTTGATGTATCAGTGTTTAGTACAATCAGCGTGGCACCTGAATTTAGAAGAAAATCAATTTCTAGATGTGGTGGGGAAACTGTTTTCTTATAATCAAGTGTTTGTTTTATATAAATTGTAAGTGGTAAAACCCAAAAATTACATTTACTTGATGTAGAGGGAAGGTATTCTTCTGTGAGAGTGTTACATTCCTCTTGGCAATTTAAATATTCGTATTGGGTATTCTGATTTAGTTCTAAGAAAAAAAATCATTAAATTGTCGCTCTAGAAGTTTTTCTTCTGAAACATTTTGTGCTTCAGCATTTTCTGTGTTAGACATTGTGTCGTTCGTTTGTTCTTGGTCTAAGAGTGAGTTAATGTAGTTTCCTACATTGCAAAGCCGATTTTGTGAGGATGGTCGTCGTGAACGATTTCCATCTCTCTTATAGTGAGGTGATTGTGGTCTAGATTTGTTTGGATATGTGTTATTAGTGTTATATGTAGGTTTGTTCTGATAATTGGAAGGTCTTGGGTATGGTGAACCATATCTACTCGGTGGTTTGAAATTTTAATTACCGTAATAGGGTTTTGAATTTGAGTACGTTTATTTGATGGCACTTCTATGAGTTGAATTATTGTGATGTTCTCTACTGTTGTATCTCAGGCGATAAGAAAATGGTAGTAGTTTACCGGTCATATTGTTTGATATGACTTGTTTGTTTGGAAGGTTTTTGTTACTTTTCATCGCTTGGTTAAAAGTTTGTTTTTTGAAAATTGGGTTTTTCAAGAGGTTTTATATATCTCTCATCAGGACAAGCGGAAATGCTGTGTCTCAATCGTGAGGGAGAGTGGTTTCAGGAAGAGTGATTTCCCTGAATGTTATTAATTGACGAAGAAAGAGTCGAATTTGCGCAAAGTTTATGTCTATCTTTGTGTGTGTTTGTGATATCTCCTTGATGTCATTTTCTGCTAATTGTGCGAATATACGCTTTGGTTCCAATGCAGTTGATTTGTGTCTTTCAATCTTTTTAAAGCTATTCTGGCCAATGGTGGATCAAGTGCGTCATTCATTTGTGCACTACGCATATCTGGAGCGTTATTAACATATGTTTTTCGAGTCATTTGTTCAATTCTAAGTGCTAGTGTTTTTATCGGTTCAACAGAAACACGTGTTACGCTTTCTAAAAATAGTTTCGCTTGTGTTTGAGATCGTTGATTATCGAAGGATTTTTGTAATTCACGGCAAAACGCTTGCCAGTTCTTTTTTTTCTAGTGGTAAATGTTTATACCATTGTTCTGCCGGGCCAATTAGGGCCGTTTTTATCACGGCAATTCGTTTCCGGATCCATGCTTCATGATATTGTGAATCAGTCCGTTCTGGTCCTGCCGTCATTACCATATTTGCTGTGATGGCATTTAAGAAAACCTCTGTTGTGCAAGTAGGATCAGTACCATCAAACGGTCATAGAAACTGTTGCTAGTCACTGATCCTCTTAAATAAGGATACATCATTTGTGTATTTCGGCCAACTACAGTTGACGGTGTTTCTGTAGACGCAGCCTAGGGATAATAAGGAGTTAGGGCGATTGTTATTAGTTGATTATTGTGTGAATTGAGTTGTCTAACACGATTCACTAATTGTTGTGGAGTATTTGAATATTTTGATTATTTGTTAGTGTTGGTTGAGTTGAATTATTTAGTTTAATAGATACAGTGTTGTGTTAAAGTGTACAGAGTTCTATCTTTGTAGACGTGGTAAAGGTGTGTTTACGTTTGGAAACGTCGGTAGAGTTGTTTTTAACGGATCTGAATTTTGTGTCAATTCAGTCGAGCTCACAGGTTGTCTGTGTTGGTGATTTTGGTATATATTTGTGTTGCTAGTAGTATCATTAGAGATATGATTGTAATCATTAGTTTGGTAATTATTTTGGCTTTATCTTCAAAGTCATTTAATATGTTCACTGTATTTATGGAAAAGAGTGTTCCATCATCTAATAATGTGGAATTAAAGTCTGTTTCTGTAGTTTTGTTAATACAAGTGTCTGTAGTTTGTGAGTGGCCTATATTATTCATATTGTTTATCCGTGATGCTTTCAGATAGACTATTGTGTTCTCTGGGATGTTTGTACAAGTAAATGGTTGATTCTCTGCGTTATAGTTCTTTATTTCGATTTCTTTATGGTTAATGGTTAGTTTTTGTATAAATTCCGATTGTACATCTGTTATATTTACAAAGTTATGTGGGAACCAGTTTGAATAACAAATTTAATGTAGTGTTTCTGGTAGTTTAGATATTAACTGTGAGTATTATAGAGTATCACAAAAATTAATGTGGTCTTTCTGGTAGTTTAGATATTAACTGTGAGTCTCAGCTATTAGTTCTGTAGCTGGAAAAGTTTGTCTCACGAGATTTTTCCAAAACCTGTGTATGTACCAGGATAGAAGTGTAAGAGAATCGAGAATGTCTTCTTCGTCTAAGTCTGCGTCTTTTACAGAGCTTATATATGTTTTCAGAAAATCTGTTAAACCTACTACTTCTTGTCGAGCCATTTTGTGTACCCTCTCTTTTCGTGATTGTAGAACGGCAGTATTAAGTGTAGAAGTGAGACGTTTAAAGAATTTAAAAGAAGATTTTCGAATTATACCCGTTTTATCTGAGGGTTGTATTTCTGACCATATTCCGTTAAGTAATTCAAATAGTGTATCTGATAGTGGTTTAAATAGAGTGTCAAATATAAGAGAAATATATGTGTTTGTGTGAGGATAACAAATAAAAAGAATCGAGCCCTTTGTGAGTTGAGCTCCGTAAATTTCAGTTAGATATGAGAGAAAAGCAGTTCGTGAAACTTGTGATGCGTTCTCTGGTATAGAAAGGTGAGGCATTTGCTCTACTGCAAAGTTGTTATGGTGTGTTTAAAAGTAGATTTAATTTTTCTTGGTGTCGATAGTGTTAACCTTCAAAAAGTAAAATGTCACGTAGAAGACGTTGGTTCTGTTGTGTAAGGCAAATTGTAGTTCGTCAGAGTCTGTGTCTGTATTAGAGAAAGATTGACCAATGTGATGGTTCATTTTCTCAGCTTGTATTTTGTGTTTTTGTTGGGGTTGTGTTCCCCCTCTTTTCTAAGTTTTAAGTGATTTTAAAAGATTATGTAAACTCTTTCTAAATTTTTTTCTCAAGAGAGAATATTGTGTTTTGTGTGAGTTCTTTTTACTGTTAGAATTTGTTAACTCACTGGTCGCACCAGTTAAAGCAGACCATCATTGGGCTCCTTTTACAACCTTAGGGTATAAAGAGTTAGGGCTGTTATTTCTACGCGCGAAGTAGACTTAGCTATATCTCTCAGATTAACCGACTCGATAAAATGCTGAAGATATACTTCAAATATAAGGATGTATAAAAGAGTTAAAACCGAAGTCAGAGGTATACATATCGTGCAACTACTCTAATAGACTGAATATATTTAGTAGAATTCTCTCTATATAAAAGAGAATAGTGTGTTCTCAGTCTCTGATTGGATGGAGGTGTACATCCAGTATTTCTACTGCTACAATATTGTATTAATTTTAATTTCGCCAGATTGTACGAGGATTGAACAATTTTTATCTGAGAACTCATTTTAACAAATTAGCAATGCGTTGTGAAGAATTTTTTTATTAATACATTTTCTTCATGACCGTAGTTTTATAAACTTCTCGAAAGTTCAAATAAAACAAGCAAATGACAGGATATTTATCCAACATTAGTGTGTAGACTAGTAATTTGTTCTAAAAATATTCCGATGCGTTTCCTTAGTTAAAAATTTTGATTTTCCATAACATTTTTTTAGCGAAATTCAGAAAAATAATGAATTGTCAAACTTACTTGAATAAAGACAACAGATTTTGTGGCAAAGCTTTCTAAAATTTTTCTCAGGAGTTTTTCTTGCTATTATTTCAAGTTATTGAGGGTCAAATTTACTCGCAAAATTGTTTATTTTTAAGCATCTTTTCAACTTGAAAACTTCAAAAATTTCAAACAAAAAACTTATAACTTAAATCTGATTTTGAATAGAAGAAATAAATCATTACCTCTATTCTACTTTAATATTACGAAACATAATTCCGTCTCATTTTTATAATTTTGCATCTGGACTTGTCCAAGCAATTCAACATGCTTATCTTGGCCTGGTTTGACTATTGTATCAACAAATTTAGTATTAAACCTATACAACTTTTGGTCAAAAAAGCGGTGTTATAAAATGTTTCTAGCCTTTGTGAAAGATTCTGACAATTTTTTTCAATCATGGCCTACCTCAGGTTTAGCTGTTTATTATGCCTTATTATTATAATAGAGCCTCGGCCGTGTTTTACCTTTTGATTAATGAAGATCAAGAAGTGATACGAAAAAACCAAGAAGTGGTAAATCCATCACGAGGGTTGTTATAGAAAATTAATGGTTATGACAAAGTTATGACAAATTTCGGATCTTTTCCTCTGCGCCACCCCCCCCCCCTAGTGGTTGTAATTTTTGCACCCCCAGACGCACGTCCCATTATTAAACGTTATGATTTCCTATGTAATGGAACGCACTCTATACGTGTGGGGGGAGCACAACGTAATGCGAGCACAAATTCAAAAAATCACGAAGTTTTTGTAAAATTAATTTTCTTCATGACTCAGTTCAAGTCATCTGGTCCCTGAGGTTTTCTTTCTTTTTGAAGATCTGGAGATTTATACTAAGTTTTTCATACCTATCGGTGGATCCCAGAACGTCCCTTTTTGCACCATAATAAGATCGCTCCCATTGTACATATTCGGATCCCATTTAGCATACTCAGAATGATAAAAATGGTAAATGAACATCTTCACCACTATTGTTCCTCTTCTTTCGTCAACATCTAATATCTGGAACAAATCTCCGGACAAGTAGACAGTGTTATTTGTAAGCTGAGCTGGTGGGTGAAAATTTTGGAAGTTGTTTGTTAAGTTACTCCAAAGTTGATTCATTTCTTCTACCCCATTCGGTGCAAATACTTGGTTATAACAAGTTAATAAGACGACTAGAAAAAGATAAATGTGCATCTTTATATAAAATTCGTTTATTTATAGATCATAGTCAACTAATGGGATAATAAACGGAAAAAAATTCAGCAATTTTTCAAAATTCAGCTACAATTAGTTTATAGCAGATAAATTATATGTATGAAAAAGGCCAAAAAAAACCTTAATACTTTTCAACTTTCCATTGTTTCTAGTTTTGTAAATCAATCCTGTGCAAAAGAAGTAGGTAAATTTTCACAGATTTCTTGATGAAAAACTAAAAAATTTTAATTTAGGTGTGTAAATAATGATTAAAGCGCACGAGTTTTTTCCAATAAACTTGATTGTTTGGTGGGTAAACAAAAGAACGTTTGCCCTAGAGGTATAACTATTTAAATTTTATTACAGCTATTTATTTCTTCCACCAAATTCGGTAGAAAAAAGAAAGTAGAGTAATTTTGTTGTAATTTGATTCTGAACTGAACGCTTGGAAGCGCTCTTAAGTTTTCATTTCTGCTATAATTGTCCGTAAACCGCGGCAATGTTTGAGGATAATCGATTTCTAATTATAAACTCAAATAAAAAACATTAAGCTGCTGCTTGATGCTGTTTTCACAAAAAAAACTATTAAAAAATTAAAACTGTCGAAAGTAAAAAAAAATAGCAAATATTGTTTTGAAGCAAATTGACGGATGGTTGTTTGGTTTTTCATATAAATAAAGTTTATCATAAAAATAAAGTTATGTTCGTGGTAATATTCATCTAAAATTGTTTGTTTTCGAACGTTAATTACTCGTGAATGTCTCGCATTTACTAGTTATTAACGTTTGAGAGCAAAGAGTTTTAGATGAATATTACCACTAACATAACTTTATTTTTTATGATAAACTTTATTTATATGAAAAACCAAACAACAGTTTTAATTTTTGACAATTTTTATTCCTTAAACTTTTTTACTCTGATATCTGAGACAGAAAACTTAAACGGACAAATGAAAAATAGAGTTTTCACAAACGTTAATCCGGATTTTGAAACACCTCACTAAGAAACATAGAAAACGTGGTTAACATGTTGCGCCATGTAATATTAAATTAACCATGATACGGAAGAGAAATGTCCGGTTGCGAAGTTAAGAACCAAACCAAATCTTCAACTAACACAGCAGAACATCAGTTTTAAGCTTTTGACCTCCATCAAGTGAGTTGGGTACTATATGTTCTGACCAAACATCGTCCAAAATGAGAAACCAGACCAAATTAACCTGTGATCAGAGACCCTCACAGACTGAAACGACTTCTGATCAGCCTCAAAATTTGGTCATAGATCGATCTCTCGAAACCTTTTTTCGCTTGAACTGTCTCCATGATCATAGACTCAAGTGCACTAAAAACCGCGTCGGTTCAGACACATGTGAGCTAGAATCCACAACTGATCAGAATCAATTGCAGTCAAATATGATGAGACCAATCTTCGTTCTTCAAGTCGCTCTAGCAACAATAGCTCAAACACACAATACATTTGTATGCATTCGACCGAATTTGAACAGAAATCGATTGGGCCTGAGACCTCAATTTTGATTTGCTGAAGGGCATTAAACAAAGAATTTTACGGCAGATTAATTTCAGTATAATCACACAGTTAAGTAATAGTATAAGATTCAAAATCGGAAAAGGATTAAATTTTTCTCAACTGCCTTTACCACCGAACGTAATCATAATCGCATTTTTTTGGAAGTGCTTTCCCTTTTTAGCTATTTATTTGCCGAGTGGAAACTACTTACGCGTAATTTAAGCGTTTTTCACGTTGGGCGTCAAAATACGGCGGGAAGTGCGTGCCACATTCCTTGTAGCTAGTTTTGTTGTGGTACCGGTCGAAGCTAATAATATTTTTAATTTCAAAGAAAATTAAAAACGTTCATACTCATTTGTTTTCAAAAATATAAATATACTATTTGTATTGTTTGAAGTATGGAATCGGTAATTTTTGAGGGAATGAAAAACCGTTTTTCGTTTATGGCAAGATTAAAACAACTTACCTTTTCTTATCACTATTAACCAAGGATAATTATCGAATAGCTATTCAGCAGTCAAATATATGTTTTTAATAGCAGAATCTGGCGATATCTTAAAAAAGGTGAATCATGAAGAAGACATTTTTTTATCCTACAGAGTTTAAAGATTTAAATGGTTTTGACGCTTAGAATTGGTTATCGCTTAAGTGGTCATAAGAAAAAGAAAGTCTCCGCCACTTAATCTTAAACTTACATTTGCAGCAGTTGTAATTTTTTTTCATGATAGTCTCTACGGCCTGGTTCGGAAAAAAGAGAGGAGAGATTTTTTAATCTTTTAGAACAATACGTGCCTCTATGCGTTAGTTCTCAATGAACGTTTCACTATCGCTTTTATCCGTAATAACACTAGTGTATCAAATGAACCCCGATTTCAACAAAGTTGTAAAATGGTAAATTATAGCCTTTTGGGATCTGTCATTTTTTAAAACAAATTATCAAATTTGGCTGGGCTGCTACAGATCACACAATACGGGATCTCTTTATGTATGCCAGTCAAACTTGACAAAAGATATAACAAATCGAAGGCAAAGATATATGCCTAAGACCTGTCTGTGCTATAAGTCTCAATTTAAAATTGTTGGGGGGCTGAAAAGTTCAATTAATTAAATAGATAGTTTAAATAAACAAGCTTACACTGAGTAGTATTTAACCGGGTTGAGCTGCTACTTGATTGTGTTGTTGTTAAGTGAGTGCGTCGTTGAAACTTCTCCCAATCGGTTTCTCGCAAGAAAGTTCTGTTTGAAAATTGGCTAAGTTAGAAGTCTTTTCCATAATTTCTTCTCTGTTTGAATTTTTAAATTTATGTTGTAGAAAAAATGAAGCAGTTGTCTGCTGCTGGTCGTCGGCTCTCTTATTTGTCTCTCTAATTTTATTCCGTCCCACTTCGCTGAGAGAAACAAATAATTCCCCTCAGCTCCGTTTGGGCCGATAGGGAGCGAATCACAAACTCACGTTCATAGTGAGGTTATTCTTAATTTTCCTATTGGCCGAGAAGGCAAGAGAATTAACTCTTTTTTATCTCACGGAAAAATTATTGAAACTCCAAAAAATAAAAAAAAATCCAAAAAACTGAGAGCATCAATTATTGATTTCGTAGGCGCCTGTTTTCTGCTTTTCCCCTCTTCTAAAACCGCAGCAATTATGGTTTTCTTGGGGGCTTTTTATGAGACTCTATTGTCTTTTCCCCTGAAGCAATCTGCTTCATCTTTATTGAACTTGGGGGGAGAGATCTGCATTTACCTGTCAAAAGCAGAAGTAATTTAAATCAAAAGAAACTGTGGTTTTACAGGCCGCCTACGTTCAACAATGTACATTTTTTATCCTGGATATAAGCGAGGAGATCCAGGCCTAAAGTTGTGTTATTTAAATAAGTCGAACTGAATTGTTTAAATACTTGTGTACTGGTAGTCTTAACAAGCGTTAGTTTATTTAGCGCGCGGCGAAAGAATGGTTAATTAGCGCCTAAATACGTTCGCTCTAATGCGGGATTAATTATCCGTTCATTTTTAACGGCTCTCGTAATACTACAGCTCACCCCGATTTTTAGTAAGAAATAAATTTAATAAATTTATCTACATCATACAAAAGTTTTAAATGAAAGTCAGGTAAATTGTGAGTTCTGTTCAAGTTTTCGTTGATTGAGTTGAGATGGCGGCAGTCATTTGAGTTGGAGGTGGCAAATGTTAGTTGGTTGCGACAGGTTGTAAAAGTTGATTAGTCACGAGGTTTGATGGCGTCGTAATATAAAACCAATAGCAAAGGGCGATAATGTTGGGTTATAAAATCAATCGCAAAGGGCGATAAGGTTGAGTTATAACATCAATCACAAAGGGTGATAATGTTGAGTTATAAAATCAATCGCAAAGGGCGATAATGTTGGGCTATAAAATCAATCGCGAAGGGCGATAATGTTACGCTTATATTAATTAAAAAATTCTGGTGGCAAAATGATCGGGCTCGTTACAGGACTGTCATCGTCTTCGATTAAAAGGACTTCTTGTACATCGTCCTCAGTTGGTTCGTACTTATCCCTTGACTGTCGCTTTTTGTGTTTTTTCACCTTTCTTTTGAGCTCGGAAATTTTGGCTTTTTGTTCTTCGTTTTCCTTCATTAATTGTGTTATTTTCTTTCCTAGCTCCAGATTCTTTTCTCCAAGTTTTTTGTTGGCATTTGTTATTTCTAATTGTTTCAAGGAGAACGTTTTTAACATAGTTTGCGCGTTGGATTCGCTGGTTTTTTGGAGTTGATGGGCAACGACATATTGGCGCCGCCAATAGTCGTTAGGTAGTTGCTTCTCCTCAGGTGGTTTCTGTGATTCCATTTTCAGTTGTTCAAATTTCAGTCGCAATTCTTGCAACACTGTTTCCTTTTGAAATATTTCCTGCCTGAATGTGGTGTTTTCCTCTATTATACTACTGGTATTGATATTTGATAGTTCTGGCATCTCAACAGGAAAAGCGGAAATTGCGTCGTAAGGGACTTCAATATATGCGTCGAGCATGTTATTCCTAAGAGTATAAGTGCCCTTCTTAGGGTCGCGATTTTTAATTCTCCATTTGCTGTTTTCTGCGGGAAGCGAGAAGGTTTTCAGGACTGGAATCTTTTCGCTGTTGACTAATAGCTGTTGGTGTCCGTTTAACTGGATGACGTTTATTTTACTAGCAACCTCAAATTTGTTTTAGTTTGGTTTTAGGAAATAGAGGAGGGTGTTCACGTATCTCGGGTTCTCTTTGTTCATGTTCTCCTCTCTTGGTTTTTGCAATTTCAGGCATTCTGAAGGTATTTTCCTGATAGCGTCGGGAACGAGATCTTCAATGTTGTTCATCTTAAGAATTTTGTTTTTGTGACTACTAATTTGTGGGATGTGATTGATCTCTTTCTGCTAACTTGCCAGTTGTATTGTGGGTGATATTCTGAGCTGTTTTGGGTTGTTGAAGATTCTGTGTTTCGAGGTTTGAATGGTGGGCTTGAGAAAATAGGAGGTAGAGAAGAATGGGTTTCTGTTTGTTCTTGTTGTGTTGTCACTTGTTGATGTTGCCTGGGGAATACTACGCTTGCGAGTGTGGGTCTGGCAGTCATTTTGAGTGTTTCCTTGTTAATGATCTAAAATATTTTGATTTTGATTAGCCTGTGTCATCAATATCACACATTATGGCTTCTTTTCATGTTTGCAAATGTATTGCTAATATAAAAAAGTATTATATTGTAAAAATGTTTTTGTAAGGTTTTGTTGCTAACTGCTCTATTTTAAAAAATACAATGCTAAATGCATTTGTTATTGAAGTTTGATAGAAAAGTTCTTGTTTTGCTAAATGCAAAGTTAACTTTAATAAAAGAAGGGGGCAATAATAAAACAATTTTTATACTTATGCCAGGCGGGCAGCCCTGGCACAAGTACGTCTTTCTCCGCTGCCCGGAGGTGTGAGTCTTGGGGCGTGTGTCACACTAACACGGCTGCAACGACCCGTTCAGCTGGGGAGACAACCTTGCTGAGCTGAAAGAAAAATTTTTCGGGTCATTTTTGAAAATTTCAGTTATCTTGTTAGTGTTCTGAATTATTTAGGTTCAAAAGCCAGGGGGGCAGGCTGGAGAAAGCTGAGGTAACCCCTTCCCGAGGAAAAGTTAGAAGGAAAAAAGGATCGTTTGGATTTGAGTTGTTTTTAGTTTATTAGACAACGTCGTCTAAAAAACTTTTGCAAATGGGACATTTTTTTTGCTTATTTATGCACACCCGACAGAATCGGTGTTCGTCATGTTGGAAAAAATGTGGGTGTTTTGTTACTCCTAATTCTTTTTTCATTGTTTTGCATAAATTGCATCGGAAGTAGGATGTAATCAGGACGGGAAGACATGGTCGAAGACAGATGGGACATTTAGGGTTTGTGTATCTTTTAAAAAGTGCCTTTCTGCAAGGAATACATACATAGTGAGTGTTTTCTTTGGGGAATTGCTTGTGTAGTTTTTCTACAATAACGGTTTTTCGTGAACATACGGGGCAGATAATGTCCTTATGGGGATAGAGCCAACGGAAACTGTCGAATAGGGATTGTGAAAGACCCATCGAGTGACTGTTCTCTTATTTTCCTTAGACAAAAACAGGAAAACCTTTGAGAAACTGCAGTAGGATGAGATTAATGAGGAACGATATGGCAAGCAAGGTAATTAGGATTAGGATAAATATTTTTGTGGATAGGTCTAGATTGGTCATTTTCAGTATCTGGAGAAAATTTGGCCAATTGCGGAAAGGAGGTAGTGATTAATAAAAAGGGATATTGCCAATGCGCATAATAGAACAAATAGAAAAATAAACAATGTTATGGGGTGCATTTGGTCTATTCAATGAGTAGTGTAGAACTAGGGTGAAAGAGGTGACTTGCTCCTGGTAAAAAATGAATGGAATTAGGGATATCGAGTGGATTACAAATAAAACTGGGGAAAGAAGTAAAATTTGGGAAGTTCTTGGACGCATTTTAGATTATGTGGTTGTTTTTTCGCATCGAGGGCATAATTTATAATCTTCTACGCAAAATTTACAAAAGTTGACGGGCTCATGGTCACTGTGATGAAACGTTTTTGCAACAGAATATTGAAATCTTGTTTGTTTGCAAATATCACATTGAAACCAGTTAAAGATTGAAAAGATAACATTAAATTTAGAGCATTTAGGACAAAAATCATAGCCCATATCTTTTATAACATATTGGTAACAGAGCAGACACATAACGTGGAGTAGTTCATTAGGGGTGTTCTCGTGTAATTTCTTGAAAACAATTGTTTCGCGTCTGCAGCATAAACAAATTAATGAGACCGGTTTGGATTCTATAGTATTGGTTTCTTTGTCAATGGTATTAATTTTCGAAAGATTGTTATTGGAGGGGATTATGGGATTGGCACGGTTGGAGGATTTGGTTGTTGATCATTTTGGGATGTTATTGTTTGGTCTATTACTAATATAATTATAAACATCAAAAAGTTGAAAGGAATACTTACAACTACGAGGAAAACGGTTAAAACGAAGGAGAAGGCTGCTGCAATAATCATGAGGGCCATTAATAAAAAATCAAGTAATTTGGGGGTAAACATTTTGGATAGTTTGTGAACGTAGTTTTGAATTGAGGATTTTACCACGGGTTGTTTGGGTCAAATGTTTGTTTGCATAAAGGGCATTTAGTAGTTGTGAAAGTCATACACTGCAAACAAATTGATTTTTTTGGGTGCAAGTCTCTGAAGTGGCTGTGGCAGGTGGATAACTTTTTGATTTTTTGGCAAGAATCACACTGGAAATAATAGCAACTACTGATTGTATAAATGGGAGTTACGCAAATGGGGCAATTAGGTTTGTTCCAATATTTAAATAACTCAATTCTACAGGGGATGCAAACAAAATGGGGCGGTTGACCATTTGGGTTTTTGTGTAACTTTTTGAATTGACGGCAAGGAAGGTAACAAATAGGACATTCGATTTTCGTGGTTGCGTCAATTTGTGGTTGCTGAGATAATATTTTCAAATTGTTGAGATATTTGGGTATGCGACTTCTAATCCATGGTGTTCAAGTTCGTTGGGGATAGTTACATTTAAATCTGCAATAGCAAAAAAGAAATTCCAGTGTTTCTCGTTTGGATAGATGTAATAACGATTAATGGTACCTGTGCTTTGGAACATATAAGTTATTTTGATACATGCTTTATATTGTATGAAACAGATAGTAAACCATCTTTCTACTTTAACAATTTTAATTTTTTCCTTACCAATGAATAAAATCATTTTATTTTTAACAATTGGGAAAAAAATGAGGGAATGGGAACAAATTGATTGGAAAAAAAAGGATAGAAATAATGAGCAGCGAGAAAAAAGTAATTTTTGGGGAGAGAAAGCTATGTGAAACAATTTACTTCACTGAAGAGCGCCCGAGTTGACTGGGAAGTGCTCTTCGATATCAATGAGTTCTAGAAAGAATTCCCAGTGCATCATTCCCATGGTGACTCGAGTAGAACCCTTGCATCCACGCTCGTAGTCTGTATAGTGTATGATTATACAGGGTTTAATCTCTGCTGTGGAATTTTCAATGAAAGATCTCTCGAGGGACTCTATTTTGACTAGGCGCTCACCAAAGTGGAACAGCATTATAGAAGATCTAAATTAAAAGGGATTTTAGAACCATTTAAAGCTTGGGATATATTTACGAAGAATGTCCAATAGGGGGAAGATGGTGTTAAGGTAATGGTTCCATCAGTCCAAGTGTTTAAATATTCAAAATGGAGTATTAATTGTGGGATTACTCTGTTGCTTTTTGTCGTGATAAATGATTTTTCAAAAAATTGAGTTTGTATAAGGCAGTTTTGGTATGAGAATATCATTGCTGCTTTTAATTGTTAATAGTTTCCAACTCTTTAAGGATTGAATCGTTTTGGCAAGAATCAGTTTTTGGGGAATCAAAATAAATATTGTTAGGTACACAGTTTGGATTTTCTAGAATGAAGAGGAAGAATTTCCAATGAATTGAGAGAGGATTAATACATATTAAACAATTTTTTTCTCTTTGGATTTCTTTGAGTGTTACTAGCATAGTAGGTACAGGAGTTGGGTATGCATCAAAAGATCGTTGAATTTTTTGCAACTCTACAAATTTATTGTTAACTGCAAATATCATAGTTTAGAATGATACTTAAGCAATGTAGATTGGATGTTGTACTTGAGATATTGAGTTCTCTTTGTAAGCTAGAAAAATGGTGAATTCAGCGAACTGAGGATGAGTAATGAAAATGGTTAAAAGTCTAAAAATATTTGTCATGGGTTTTTTTGCAAAAGTCATTATGCTTATAGCGGAAACATAGTATACGGCTAAAAGCTCAAAATTTTGGTTTCCGATTCTGACTTGTAAGTTTCTATTAGTTAAATGAATCATGTTTGCGGGTCTAGCTCATTTGGCAAACTATTAGGGTCGAATTGTGCTAAATGCACGAAATAATTCCAATACAACGAATGAGGGGTTAAAATCACACTATCGTTTTCCCAAGTGTCCCAAAACTCGAAGTTTATAACGATTTGAGGGAAAATTTCTCCGTGATTTTCTTCAAAGTTTCCTTTATTTGATAAATTGTAACAAGTCGATCTTGAAACAAAAAGTACATTAATGGAAGCGTCTTAGTTGTTAAATGGTTTATTGCTCTTCAATTCAAAACTATGTATTAAAGTATGTAAATTTAAAAAAGGATAAAAAAAGGGGTGTCAATTATTTCTGAAAATAGAATTATTGACAACGGTTGATATTTATAGATAATATATCAATCGGATTCAGTGTAGCAAAATCGAAGTAGGGGGAGAGTGCAGGCAATAGCTAGATAGACATAGTTGGGATTACATAGTTGAAACTGGATTATAAGAAATAAAAAGAAAGAAAGAGATCCATACATGTCTCTCAATGTTGAACTTACAAGAGAATTCAAAATCTAGTAATATTTTTCTTCAGGCTCTTAGAAACAATTTGTATTCGATTCCAATGTTTACGAAGGTAATTGTGTTATCAATCAGGGCTCCTAACAACGAGAAATATTGAAAATTTGAATGCGGTACGTCCAGATCAATAATGTCTCTGAAATAGAAAGATGCAACTCTAATAGTTACTGTAGTTTTCAAGGCGGAAATACTTGATGATAATATTTGTACGGTGTATTGTCCAAATCGAATGAATAAAGCGTTAGGCTGTTTTATGAATTTGGGCTGCATAACATAGCATTCTTGAGGTGTATCTAAACAAGATATTAATTAGATTACAGGGTCTAATACAAATAATTTTTATGCTTTTTGAGATAAATTATTTTTTTTATAAAAGGATGATTTTTTTGTCTTAGTCGCAGCTTTAAGGGGGTGCCACCACGCTTCGAAGGGTAGCCTCATTTTGTGGTTGTGGTTGATGTGAATCGAGATTCGGGTATGGTTTATTATTTTCAGTATGACAATGCTCATCAATTTTAGTTTCTCTTGGTTGGTCCTCAACGCATTTGTAATTTTTTTCTATGGTGCTGTAGGGTTGATAATTACTAATCGGTAAAAATTGATTGTTGTTTTGTGGGGCCGATGGTGTGGTTTCGTTAGAAAATACCGGTGTAAAGAACGATAAAATACAAAGATTATAAGTTGCTCCTAATAGAATTTTCCAAAAACCCATTGTTTTGTTGGATATTTTGTGGATTTCGAACGCTCTAATTATAGTTACAATTACATCAGTAAGGAATTTTATGCACAAGAAACAAGCAAAATAAACTCCAATTTTTTCCAAATAGAAAGTGATAATTCCGAAAGTGCCTTTGAACTGCTCGGTAAAAAATGTAGGTGAGAGTAGAGAGTCTAGATAAATTTGTCTATTTACGCCCATCGCGGACGCATAAATATCTTTTTGAGAGTAGTCTATGCTTCTTCCTTCTAGAACTTCTCTTGAAATTTTTGTCAAAACTGATTTTGATGCTTCCGAATGCAAGATATTGTCCCAAAAATATTTTAGTTGATTTGGTGTGTAAATTCCGGCACGTTGTGATTCGTAACCGGTAAATTTTGGAACAGAAATAACAACTCTTGAAGAGAATATTTTTGGCGGTTGCAAAGGAACAGGTGCTGGCATCAAATGGTACCATGAATTATCATTATCAATATCTAATTGGTAGGCATTTTTGTAGCCTCCAATACAATTTACTTCGTTAGCAAATGGATAGGTTTGTCGAGTAATTGTCTAAGAACATCGAGCGGTTGCCGGTTAACATGTATCCAGCTAAACGATTATTTTGGATAGCCTGCATGAGTATCATTTGTTTTTGAGTTCGATCAAGTTCGCATTTGTCTATGACCAAACCTTTCCATGCTTGTTTTATTTGCATGTAATTATGATATATGACAAAATCCATTTTTACCGCAAGGTTAAGATCATAGTCTAACTTGTCTTTGTCTAAGTGATCCCATGCAACAAAACCATTGTCGGATGTTCGGATCTGATCATCTGAAGGCTTCCTATTAAACCCATTTACACTTCGGCTGTTGTCAGAATCAATACGAAGTTTATGAAAAAATTGTTGAGTTTTTGATAAGGTTTGCCAGTCTTCATATTAAATCCGCCTGTAGAAAAAACATATAAAGAATCTAAATTTGTTCTGTAAATAAACTCAGGTTTTCAACACACCTTTTCTTTTTCATCAACTACGCTAACTTTTATATCCATTTCAGCAGGAGAATACGTTCCTGGTCCTTCATAGGGCGTTTCCGGTTTTTCATCACTCACTATGAAATACTGTACGTTACCAAGTTCGTTCTAATGTTTAAGCATTTTAGCTTTTTATGAAAATCTTTTAGTAACTATACAATTTTCCGGTGCCTCCCAATTGTATGCAAAGGGGTCGAGTGATGTCGAATGACAACCTCCTTCTGAGAGGGCACTAGAAAGTTTTAGTCCTTGACTGTTATAGACAGTTCTGTCATTAAGATCAATATCGAGTAGTGTTTCTTGCATCAGGTTTTCAAAAGAAAAATGTTTAATTTGACCACGGTTATCACAGGATGTTGATGAATCACCTTCAAGATCAACTCCATGGTTTTTATAGGAGACAGTTTTTATTCCATGCCCTATGTCAATTTCCATGTCATCATAATCAAATTCTGTAATAGTAATTTTACCAGTTTTGTTAGCATTTAAACATTGTTCAGGCGAAACAATAATATCATATGTTAATATTGGAGCGTTGTGTACAATTGAAGAATGGGAAAACATACCACAATTATAACGAATGAGCATTGCAGTGACTTTGCACATAAGAGCTTTGACAAAGGTCCGATAAGACCGCTGATAAAGTGTTACATGTGTATCAACCATCTGAATGTTTTCGGGTGTGATTTTGCAAGGAGAAACTTGTGTTAGAGCATACATTTTGTTTTCTTTCATTTTAGAACAGTCATAATGAATGACCCTTAGTTTGTTAGATACATCATTAATATCGTCAAGGAGGGGTTTAGTAGAGTTAATAACTATAAAAGGAGTACAAGAGTAGAAAAGATTTATAAGTAAATAAGAAAAATAGAGTTTTTCAAAACAAGGATATCTTTTCATCCTGTTCTTTTTTTAGCGCTTCAAGCCGGGGGTTAAGGCTAAGAGTTGTAGTAATAGGCACGTCCAGAAAATGTTGACTGGGTTTTTGGTACCTAAAACAAATTAAAGTAAATCCGGCTTGATATTGTGATGGCGGTTTAGTCGAGCGACTAGAAGTTCGCCTATTATTATTATTTTCTGAATTTTGTAAATTAGAAGGTCCTTGTTCCGATCTATTAGGGCGGAGAGGACTTAAATTTGGGTCTAGAAGTATTCTAGAATTGTGCTGTGGGCAAGGAGTTGAACTTCTTGTTCGACTACCGCTAAGCAGGTGTGTTTGGACTGGAGGTGGGTTGTCACGACCACCTGAACTTGCTTCGTTGAATCCAGAATCGAAATTGGTAGGAGTTCGGTCAGGGTCGAAGTTCTGCACAGGGGAGTCTCTTCGTATGAAATTCTCCACGGGGAAATATTCGGTGTTAGTGGGGCTTTGGAAGGAGAATTTAGTCAAAGGACTGTTGAGTTTATTCATCTGACTTGTCATTAGATTATTATAAAATGTATCACAATTATTTTTATCTATACCATATTCTAGGGTTAACTCTGGTATAGTTTCAGTAGCTGGGTAGTACTCGACTAGGTGATTTCTATGAGCGACCTTCCTGGTGACCGAGTTGCTATCTAAAGTTAATTCATAGTTAACATTGGTTAATTTTTTAGCTACAGTATAAGGATCTGATCTTAGCTCGTGTAGTTTTTTGACGTTCCTAACTCAATTTGATGGTTTTCCATTAGAACTTTTTGTCCAATTTCCAGTGGCTTACCTAACTTGTGTTTGTTTCTGTTTTTATGTGCGCGGTTATTTTTTTCTACGCTCTTTTTATAAGCGTTATTGTATATTTGTTTGAATTGGTTTTCTCGCATAAGCAACGAATTGTTAATAGTTGGTTTTAGAAGTTTGTCGATTTCGGTGTTTTTTGAAGTCTGCAAGGTATGCCTGTGAAGAGGCAGGTCGTTGCAAAACTCGGAAGAGCCTTTGAGTTGTGAATTTCGTAGGAGTCCTAACTTAAGTGACAGAGGTATCTGTGGTTTTTGTCCGAACACAATTTCATAAGGTGAGATTCCAGTACTAGCATTTGGAACCATGTTATGAGAAAAAGCAAATTTTGGTGCCAGTTCATCCCATTTACCTCGAGCTTGTTCTAGAAAAATTCGGAAATGTGCTTCTAGATGTTTGTTTTGGATCTCGACTTTACGTTAGTCCAAGGCGCATAAGCAGTTCGAGGTGCGGGTGTTATACCTAATTCATGAATGTAACTCGCAAAATCTTGGTTCATGAATGCCGAACCCTTATCATACCCAAGTTTTTGTGGTATTCCAAAAGACAAGATGAACTTTTCTAAAGCTTTTATGGTGTGTACTGCGTCTGTGGAACGTACAGGGTATACTTGAATGAAACGCGAAAATGAATCAACAATAACAAAACAATGATGTTTACCGTTCGATGGAGGATTTAAAGGTCCTTTGTGATCAATGTGGACCGTATGAAAAGGGAATGGGACTGTATCAGTCCACTTTTCGAGAGGTGCTTCGTGGATGTCTCTCCGTTTTTGTTTATTTTTTTGGCATTCAAGGCAATAAGCAGTTAGGTTTTCGATCCATTTATACATTCCGGGCCAATAAAAAAATCGTTTTACATTAGCAAGTGTTTTATCTAAACCTACATGACCTGACAGTTCACAATGAGCTAACTGAAAAACTTTAAAGAACAATGACAATGGTACACAAATTTTTAAGTATTCAATATCTGGTTCGTCTGTTTGTTGTTGAACAAATAAGATGTTACCTACAAAACTCAGTTTCTCAAAGTTATTATTATACGACATTATGGTTTTAGATTGTCGGAATTCAATTTTCTTTTCATCTGTGTTATTGTCCGTCCTTAATTGGCAATTTTGTTGTATCACTGGGTCTTTTAATTGTTCTTGACAAATTACCGATGTATTTAAATCAACTTCTTTAGAGAAGATTGTCAGTTAATCGATGAGTTCTCTTGCATCTTGTATTTTTGTATTTTTGGGAAATTTTTTTGCTAATTCGGTTTTATCTATACCAATTAAGTGTTATTTTTCACGAGAAAAACTTTATCGTATTCTAGAGGGAATCTGTACTCCGAGTCTGTGGTATTAGTTTGATCAATGTACAGTTTGTCAAAATCTAATTCCGGCAACTGGTTCTCATTGAACAATTCAAATTCCGAAATTGGGTCAAAATTTTGTTCGGTTATTCTTTCATCAGGGTAGGAATCAATTTCTGTATAGTGATCAGACGTTTCGTTATCCTCCTGTTCTGAAACAGGGGTTATTTCATGTTTGCGGTGACGCCTATAGTGGTTAATTGATGAACCATACGAGAAATCTTCCGAAATATTGTTTATTGAGCAAATTCTGTTTTGATTATTGTCGTAATTTTGCTTTATCATTTTGTCATTTTTGAAAATGAATTTGTCGATACCCGTTATGCTTTGTTTTAGGATTGGAAAAAAATCATCTGCTGGTCCCTTTTCATTATCACGCAAAATGAAGCATTTTTCCTCGTTACCATGCTCGTCGTAAAAACTAATGTCTTTTGGTATATCTTGTGTTTAAGTTGATACTTGTCCAGATCTTTAAGTTTTACATTGCGACTTAGGATGTCGGGAAAAGCTAAGTTTTTTCCTTCAGTCCAAATAATTTTCAAGTTCTGAAATTGAGATATTACTAACTGGTATCTAAAAAACCTGTGAGAGAATTTTCCTCTTCTACCCCATAGATACATTAAAGGCTTATGGTCTGTGTACACATATACGGGTTGGGGAGAACCAATTAGGTAATGCTCATACGTTTGTAGTGCAGATATTACATCGCAAAGTTCGCGTGCTGTGGTACTCATTTTTTGTTCCTCTTTAGTGTAAATTCTAGAATTAAAAGACACTATTCGTTTCCCTTCTGGAATTTCTTGAACGAGAATTGAGCCTACTCCTATAGAAGAAGCGTCTACATGCACGTGGAAAGGGTGTTTAGTATCAGGTATTGCTAAGATAGTATCTTCGCTAATCCTGTCTTTAATGTCATTAAACAGTTTTTCGTGTTCCGTTGTCCAGACAAACTTAGTTTCTGTGCGGGTTAGGTCATAGAATGGTTTGCAGTCAACATGCAAATTTTTGATGTACATGCTGTAGAATCCTATACAACCTAGAACTCTCATGACGTCACGTTTGTTTTCAGGCGACTTAAGTGCTGTTAAGTCTGCTACTCGCTTCTTGGCTGGTTGTATTCCATCTTTACCTACTACGTGTCCTAAGAACTGTACGTTCCTAAGGAAAAATTTAGTTTTTTCAGGTCGAACTTTTAATCCTGATTTCCTTAAGAGTTCATGATACTTGTCAATTATTTCAAACATTTCGCTTTCATCTTGTGCTTGCATGATGGTGTCATCAATGTACGTTATAGCTTGTTTTTTTCTGATTAATGGTGCAAAATGAATAGTCATTATACGACTGAAGAAATTAGGTAGACCCCATAGACCGTAAAATCCGCGTTCAAATGTGTTTTGCTTTGGACCAATTACAAAGCTTACCAGCTGTTTGGTTTTCTCAGTTAGAGGGACTTGGTTATAAGCTGAACAAAGATCACTGGTTGTGAAGAAATTACCTTAAAGTCTAGTTAATGGGCTTCCGATTGGCTCGAGTGGCCATGAATATCGGCTAAGATCTGTTATTGAATTCAAATATCGGGCATCTATAACCAGTTTTACTGTGTTCCCCTTGGGTAGGATTATGATTGGATTAATAAATTCTGAACCCATTTCTTTATCATTACCCATTTCCCGAATTATACCTGTTTTACAGAGTTGTTAACAAAAGGTTTTCTAGTTTTTCTTGATAATGTAATGGTACTTTGGATGGTCTTTGTTTTGTTAAAGTTGAATTAGGTAAAAGTTTAACATGAAACTTTTGTTTTATCTTTCCAACCTCGTATTTGTGTTGAGAGTAAACGTCTTTATTTTTAGTTAAAGTCCTCAGTAATTTGTCTAAGTTTTCGTCATTGATATCAGCTTGACTGAAATCAAATTTTTTGAGAAACGCTTGATCGGTCTTGTCAAATCTGTTAAGTTTTTCTTTGGGAAGTTCAACGGGTCTGATGTTTTCATCTGTTGTTTCTAATTGTGGCTTAAGATCCTTGAGGTCGTCGTTAAAGTCTGTTTCTAATTCGTAGTTGTTGGTAAAATCTTGTTGTCTTTTTCGCTTTTCTGTTTTCTGTTGTTTTTCAGGAGTTTTGTTTGCGAAGAAATTTTGAATTTTTGAAATTTTTGGACCCTGTTTTTCACTAACATGGAATAATTGATCCCAATTTGTGTCACTATTCATTAGGTGGTTTATGAATGCAACGTTGTCAACTACAGAAAATTCTGGGTCTTGTCTAATTTCAATGTCTTCTAAAGTGTGCCCAATAGGACCCTTTTGGATGACAACCTTGTTGTTTCGAGGATTGTTTAGCATTATTGGTAATTCTTTTTCTTTTCTAAAACACTGAACGTTGTAAGTATAAATTCCTTGAGCTTGCAGTTCACTTCCAATTACGAAGGAGGTTCCCTTCCTAAAAAATTCATTTGGTGGTCTAATTGATATTACTCGAGTTTATTTTGGTGCTAATGGTAGTTGCTGGTCAAGAGTTACAATTTTGTAAGAACTAATGTATGGATAGCTTTTCGTTTGGTATCTAGATAATTTGACGGCTACTTCAGGGTAAGTTTTTAAATCAATTTTTGGAGTGGTTAGGTCAATAGATTTTATTGTAGATTCAAGGAAATCCATTCCCAACAAATTCGGCTTGCAACCATCTTTGGCTAAAACCCATGCGGTAACTTCCACTTGATACTTTCCTTTAATGTCGAAAGAAGTTTTGAAAGTAATTCGACCTAGAAGTTTTAGTTTCTCACCATTAACCACTAAAGTATGAATTTTTGAAGCTTTCATTTCAATGTGTTGTAATTTACATAGTTCAAGATAAGTGTGGTAATTAATTATAGAGCTTGATGCTCCTGTGTCCAACAAAAACTGTGTTTCTAAGCCGTTATTTTTGTTTTTGTCTCCGATGGATTGGTATAAATTAATATAAATATGTGAGTAACTTGCTTTGTTATCAGCAGTGTTTATGAACGGAGACCTGACTAGTTTAAATACTCGTCGTTGTGATTCTCATTATTGTAATAGCCTCTGGGAGTTTCGCTGGTAAAGTGGACTCGAGGGCTTCGCCCTTCACTGCTATCTCTTGAATGAGTATTATTGTTTTGTCTAGTAGGTGTCCTATCCCGGTCATGGTCTCTACTCCTATCACGATATCGATTATCTGATCTTGGAGGACCGTTGATTTGTCTGTCCCTACTATTTTGCCTATTGCTATCTATGTAAGAGTTGTTTCTATAGTTACTTTGTCGTTCCTGTGACCGGCCATCGTTGGATGATGATCGATAATTGGTTGAAGAGTTTGATGGGTACGGTGAGCGATGTCGGTATTCAGACCTAGAATTGTTTTGTTAATTTGATTGATTCTGGTTATAATTATTTCTGTGTCGGTCCCTAGAGTTTTGATTGTCATAATTGTTTGATCTGTAATTTTGTTGGCCTGGTGAATGGCTTCGACTACGTTTATAATTATCTGTGAACTTTTCTCGTTGCTGAGGTGGGTTTCGATTTTCGCTTTTAAAGTCCTTGTACTTAAAACAGAATGGTATTGTGTGACCTGAACGTTTGCAAAATTTGCAGAATCTAGTTTGGTTTTGTTTGAATCTAGGATTGTCGTTATTGTATGTGGCGTTTATTTTTTGATCTTTCATGAGATTTGCAATTTCTATGAGTTGGTTTTTTAACCCTTCTATTTCTATTTTATTGTAAATACTACTTGAAGCGGTACCCGTGAATTCGCTGCTAACGGAAAAGCTTGAGTCCTTAGTTGCTACATGGTCCTTTAATTGTTGCCATGTTGTAGTTGGATCTTCTATTAACAACTGATGTGCCTTTTGTTTGAGTGCGGGAGGTGTTAGTCCTCTTACAAAGTACTCCATACATTTAGCGGTGCGCTGATCGTTGTTAAAATCAGGATCTGGCCACCCTTTTTCAACTGTTTGTGTTACCCGGTGAATATAACTTTTTATCAACTCTTCTGGTTGTCTTTTAATACTCTCGACTTCGATTCTTTTTCTATACTTATCTTTTGCATCAGTGAAACGGGCAATAAACTGATTTCTAACTTCGTTTCATGCTAAACCTGGTGCTAAGGTTTCAAACCATTGGGCTGCTGGCCCACGCAAAACCGAACCGAATAACGCTTTTTGTCTAGCGTCGTATGCTGCTTGCAAATCAGCATCCGCAGGATCTCTGGTTCCTAGCGAGAATTGGATTTTTCTTTGTATTAAACTGAAAAATTCCTGGGCATCTTCAGATGGATCTAAGCCTGTAAATTTCTCTAACGCTATGTCAGGGTACGCAACAACGTTCGCTGCCATGTTTTATTTTAGTATATGAAAAGAATATTTTATACGAAAGTACTATTAATTTGGGTAATTAGTGTAGAAAATATTTTTGTTATAAGAATTAAGTAATAAAACACTAAGACTAAAGTAGAAAATTGAACTGTTTGTTTTGTGTTATGAATTTTATTTGTTTAGGCCCGTTTAATGATTGTATTTTAAATTCAAAGTTTTTGCCGTTATCAGTGCTAAAAATTTCGACCCAAGAGTAGATATCGGTTTGCTCAACGGTAAAATTTAATAACCAAGGATAAGTGCTTCCAGAGTGTTTAAATTCAAAAGAGTATTGGTGAAATCTATTTATTTTTGAAAATCTAATTTGTGTGACAAATTCTGTTTTTATAAGTAACTTAACTCTATCTGGTAAACTCGGATCGTCAGGAGAAACGTTGATGTATTTGGGTTTAATGATTTTTAAGATTTGTAAACCAAACGGGGAAGTTATATTTTGGTGGCTCATCCACACACTAGGTGATAGCGTTTATGCTAATTCTATCACACTGTTTTGATTTCTTAGAGCAACCAAAAGTTCATTAAAGTTTGGGTTAGTCCACTTATAAGTAATGTAGATTTCGGTCTGTGTTTCGTTAGGACAATGATGGTAAATGCATAAAAAGTTTCTGTTCTGATCAGTTAAATAATATGAAACTTTGCCTATTTTGTTCTGTACTTTAATACTTATGTTTAAATTCTGAACATTTACTTTAATATATGACATAAATAACATAGAACAATTGTCTTTTTTCTGTTTTATTATTGTATTTTTGTATGAAATTACACAGAAGACAGTATAAAAACGTTTAATACGGGTCGTTTAGTACATCAGTAGTTGTATTTTAGTAGCTATTATTATGTAGAAATGTGTATGTATAATGTTTCTAAAGTGGTTGAGTCTGTTAATGACCGTATTTTAGCATGAAACAACAATTTTTCTATGATAAATTTGTGTACAAATTGGGTTAAAAAGGCTAATTTACGCTTTTAATTAATTTTTGGCTAAATTTTCTGCAGGAATCTCGATCACACTGTTTTTAGTTTTTAACAAATTAGTAAATTCTGAAAATTAGGGTTTTTAGATGCGTAAGTTATACAAAAATCAGCGGGAGAATTATGTTCAAACAAGTAAAAAATAGCTAAGAAAGTAATTCCGTCAGTAATAAACCGTGTTATTTTACCCCTTCTAGTGTTTTCTATTGCTGTTAGATTCAAATGTTCTACAATAACTATTCCAGTTTGGTCCATGCACTGTTTAAAACCTTTATTGGTGAAAATGCTTGTGTGAAACCGGCTAAACTGGGGAAATTCTCATCAATTTTTGTTATTTCCAGGCTACAAATCTATGTTGGGGGGATAATATAATGTAACAATGATGCTAATTTGGCTAATTTTTTTTGTAAAATTGATTAAAACTGGATAAAAATGATGTTGTTACAGCTTAAATCTGATAAGTTTCCCTTAAATTATGATAAAAATGACGTTAATTTTGTTAAATTCTGGTTAATATTTGAGAATTTAGGTCAAAATGATGTTTATTTGGATAAAATTTGATTAATATTACCCCACCCGGGTTAAAAAATTGATAAAACAGAGTGAATGTTCAACTAAGGAGGACTTATATTTAAACAAAATTGGGTTAGTTAATGTGAAAATGCAACAATGTGTGCTTAATTGTGTAGAAAATTAGATATAAATTACATTAAACACGTATTGGGGGGATGAATTTTGGTTAAATTTACGTTAAATTGTTTGAAAATGCTATATTTTGGGCAAAAATTTAGTAAAAATTAGACATATGTTACTCTAAATATGATTTGGGGGGATGATTTGCGGTTAAAAATTGGCTATTTAGTGTGAAAATGCTAAAATTCTACTGGGAAGTTGGTGAAAATTGGCTAAAGTTTAGTTTAATTAGGTGTTGGGGGGACGAAATTTGGATAATTTTTGGTTATTTGGGGTGTAAATACTAATATTTTACCATTAATTTGGTTAAAGTTGGGTCAGAAATAGACTAAACAAGTTTTGAGGGGATAAATTCTGTATAAATTTCGATTATTTAGAGTGAAAATACTAAAATTTAACCATAAATTTGGTCAAAATTGGGTTAGAATTAGACTAAACAGTTTATGGGGGGATGAATTTTGTATAACTTTCAATTATTTAGAGTGAAAATACTAAAATTCAACCATAAATTTGGTGAAAACTGGGTTAAAATCAAATTAATTGTGTTTTGGGGGGATAAAATCTGGTTGAATTTCGGTTATTTAAAGTGTAAATACTAAAATTTAACCATAGATTTGATGAAAATTGGGTAAAAATTAGGCTAAATAGGTTTTGGGGGGATGATTTTTGGTTAAATTTTGACTATAAAATGTGAAATTACTTCAATTGTTACATAAATAAACTAAAAAATGGACATAGATTACCCCCACCCGGGTCAGAACAATTTTACAAGAGCAAAGATTCAGTTGCCTGTTACTATTTTAATGTAAATTTACTGTATTTCGGCCGTAAATTTGATATAAATTACTCTTTTTGTTTGTCTATTAGTGTGCTTTCACTTCTGTGGTAGTGGTTATTTTACTATTTTAATCCGATCGGATAGAAAAACAAAAATTCAGGCGTGATTTTTTCCTCTGGTAGCACCAGTTATCAAATTTGGCTGGGCTGCTACAGATCACACAATACGGGATCTCTTTATGTATGCCAGTCAAACTTGACAAAAGATATAACAAATCGAAGGCAAAGATATATGCCTAAGACCTGTCTGTGCTATAAGTCTCAATTTAAAATTGTTGGGGGGCTGAAAAGTTCAATTAATTAAATAGATAGTTTAAATAAACAAGCTTACACTGAGTAGTATTTAACCGGGTTGAGCTGCTACTTGATTGTGTTGTTGTTAAGTGAGTGCGTCGTTGAAACTTCTCCCAATCGGTTTCTCGCAAGAAAGTTCTGTTTGAAAATTGGCTAAGTTAGAAGTCTTTTCCATAATTTCTTCTCTGTTTGAATTTTTAAATTTATGTTGTAGAAAAAATGAAGCAGTTGTCTGCTGCTGGTCTTCAGCTCTCTTATTTGTCTCTCTAATTTTATTCCGTCCCACTTCACTGAGAGAAACAAATAATTCCCCTCAGCTCCGTTTGGGCCGATAGGAAGCGAATCATAAACTCACGTTCATAGTGAGGTTATTCTTAATTTTCCTATTGGCCGAGAAGGCAAGAGAATTAACTCTTTTTTATCTCACGGAAAAATTATTGAAACTCCAAAAAATAAAAAAAAATCCAAAAAACTGAGAGCATCAATTATTGATTTCGTAGGCGCCTGTTTTCTGCTTTTCCCCTCTTCTAAAACCGCAACAATTATGGTTTTCTTGGGGGCTTTTTATGAGACTCTATTGTCTTTTCCCCTGAAGCAATCTGCTTCATCTTTATTGAACTTGGGGGGAAAGATCTGCATTTACCTGTCAAAAGCAGAAGTAATTTAAATCAAAAGAAACTGTGGTTTTACAGGCCGCCTACGTTCAACAATGTACATTTTCTATCCTGGATATAAGCGAGGAGATCCAGGCCTAAAGTTGTGTTATTTAAATAAGTCGAACTGAATTGTTTAAATACTTGTGTACTGGTAGTCTTAACAAGCGTTAGTTTATTTAGCACTTTTCTGGACACGTTCCAATTTTTTAATTTACAGTATGCTTGTTTGTCAAACATATAATTAATACATTAATATAAAAAATTTTCGAGCTTTTTTGGTAAGCTTGTGTAGTGAAGAAAGGTTTGGAGGGAGGGGTGTGGCGAGAGCAGTCAAGTTTGGTTCTACAACAGCAGATTATGTAAAGAACTATTAGGGGCTGTTTCTGCTGCTTTGCTCTTATTTTACCGAGAGTTGAGGAAAACAGAAAAAAAAGTCATGCTTGCTTGTTCTGATTTAATTTGAAAAATCCACTCGAAATTCGTAAGTCACTAAAATGTACAGTATTATCACAACGGAGGAACGAAATCAATTTCTCTGTTCTCTGATCTCGAAAAAAGCGTTTTTGCGACAAATCTTGCGCGGCCAATTTGTTTTAGCGTCTAGTTTTTATTTTGAACTTCCATATATGAATTTGATTTATTCAGCTGATATGCTCTGTTCGGACCTCAAATGAGTCTGAAACATAAAGCTTGTCTATGAGTTTGATCATATTTAATAAACTGTACAAACCAGCATTGTTCAAACTGAGCAAAATATGATAATTAGCCATGTTCAGATGAAGATCATCAGGCAAGTTCCAGTTTTCAGAATAATCGCAGAGGTTAATTAGTTTTTCTCACTTTTATCTGCATGTTTGGTCTTAGAAAACAACTGTTTTTTTATTGTTACATGGTTCGGTGCTGTTTTCAACTGATAACTGATGATACTTTTGCCTATAAAATGACGCAAAATTGCAGGTTTTCGGTGATTTGCAATTTTTGGCATGCTGTCTAATTTTACTAAATAAACTAGTCAATTTGAAAACAAACGTAAATGTTGCCTTCCATTATATCCCCATTTTTGGCCATTTACCAATCTGCAATAAACAATTTTTCAGAAATGTAATGTAATTTTTGTTTGATAAATGGTTTGGTAGTTATATTTTCTGATAATATGTTTTGGTAGCACTACTTCTTTAAAATGAAACCAATCCATTTTTTATCTCCGCCATAAATTTTTCCGCAGCCGTTATTAACAATCTAAGACTTCATTAGTTATCAACTGCATTGCTAACTGATTAAGAACCGAAAATGAAATACTATAGAAGTTGCTCTTATATATATCCTCAATCATCTGAATGAAATCAACGATTTTCTTTATTGAAAAGTTAAGATAGGAAATTTTTTGTATTATTTGTATTCTTTTTAGTGTTAGAGAAGATCTTGAAAACTAATCTGCTCTTTTACAATACAGTGCAGACGAACGCGAGAAATAGAGGGCTCTCTGATTTTAAGGGTTAAAAACAAAATGCAATTGTTCACATTTTTTTTTGAAAAACAATCTAAAATTGTTTTTGAAATCTCAGTATTTCTAAGTCGCTCTTCAATCTGATCTTCTCTAGCCTTTGAGTGTTTGTGACAATTGAAAAGCGAAATAGTTTTTTGATCATCAAACTCTACAGTAAAAACAGAGAGTTTTTTTGAAATATGAATAGAGAGAATTTTATTTATTTTTCAGTTCACATGTCAATAATTAAAATTTTCTATTTCTATTTAAAAAAAGAACTCCAAAGAGTGAAATTGCCGAAAGGTAAACTTTACTGAAAACCATTTTTTCTTATCACTAGTAAAAAAACTGCCGTATACATCAGACACAAAAGGAGGATCTTAAAAAAAATTAGAAAATATTCTTAATATATGCAATGAATTGTGTTTTTAGATATGTTTAAAATTGTTTCAGCAACCTTGAGAGGCATGTTGGAAGATTTTGTGCAACGCTCAGACTCGCACGAGCCGTTTTGTTATATTTATTTTTTTCAAAAAATTGAAAATAAACAGCTTCAATTATGAATTTATCTACTGGCCAATATTCAATACAGATGAGGGCACATATCCTTGCGCATTAAGCCTGGGTGACTGAACTAAAACCCATTTCGTTTGAAAGTTGTTATAACTTGGGTTAACATAAACAGTTTCTCCTGGTATTACTGTTATTTGGTTTTGGTTCATTGCATCATACCGCTCTGTGACTACAAAAGACTTCGCAAATGAAGACATTCTTGGGGCGTTTGGGTTTGAAAAGTAGTCGGGTTTTGGAACCGGAGGCTTTGTCGGGTTTCTGTTAAATTCCAATGTCCCTCCCATATATGGAAATCTTTGCTGATATTGACCAAAGCTTTCGTTAACCGGTTTATTAAGGGGCAGTGTGAACGAATTTTCATCTTGACCAAATTGTGCTTGATGAGATACCGGGTTTATATGACGGGCTTTTGGGTTAAATTTTGGGGTTGCGTTTTCAGTTTGAAAGTTTGTCTGAACGCGAAGTTGTTGGTCGATGTTAGAGTCACTCTGAAAAACGCGTGGGTTTGTTCGAATCGATTTGGGGTTAAAACTGGGCTGATATTGTGTGAAATTTGGTGTCCTGTCTAATTGAGGGTTTGTAGGGGGTCGTTGTTGCTGAATTTGATGTTGTTTTTGACTTTGTTGATTTGGTTGACTTGAGAGATCTCTTGGAGGCATCCGGGGTGATTGAATATTCTCTTCTTGTTCCAAAGCCGCCATGACTTCTGTATAAAAATTTTATAAAATCTCATTGGAGAAGTATATATCTGAGCCTATTATACTTTCAATTCTGATTGGCTCAAATATCATTTCATAGTAGTTCAAAGATAAAAGCTCCTAGTTGTTTTTTAGTGGCTTATATCCTAGAAAAATTGATGTAAAGAGTACTTAAGTGGTCTTCAACAGTGACCCATAATAAAAACTTCTCACATTGAAAAGAATCCACTTCTTAGTTGCCAGAAGTGTGCAAGAATAACATTACGACGCCAATCCTACATTTTGAGCAAGCAAATCTGCTTGCTAATGTCAGCTTTGTCCGCTCCCCCTTGTTTTAAGATTCGGCGTTATAGGCTTTCGCGGACCACAGTGACAGTGAGGTAAACCATTGCAAATTTACTCAAAATTGAGAATATTTGTCACTGATATCCGCAATTGATTATTCCTTATCCCTTTGTTTTGAAATTTAATCATATTTCTTTCACGCGAGAAGTGGTGACAAAATGTCGTCCCTCAAGTTCGCAAACGCAAACTCTGCTGAATTTGTAGGATTGGCGACGTAATGAATGGATGAGTAACTTTTAAATCACGTTAATTCTGTTAGATTGAGTTTATCTTCGAAAATTGTAGCTGGTGAGCTTAAAAATTGTTTTGTTTGGAATGAATATCGAAACGTATGTTATTGATCCACACATCTTGTAACAAAGTGCCGCGATAAACTTGGCATCTAAACTTCTAAATATAAATTTCTGCAATTCGAATCAAGAGTTCTGAGAGAAAAACTTTGAGCGGGAAAACAGTGCTAAATCACTTGCTGTGGGCTAAACTTTAAATTGAATTTGTTTATTTTACAAAAAACGTCATTAAAAAATATACTGTTTATTTTGAGCTAATTAACGCAAAGAAATTAACGGCAGAACTTCATTATATTGGTATCTTTTTGAAGTAATTCAAGATTCAATCACATAGAGTAATCATAATAACACCTTATCCTCCACATTAAGGCAAACGCGTTAAGCGAATCTTTTATTTAAAATAAGGGAGCGATAGTGGTTTCGATAATTCTCAAAAGTAATTTTAGTTTGTCTAAATGAGCACGCTGAATTCACAAATTTCTGTAGAATCTCTATAAATATTTGAAGTAGCCAAATCACTTCAAATATACAAACTGCATAATTTGCATTTTTGATTTTTAAATAATTTTTGGATAACTGAACCCCATAAGAGTTCAAACGTTGACTGCCGGGAAATTGTAGTGGTATTACCATAAAATAATTGTATTAGACAGATTGAATTGTGATAAAATTTTCACCGATGTTGACTAATTTTTTTATTTGGTTACTTTAAGTAAGTTGTTCATAACTGTTAAAATCAGATCGCAGCTCAAAATCTCAAATCGGATGATAGTTCCGAATAACTTTTAGACCTCAAATTGACAGCTAAAAATGAAGCTACCATTTTTCTTCATTTGTTCAAAATTGCTTCAACTTGCAAACTCGTTCAAAATTGTTCTTTACTGCAGAGTAGCTGATGCAACTATCGAATTTTTGGCCATATCATTTACCAAAATTTTTAAAAGAAAAACAGAATTAGGTAAGTGTTCGTTTTCAGAGTGTTCTTGTGTCAAAAATAATAAACATAATAGCTTAATCTGAAATCTGACGACGCAGCATTTGGATGTAGAAAAATAATTATTTTTAGGAACCTAGACACAAATCCATCGGCTCTGAACTCTAATTGCCCAAATTTTTTCTTAATTATACAATGATCGTATAAAACCGAAACTTCAATCAGTAAAAAAAGCTCTGCTTTGAGATTAGACATCTTTTCTTTTGACACTCGCTTCTCACCAATGTTTCTATCTGAAGGGTGGAATGAAAATTCAGGTGAAAGAAATTTTATCACACTTTCAGATTTTCCTGGTAATCATTGTGCTCTTCCTTGTTATTGCATTGACGAATTATGCAACATTTATGTAAAAGTTATGTAACAATTATGCAAAATTTGCGATCTCAATGAGAGTAGATCAAACACGGCGGCCCGGTAATGTGCGATCGCACATAAGGTTCCAACCCCGTTCATCCACAATTTTGGCATAATTGTCTACCAAATGAGGAACAGATGGAAAAACAAAAAATTCAAGTATTTTTCAAAATACTGGTATATGAACGAAAAGATAGCCTCCAAAGCAAATAACTCAGTGGAGTAAAAAATGATGCATTAGATTGATGAGATATGCCGATATTAAGAAAGCAAGCGAAGACGAACGGCAAAATCAAACAAAAACAATAACAAACATTAATTACATCAAAAAATTTATGACCATTAAAAAAAATTAAAACTTAATAACAAAGTCAAAATAGCGTCAGATTAAACTGAAAATAAACAAAATAACTTGTAATTCACCAGAACAAAATGGTTATTCACCAGTTCATAATAAAGCTTGGTAACAATTAGACAAAAAATAACAAAAACTTTAAAGTTAGAAAATTCGCTGAAGTTTTTCTAAAAAAACAGTTATTTTCAAAGTAAGGAAAACCATTAGGAATCAACTAAAACATCCCATAGGTTTACAACTACCAATGCCTCTATGGAAGGGAATTAAAAACTTTTGGTATTCATTTTTTTATGCAGTTACAAAATGAACAACAAATAGACAACAAACTAAATACCAAATAAAACTTGCCAGAAAATGCTTTGGAAGCCGTAACGCCATACTTTGGCCCCCAACATATGTTCAATTGCACCTTCGTCGAACACCGATAATGTATTATGTGGCTGCTCATTAATGAAATTAAGCAACAATTAGACAAAAAATGCAAAATTAATTATAACTTATTTTATTTCGAAAAAAATTTATTTCCGAAGACATAAAAGCCGATAATTACAAAATGAAAAATTTGAATAGGTTCATCCATTCCTCCAAAGGAGACCCTTGAGACCTGCAATTATCCAGAAATTGTCTTACGTCTACAAAAAGAATGTCAAATATGACAAAAATCAAAAATTCATTTACTTTTTTTGTGAAAAACCCGTGTGGAAGCCAGTAAATTCATAACGATTTCTCTTAAATCATTAGATTTTATGACACCAATCCCTTTTCACACCTTCCCTTGAAATGTATTATGTGACCTCTCATTAATGAAACTAGGTAACAATTAGACCAAAAAGAAAAAAACAAGATTATATAATACTTGTTTCTATCGAAAAAAATTTATTTCCAAAGACATGAAAGCCATTAATTACAAAATGAAAAAATTGAATGGGTTCGTTTACTCTTCCAAAGGAAGCCCTCGAGACCTGCAATTATCCAGAACAAGTCTAACGTCTACAAAATGAACGTCAAATATTACAAAAATCAAAAATTAACTGACTTTTTTTTGCGAAAAACCCGTGTCGAAGCCAGTAAAATCATAACGAATTCTTTAAAAACATTAGATTTTGTGACACCAATCTCTTTTGACAACTTCCTTTGACAAAAATAAGCCATCTTTAACCTTTAATTAACGAGACCAGGTAACAAACAGACAATAGAAGGAACAAAATTGCGAAAATGAAATGTTTTTTTTTTTCATTTTGGAAAACAATTCTTTTCAAAGTCATGCAAGCCATTATCTATCTTCTAATATCAAAACATCGGCTCATCAACTTTTCCAGGAAAAGGCAATAAAACGGATCATTGTGCCGGAAATTAAATACGACTAAAAAGATAAAGTAAAAACGACAGTTAAAGACAAAATTAAAAAATTCAATTAAATTCTTCGAGAAAGTACTGTCGAAGCGGTAAAGAAACACAATCTATATCGTTAAAGATTTAAAAATTATCAACTGTGCCTTATATTGAACGCAAAAATTGTGATATATGAACTGACAATAACGTGATAATTTGACAAAACTAGAAATATGAAAAATGGGCAAATACCTAAAAATTAAAAAAAAAATAGTGAAATCTAGTATTATCAAAGCCAGAACACCGTAACTTAATGCGTAAAACCGCAAATAAGACTTAATTTGAATTCAGCAGAAAAAAGGAACACCCTTTGATTGCTGACACAAAGCTACAAAATGACCAAATTAGGAGAAAAATGGAGGCAAAGTTCAATAAGCCATTTTTTATTTAAAAATCAAATTTTTTAAATGTCAAAACGACCATAAGCTTTCAAGCCTTCAACTAGATAATATATTTTTGAGCTAATTAGGAAGCCAATAGGACCTATCACTAGTGAGCTTTGATTTGTAATGTTCTGTTATTTAATTAATATAAAAAAGATCGAATTTTTTTTTATAAAAAACCGACTGACGACAATCCGAATTATTTTTTGGATTGTAACGGTCCAAGATTGGTTCCGAACTAGTTATTCTAATGTTGATTGTCCATTAGGAATATTTAACTTTTGGAATGTCATAGATATAGATATTCTGTTAGTTAAAAAATCAAAAATAAATGCTGCGTTTTTGATAATCAACGAATAAAGTCAGCAAAAAACGGCAAAGTTTTATTTACAGAGCACTCTCAACGGAATTTGAAGTGGAATTAGCACCCTTTTCAGTCTAAAAGTATTGTGTTAGTGGTCTTTGGGTGTGCACTTCCTGCAAATTTAATCAGAGTGGAATAAAGAAACTTATTTCGTGCTGTTTTTGAAGAAAAAGTCTGAATTTTGTGAATTATTTAGCCGGAATTTGTGACCAAAAAAATTTCAATGAAAATAGCCGACAATATATTTTTCTCTAAACGTAAAATCAACAACATGTTCTTGAAAAATTTTATTAAATTTTATCTAAATTGGCGAAATTTTAGTCAAAAATTCCGAAAAAAGGTGAATCAAATCAACGGAATTCACTCTATTTTCTCGAAAGTTTAAACCTCTATGTCTCCCTGTCAAAAACGAAAATCAAAAAAATCTTTTTAATTCCATATTCTACGCTGAACAAGCTTTCTAATGACACCAGTCTCAACTCTCTACGATGAATATATCGATCGGCCAAAATTGACTGAACAAAAAAAACCCATTTGAGTATATAGTTCCTGCCCCCTCAAGAGGGGTCGGAACAAAAATAACTTTGAAATTTTATCTATGATTTTTTGGAAGTATTCCGTTTCAAATCTATTTCGTTTGTGGGGTGGGGGGAGTTGAATCAGAATAGATAAGGGCATATAATTTCTACAACGCCAACATAACACACACATAAGATGTAATCGGTGCATAAAAACACTGGGGGGGGGGGGGGGGGGGAGGGGAGGGCAAAACAGAATAGATCCGACTTTTGTAGTTTATCGAATCCACTTACTTACCCTCATATGTTCTTGTAAAACACGTGGGCACAAAACCCTGTAATTGTATGCCGTCTGAGCCGTAGTAATCCATAATGCCATCTTGCCCGTTAGTTTGACCTCTGCTCACCCAGGACCAGTCAGGATCGTCTGAGTTCAACAAGGTCACAATGTCACCTCTCTCACAGGCCAGGTCGTTCTCGTTCAAAGCTAAATGAAATTTTCAAAGAAAGCTAACCTCGACTAAAGTAAGCTAGGCTTACAACTCAACTAATGAAAAGACCATGCTCGAGCATAAGAAGGCATAATTTTTTTTTAATCCAGGAGATTTACAATTAGAAAAACCTTGTTCATAAACGATCATTGTTATCAGTTCAACCCATGCAATCACCCATGCAATCACAATAGTTTCCTTTTTGGAAAAAATTGTTTGAGGTAAAACTTCCTGTTCTGGGCAATCACATTTCACCCGCCACTGTGGTACAACTAGTATGATAATTCATTAAATTTGGGATCCCCACTCATTGGGTGAGTCAAAAACTTATCACTATAGATTGTCCCCGCTCATGGATGACACACTATTCAAGGCCGACTCGCCTCTTAACTTCTGCAACAAGGGTTCAAAGATCTGCTCCCGTTTCATATGTGTCTATAAACTCGCATCCCTTGCAAGGAGCATGATTGCAGACCCCGAATTGCTGTAACAGAGACTGATTGAGATAACCTACTGAAGGCTAACGACAACCCCGCCGGCCGCAAACTTCTGTTATCAGCCAGAGTAGCGATTCGTTTGAGGGTCTTACGAACTGTCTCTGAAAATCCTCCAAACGTGTCGAAAGCCAGAGGAATGAATTGAATTCCGACTTAACAACAATTCTGGGCGTACTGTTCGTGCTTGTTGTCCTCAGCAGCTGACAGTGCGAAACCACTCTTCTCCGACGCATTTATAATGAGGCTTGACTGCAAGGGAGAAGTGACGGTAACGTCTAAATCTGCTGGTTGACCGGCATTCCATACAGGTAAGAAGATATCGCCCGGTCTGGAGTTATGTTATTGTCGGGTAGTGAACTTTTCTGTTGAGAGATGGGCGACAAAAGAGCTCCCGAGCAAGCTCAAATAAATTAGTCTCCTATACGATCCTGTTGAGAGATCATATCACCGCGACCATGCATGACACCGCATGCTCGCCCATTACAACTAGAGTCCCAGATTTACAAAAAGAACATTTTCTCTCGTCAGTTTACACCCAGTCGATATTTGAGAGCAACTCGGAACTCATTGGAGGATAGGTGTAGTCCCAGAGCTGGAATGGGGGCTGCTGATATCCAGGCACCAGACTGCGGTAGAGAAAGAGATTGTAAGCGGGCTTTTTCTCTTATGGAACTTTGTTTTCCTAACAAGTTGTGAAAGGCTGAGTTATCAAGTTCCTCCTGAACTTGTCTTTGAGAGGGATATGTTGTCTCAATTTCGCTCAGTTTTTCAACTGCTTTAACAAATGAGATGGCTTCAGTTGGATTTTGGCCTGTTAATTTTTCTACAAGAAAAGAGGAGTGAAAAACAGATCCAACGTATGCAGCCTGAACTTGATCTGCTAATCGTCTTATTCCTACACCGGTTTTATTGATTGGAAGGCATGCTTGGTCCCAAGAGGTGTCTGACATCAAAACTCCACGAATACCTTCAAAGGTTGCTTGCTGAACCGAATCAAATTTTCGAAGGATTTTACTTGATTCATCCGAAGGAGAATTGCATCGCAAAGAGTAGACCATTTTGAGAGCACCAAGGCAAAAAGGCAAAATACCAAGAGCACATTGAGGATCGTCTACATATGCAAAATTGTCTAGAAGTTCCTCTAATTTTTTAACGCGTTTGAGTAAACAAGAGGAAACAAAAGCATCAGATCCTATAGCAGCTCCTAGAATTTCAATTCCATCTACACAGTTCCTCTTGATCGAACTGTCAATTTTTGTCTATTTTTTGTCAATTTCGATTGACCGTAGCTTGCACTTAAACTACCTGAGTTCGAAACCAAATTTTTCTCCTGATTCTGAGAGAATCTCTAACGCTTTACAAAGTTCGATCTCGGTTCCTGCAATAATTCCGTCATCAAGATACCAGCAATGTTGCAAGAGATTTGGTGTTTTGCTTTCGATTTCGTCAATAGGAGGCCAGATCACCTTGTTGCAATCCTGTCTGACTGTCAAAAGTTGAGCTGTTGAAGAACGACTCATTATGTTTCGAGTAGTAAAAGGATGCAAATGAAATTATACTAGGCTTCAAAACTTTTTTTGAGCCCAGGAGATGACTGCGCTTCATTGAATTAAATGTGTTTCTGAAATCAATTTGAAATATTCCCCCAATTTTTACTCTCTTCATTCTTTCGAAGGTTGTTTTTGTGGCATGCACTATGCTCTCGGAACCTCCCTTGACAGCAACTCCCAACTGCTTTGAACCAAACAAATCAACCGCCTCGATGGCTGCTTCTTTTGCAATGAACTTGGCAACAAGGCGCCGAATAACTTCACCCCCAGCAATAGGTCTAATGCCGGTTTTCTTTTTAATCAATGCTGTTAATGTAGAAGTACAAAAAGCTGGAGCCACAAAACTTGGGAGCTGGCCCCTGCTGGCCAAGTTAACTAATTTGGTTAGGGAATTCATTGCCCGTTTGGATTGATCAGAAATTGAACAATTGATTGCGTGGAGAAGATGCTCTGGGTACATTTTGGACGGCCCAGCTGCTGTGAAATTCGAAAAAGATTGGAGCTGCAAAAAGGCTTTTCCCTCATCGAATTGATAAGCTTCGCAGCTATAGTCTTCCAACGGCTCAAGAATTTCGTTTTCATCTGGATGCAGTGGTTGAGTTCAATGAGTGTTTTTCTGTTGTCGGGTGCTATTCCCTCAGATGATAAAACTTTTGCCGAACGACCAAACTGTCCTTGAAGACAAAGTGTTTTCGCTCGGGAGGCAAGCACTTCCATTGTGCTGTTACTTTTATTTTTTACTTGCTTCATTGAAGCCGCTTCGTACCAAAGGGCAGCATAGTCATCCGATCTCATCGCTCAAATCTATTCATCGTTGAGTTTTCCTGCTGTTGTTTATTTTTTATCACCTCTGTTGGAAGCACGCAAAACACATTTGCTAACTGCGAAAAACTTCTTCCAGTTATCAACACAGTCAGGATTTGAGATGCAGTCCTCTATGATTGACGTAATAATCCCGGACCATGGAATGCGAAACTTCACGGTGATATAGCGGATCGTTGGAAAATTTTTATTGCAAATAGTTTTCAAATCTTATAATTTGCTTGGATTGTCACTGGGGCCTGATGGGCCACTGCCCAGTGTTGCAGATTTAACCAACTCGTCTATGCGGGCAGATAGATCTTTCGGTATCTTTTTCACTGTTGACAAAAGTTGAGTTAATTGTGAATACGCCCAAATTGATTTCGAGCACACCCATTCATCGTTGTTTGGACCCCAATGCGAGTACCTCACCTTGGACCTGACCAAGTCGTGCTCCAAGATGGAGACTTTATATAGGTTATCTTTTCCGTCGGGATAAAAAAGGATAGCTCCAACTGGAATCAGGAAGTGAGATATGTCGTTGTTTATTGTCAGTTCGCTTATCTGCTGTGTTAAACCAATTGAGGTGTCAGACATAACATTTTCTACTGAACTGCTAGTTGTTTGTTCCTGTGAGTAACTTTTGACGGAGACATAGAAACTAGCACTTTTTCAATGATATTCAAGGAACATTGAGTAGGGGGCATGAATTGTTATCGTGGCTTGCTTCAGACTGGACCAGATCTTTAGCTCTTAGGTTTTCTTTCATGGTCAAAACGCGATAACGATTCAACAAGCAAACCGCTCCATGAATCGTATGTTTCGATGACCTGAAAGGCGACAGGGAGGAGGGGGGCTGAGGGTGGGCTGTAAAGTTTGGATCCAACCGGTTTTGACGACCTTCCTCGGCCTCAAATCGATAGTCTGGATAATCTCCCTTCACACATCCACCCCAAAATTTAATTTCGAAGACAAAAAAGGAAGGGGTTTTAAGATGGGTCCTAGAGTTGCAGAAAGTTGTTTACAGAATTTGTTTATAAAGATGGTCTATTCAGAAAGTTGTCGATAAATCTAGAGCACGTGATGGCATAGAAAAACCCAGATGGCCTATGTTATGACTTTAGCTGGATTTTAGAAAACAGCTTGACCTTAGTTTGGCCCAAATTTTCCTGTTCGACGTTTGCTCGATTCAAATTAACCACTCTCGACGTTAACTCAGCCCTTATCTTCTGCTCGACTCAAAATAATGAAATACAAGAATTGGGTCAAGCTATTGCCATATTATGAACTGAGCAATATCATGAGTATGGCTTTTTATATTTTTTTTTGCACTTTTTATATCAATCAATCAAAAATCTAATCAATCAAAAAACTGCATTGTTTTTAAACAAAACTGATTATTCATAATTTTGGAATGGATGATAACTGATAAGGCCACATGGTCACCATAGCTAATGGGAAGAAAAACATTACAATTAGGCTACCAAGCTTCATTCTATCAAGTATTGTGGCGATGTAGCCCAGCTGAGATAACCAGTTTATCTTGGGAAAAAATTTTTTCAGCTGTCTTTTAAATTGTTTAGTCTTGCTTTTTTGCTGCTTCAGTATGAACAGACGCAGAAAAATTCCTAATTTTTATAGCAGGGGACTTATGAAAAGACTTTTGCTCGACCCATGAAAAGACCATGCCCAAATGGCGATCTTCATTGGTGGGACTAATAGACTATTAAACTGCCCTTTCTCGAATCATGTAAAGATCAGGCTTTACCACAAAATCGATGGAAAGATCATTCTTGGCCCAAAATTACGATGAAAAACTTTTCCTCGACTTAAAATAGGAAGCTCGGCTGTGTAGTTTTGTGCAATAAAGGCCTTCCCCAATTGAATATTTCCACAATGGAATTTTTCCCAATAGAAGGTAACATAAATCGAGGTCTTAACATCAGTACCTCTTTGATCCCCCCGCAAACTCAGTGAGTATATAGCTTTTACCCCCCCCCCCCCCAGCACAAGTGTCATATTTTTTAATATAAACGTGCTCTATAATATAACATAATTTCTAATTGGGGTACGTCAAATGCACTGGGGGTTCCAAAATAGAATAGATTTGAGCTAAACACGTATAGCTGAGAACAATTTTTTTCTGATTGCATCGTGTTAAAAGTTTTAGAAGATTGATTTGTTAGTCTCGATTAAGTTTTCAGGACGCGTTTTCTGCTCTAATCGAGTTATCAGTGCCATTTTCATGAAATTGCTTTTGGAATAACTCTACTGGTCTTTTAAAATTAATAAAAATTGGATAAGTTCCTGTATTTTTCTATCCCGAGCCCTCCCCTCCCCTCCCCTCCCCTCCCCTCCCCTCCCCTCCCTTCCCGTTCCAGTGCGTTATGAGCCATAAATGAGCCAAGAGTCACAGAAAACGTGCCATTAGTTTAAAGATCACTGTCAACAGATATAAACACATATGGCACAAAGCATTCAACTTTTAAAGCTCCTTTTTTTAATTCATACCAGTGGAATAAGACTTACCGGAACTTTTCCGTCGTTGGTCCCTCCCCCAGCCTATTGGGTGCATAATATTTGCACCCCCCAGACGCATGTATCATATTTTTTACATAATGATTTACATTGCAATAGCACGTGCTCCGTAACTGGGAGAGCAAAACGTACAGGGGAGGGGGGGGGGTTGGGGGGGCAACGGACAAGATCCGACTTACCCTCGAAATCAAACATCACCACTAGAAGTCCTTTGTTCTCTCTCGCAAATGGCTCAGAATCAGAAATTGTGAACACCCTTTGACCTTCTAGATTCTGCTGAGAACCCAAGTCCGACATCGGGTCAAAGTAATTGCCCGCTTCCTGATGACGATTTTCACCCGAACTTTCAACTTCTTGACTCTTCGGGCGCTCTCGTCTTGTCGCCAGCCAATCAGATTTCGAGTGCCTGCTCGGTGACCAATCAAGTTGGTCCGTTTTTACACGTGAGCAGTACGAAGCCGGAATGTATCCTTCTATCCGAGTTCTGACGTTTACAACGTAGATCCAGTCGCCTAGTCTTTTTATTTCTTTCAGCTGGTCATTTTTGAAGGCCAGAAGTTCCTCCTTTTTGCCGGGTTTAAATGTTTGAGTGACAACTAAAAACATGCATTATATTTTTCTACCAGCTCCTACCCCCTCCCCCCCCCCCCCCCCCCCCCCCTCCGATGCCGGTAAATTCACCCGGTCAGAGATAGGAACCTATATGATTTCATGAGATTTTAAATCAGAACTAAAAAGGTAAGAAATAAGTAGTTTCTGTTTTTTTAAGTCTTTCAAAACAGTTTTTGCATTTCGCAAGATCGAAAGGCAATTAAATTAGAGAGCAAAAAAAAAACAAACGCAAAAGCGTAATTTCATTGAGAACAATTTTTTTTCAGGTGAGTTTCAATTTGAGTATTTTGAATTGCGTCGTGGTTTTAATGACTGTCTCACTTTTACCATTTGTTATATCAGTATATAGTTATAAGTAAGTATATAGTTATCTCCAGCACCATTTCTTGCTTATATCTAGCGCTGTAACTATTTGTTTAGACCATCAGCATTTTTTTTTACAACCAAGATATTTATATCAATAGACTAAAAAGTGATCTTCAATTTTGAACGAGTTCACTTTCCGTACAATTTGGTTCATTGAAAATCTCCATTACAATTGAAGTTATTCAATGATTTGTATTGTATAGGACTGTAATTTTGCACAAAAAAAGATTTTTTGGCATATATAATATTAGGAATATAGTAACCGTATAAAAAAACGCAAAACAACCGAGAAACAAATCAACATAAAATGTTGATCGGTTTAAATTCTAAAATTCAATTTAGAAATCAATATTGGTATAGATTGTTTCAGCTCAGCAGACGACAAAAGAAGAGGCCCTCATATTGAATCAAGCATTCTCGTTTCTATCTTTTTAACTTTTTATTCTTGTTTCTAGCGTAGCTAATCAATAAAAGTTGGGATAAATTTCTGATAGATAAAAGTTCAAATCTTCAGTGCTGATATTTAATAGTAATTGCTACGTTTATGCTAACTAAACGTATGTCTTTCTACTTCTCAAACAAAACTCAAACTGAAAACTTTGGTGAACTTAGTAATGTCAGGTATGAGGAAATGAAAAATCCTAGCAAAATTAAAAACTCTTCTTGAACGCACTTGAATCTTCATGCTGTAAAGCTGCTAAAAATATATCTCGTCAACGCGAAATGCGTTAAAAAAACACAGTTTTTTTTTAGCTTTTATTTTATATGAAGTTTAGCGTTTAGTTTAACGTCAATCACACATAATTTTCACCATTATTTCTAAAATTTTATCTTACAAAAGTAGAGTAAATTGAGTCGCCGAATTTACATTAACTTGACGCGTAACATTTTTCAGCTATTTTAACATAAAAGAGCCAATTTTAGAGCTGATTTTTTAAATATGATTAATCCCAGTAAATTCAATTGTCTGAATCATGTACCATTTAGATGCGTACACGCCAAAAGTCAGCTAAAAAGATGGCGAAAGACATGGCTGTGATAGTGGTGTTTCTGGGGTGCGGAAATTGATTCGATTATCTTGCTGATTTCAGCAAAAATCCAACTGATGCAACGCTTTCACCGCAAACTTGAATAACTGTTTTTATAACCAGGTGTATAGAGAATATTGACGTTAGAAAAACTAAGGTAAGGTGACGCAACTATAGAAAAGGAGATAAACATGGTTATTGTTAGTTACTTGAGTCTCATAGAGAGCAACCGAAACGTTGAAACGTTGTGAGATCTACAGTAAAAAGCGGTTAAATGTTCGCAGATACTGTGAAACAAACCTATTGTATTACACAGTCTTTTGGTGAATGTGGCAAAAGTGATGAGATCAAATATAGTCTACATCTGGTTTCACAAGAATACTTGGTTAACACCACAAGGAAAAAAGATGTCCAAAAATTTAGCCGACGTGAACATTAGCCGAAAAAGTAGCAGAAGTAAATGCTTCAGATCATTTTTGTATGCAAACATAAATGGGACGCTCAATGATCTGTCTATTGGATCTTTTCTGCTTTTCTGCTAGTGCCCCTCCCCCCTCCCCTCCCCCCCCCCCCTCCCCCTCCCCCTCCCCTCACCCTACATTGCCAAAATTTAGGCCCTTCCTCCCAACAAAAATTTAACAACAACCATATATGTTCCATATTCAAGAAAATTATAGTTGTAGACACCTTTACAAAGCTCTTAATTACTAAAAATGCAATAATAAAAAGTTTTTGGTTGATTTTTATATTATATGCAGTGACTTTTTACTATACGTAAATTATTCTCAATCGCTTTATTAGTGTTTTCTAAATGAATATTTACTCGTATGCATACATAATGTTTAAACATAAACAAAAAGAAAGGGGGTGCCTAATTTACTGGGGGCGCTAGCGGAAAAGATTCTAACTCGCTTACACATGAAAATAACTCATTTGGCTATGCCTCAGTGGCCTATGGGACTTGATATGAATCTATCACAACCAAAAAAAAATTTTACCGAAAATGTCATTCTCGCAATAACATTTGTGCGTTCTCAAATCTAATTGGTTCATTTCGTTGGTTTTCCGTGTTTTAGCAAAATTGTCGTAATCGGCGGCAATGCGAAAATCGCCGACCAAATTGCAAATCCTTTGTCGCTATTTTCGGCAGCGAACTCCAGCGACAATAACAATGCAAAATTTAGCTCGAGAGATATTTTCATTATGTTTGGTTGTTCCAGTTTCTTCGGTTTTAAATGTAGGAAATCATCAATATTTTCAATTCATACTTTGAGTTTGTATATGAAATAGTCAAAAATTGTTGAAACTTTTATTCACAGGAATTTCTTGCGTACATCCTGGAGGAAATTGTTTGAAAGAACGACATACCAAATGAAGATTCCCTGCGTTTGAAAAGCAAACATACCGACAATACTGAATAAAAAAACGTAAAAGCTATTGTAGTTTCTGTCAAATTAAAATCGAACATGTCAACAATTTTCCTACTATTAGAATGGACCGTTTTTTTATAAGAGCAAACTATTACTGAAAATTTTAGAGCTGCCCTAAATAGGAAATGATTCGAAGAACTAACCCAAATCATAGTCAACTGGAACCTGTTCTTCCCCCATCAACTGACGTCTCATCGTCTCCCGTCTCATCAAAGCTTCCAGACGTCCGGCACTCGAAGTCATTTGAGCTTCGTTTGAAGCTTGTACAACTGGGTTGGCAATAGAGTTTTTGGTTGAACTGTTGATCGGGTTTGTCTTGTCACTGTTGTTACTGTGGTTGTTGTTGTTATTATTGTTGTTGTTATTGGTGTTGTTGTCATTATTATTGTTGTTGTTATTGGTGTTGTTGTTACTATTATTGTTGTTGTTATTGGTGTTGTTGTTGTTACTGTTGTTGCTGTTGGGATTTTTGTTGTGACTGTTTTTGTGTTTCGAGTTTTCCTTGGACATTGTACTCCTTCTCTGGGCTGTGCTCATAGTCTGACCTAGAAACAAAATGAGGGTTTGAAATAATCTGGCTTATTTTTTGCATCTTTTTCTGTTTCGCAACCCACCCTTTACCATATGATCCCACGCTACAAACTATGTGGTTTTGTTTAGCACGAAACAATGTAAATAAAAAATCGCTCATTTGGATTGAGAAAATGCTCACAAAAACTTTACCAATTTTTTAAAGGTCATTTTTAAAAAGCAATCAAATTTCACGAATTGTCCACGCGCAATAATACAGACAATAGTTGCTAGGTACGCAAAAAAAAACATCAAAATATTTTTTAATTTATTGAATGTCAAGCAGGAACTCTTGGTTCTTTAATCTGGTCCGACATAATCGCAGTACTTTCTTAAATTTTGTTTACCTGGTGTGGTGTTTCTTGGGAACTGCGGGGTCATCGGTGCATCTAAACAAAATACCATTTGAAATCAAGGGTTGCTCATGTACATGAAGAATTTAATCATTGCTTGACATAAACTTTGCCAAATTTCAAAGAGCTGTCAAATTGTTACAAAAAATTTATTATTTAATAAATAGGTTACTTTAGTTACCAAGTCCTAATATTTATTTAAATTTTAATTAGATATTTTTTAACATTTTGAATTTTTTTAAAAAATTTTTTGTAAACGTGCAAAGTATAAAGATGATTGGTGGAGTTTTATCAGAGCTGGTGAGAAATAAAAACGTAAAAAATGAGACCTGTTAGAATATCGATCAAACTATAGTCTTAAACTTAGTGAGAATTAGAAAGAAAGTTTGACTTACCAGATTAGAAAGACAAGCAATATGACTTCGATCAAAGAAATTATATAAATGAATCGTCAAGAAATGGTGCTTAGAATCAATATTCGGTTCAAATTGATGAATCTAGATAACTATTATTAGAGTTAGATTAATTGATGTAAAATCTTCCCAGCATGTATTAAATGATGATGATATCTCCGGAAGTGTGAATGAATTCTTATAAAAGTGCAAATGCATTCCATTTATGGTTCCCTTAGCGACTGATTTGCAGAAGCAAACCATATTGGGTAACCTTTGCGACCCCCACTATAAATCAATGTGCTAAGATTAGTTTTGTATCTTGACTTTTTCACACTGATAATGGGTATATATAGAGAGCTGATTTTTGAGTCCTTTCTCATCCCCAAATTCAAATCACCATCTTGATCTAATAATCAGATCTCTCCTGTAAATCTCTAAATTCTACTGTAAAATATCATTTTGTTATTCTCTCATTTTTGAGAAATTAATTCTTTTACTTAGTTAAAAACGCTTTTTATTCCGCTTGCGAAAGTCCATAACCCAACAGGTTATGGGCCCAGAATTTTTCTAAGTCATAAAATTGATTTCAAAAACAAAACCAATTTGTTGTTGACAGTCATAATCCTTTTCTGCTTAGTACCTTTTCTTATCACAATTGTTTTGCCTGCTCAAACTTCAATAGATCAACAGACAGTGAAGCTGCTGACCTACACAGGAAAGGCACAGGACTTTCCAATCTGGAGCACAAGATTTGTGGCGATGATGCAGACGAAGGGACTCTACAAATCACTACTGGGGACAGAGGAGCAACCCAATGAGCCTGCGCCACTGGCCAATGGGGCAACCAATGATGAGAAGAAGAACCACAAGGTGCTGAAGGATGCATATGAGAAGGAAGTTGCAGACATCAGGGAGAAACGGAACAATGTGTGGTGCCATCTGGCACTGACCTTAGATGCAACAACCCTCATGCTGATGAGACATGATTGTGTAGGAGATGATGGCATTGGAGATGGAGCAAAGGCTTGGAAGCTTTTGCAAGAGAGATTTCAGAGTGTGGAGACGCCGACAGTGGTGACTTTAGTGGCACAGCTTGCTCGACAGCAGCTCGAGGATTCTGAGGATTTGGACAGCTTCTTCATCAGAGGACAGGAGTTGCTCACAAGGCTACAAGAAGCAGGGGAAGCAGTCTCAGAGACCCTCTTCAACGCCTTGGTCCTCAATGGTCTGCCAATGAGGTATGAAAGTTTTGTTATACAGGAAAGCTTCAACCCGGCAACGAACTTCACAGAGTTGCGGAAAAGGCTGCAGAATTTTCATGAGAGCACGGTGCAGAGAAACAAGGGACAAAGTGGTTCAGTGGCACTGGCAGTGAAGCGTGACTTCAAGAAGGGACCCAAGAAAGGAAACTGCTTTGTGTGTGGGATCCCTGGACAATTTGCCAAGGACTGCAGGAAGAAGGAGACAGCACAATGCAGCAAGTGTGGCGAGAAAGGTCACCTAGACAGGGCATGCAAGAGACAAAGAGATGGAGGCAAACATGAGTCAGTGGCAATGGGTCCAACAATGGCTACACCAGACGAGGAATGCTGGGCAGCTCTTACCCAGTGGAAGACAGCAGGCATGCTAGTGGACAGTGGTTGTACAGATCACATAGTGAAGAACATCGATCCGTTTCTGGACTTTGTGCCCATTCAATCAGTGGTCAGAAATCCCAACGGAGAGGCTTCGAGAGTGGTGGGCAGAGGCTGTGTGAGGATCGGCATACCCTCAAACAAAGGGGAATTCCAATGCGAACTCAAAAAAGTTCTGTGTGTGCCGGACTACTCTTCAAACCTCCTATCAGTCTCAAGATGCACGGAGTGGGGACATAGCTTCACTTTCGAGAGAGGAAACAGCTGCATGAAAATCCAGAAGGGAACTCGGGTAAAAACTAACACAAGAAAATAATTTGTTTTACTTACCCTGCAGCGTTCTAGAATTCAAGATGAGTTCCAAGGAAGTGACACAGACGATTGGGTCATTTGAATCAAGCGGATGTGGTCAGGAATGCACCAGAGACAGTGGGGGAACTCGATGATGTATGCAATGTGTGTGCTTTGGCCAAGATCACAACGACTCCAGTACCAAGAGTGGCAGAGACCCAAGCAGAAGAGAAGCTGGAGAGGGTGTTCACAGACGTGATGGGACCTTTCAGAGTAGAGTCACTGTCAGGGTTCCTGTTCTGCATTGTGTTTGCAGACCAGTACACGAAGTTTGTGTCTGTGGACTTGCTTAAGGCAAAGAGTGAAGTACTGGCCAGCCTGAAGAAATTTGTTCTCAGTGTGGGGACGCCCAAGAAGCTGAGACAAGACAATGCGAAGGAGTTTCTCTCAGAGCAGTTCAAGACGTACTGCTTAGGTGAAGGCATTCTACAGGAAAAGACCATACCAGAGACGCCACAACAGAATGGGTTAGCTGAGAGGTGCAACAGGACACTGCTGGAGATTGCAAGATTTTTGCTCATTGACTCAGGACTTCACAAGATGATGTGGGGAGCAGCAATTCTTTACGCAGCAAGGATCAGAAACTTGGTTGAGAGACGAGGAGAAGAAAAATGCCCAGCAGAGCTGATGAGAGGTATAAAACCTAAGCTTCCAATTAGTAAATTATCTATTTTTGGTTGCACAGTCTTCTTGAGGAAGAGGGACAGAGAAGTCAGCAAACTTGAACCCACGGCACTGGAAGGAAAATTTTTGGGTTACACTGAAGGAGAAAACGGATACCTGGTGTACATACCCAACACACGCAAGGTGATGGCAGTTCGAGATGTGATCATCAAGGAGTCTGAAGTGGGCTCAATCCCTGACAACAAAGAAACGGCTGACCTACTAGATGATGGGTCGGAACTGGGAATCTGGCACCCAGATGATGGTCATGAAGACGATGACAACAGAGAACGACAGGACACATCTACTGCAATAAAGGAGGAGTGGCATGACGCAGGGAGCGTGAATACTCAAGAAACAACACTGAGACAAGAGGCCTCGGATGTTGGAGAAACAGCACTAGATGAAGGATCTACTGCAACAAGAGGGAGTCACAGAGACTCAGAGTCACTGGAAGACAGTGACACAGAAGACTTCTCACAGTTAGAGACAGTTGGCTTCAATGAAGATGCACTGGAACACGCGGACAGAGCAGTGCCCAGACGAGGGACACAAGCAAGGAATGTTCCGCAATTTTTTGGAGAAGTCAGGACTCATCTCGCTGTGACTGAGGGCGACTATGTGGCACCCAAAACAGTCTACGAAGCCATGCAAGGTAACGATTGGGACCAGTGGCACCGGGCAATGAAGGACGAGGTCAAGGCACTCCAAGACAACGAGACTTGGAACCTAGTGAGACTACCCACAGACAGGGACGTCATACCGGGCAAATGGGTCTACAAAGTGAAATTGGGACCCAGTGGTCAAGTGGAAAAATACAAAGCGCGCTATTTGGCGAAAGGCTTCAAACAAGTGGAAGGACTGGACTACTTTGAGACTTTTGCGCCTACCTGTAAGCCGGAGACGTTCAGGATTCTATTTCAGCTATCTGCGAAGCAGGGCCATGTGATGCACCAATTTGATGCCAAGACTGCTTTCCTGTACTCACCAATCGAGGAAGAAGTGTATCTGGAACAGCCACAGGAGTTTGTAAAACGCGTGTCAGATGGGGAGAAGTTAGTATGTCGACTAAATAAATCAATTTATGGTTTGAAACAGGCTGCTAACAACTGGTACAAAGAGCTGGCAAACTTCCTACTGAGACACGGGTTCACCAGAAGCAGGAACGACCACCTTGTTTGCAAGATCAGAGGCAGAGGATCACACCTTCATCTTGTTCTGGGTTGACGACATCATAGTAGCATCAAGAAGTATGACAGTGGTCTCTGATGTCAAGAAGGCACTAAAAGCAACCTTTCACATGGAAGACAGAGGGAGACTACACTGGTTTCTGGGTCTAAGAATCAGAAGAGAAGAGGGCAAAATCACAGTCGACCAAGAACGCTACATAGAAACAATGCTTGAGCGGTCTCAAATAGATCAATGTAAACCCTCAAGAACTCTAGCTGATTTGAATTTGAAACTTCAGACAGCACAGAACGGAGACGAAGAAGTGGACCAGAGGATCTACAGAAGCTTGGTTGGATCACTTCTCTATCTGGCCAAACAGACGAGGCCAGACATCATGTTCACAGTCAACATTTTGTCCAGACACATGAATGCACCTACCAATCAACACTGGATGTGCGGAAAACGACTTCTGCGTTATCTTCAAGGTTCAAAAAGTTTAAAACTTACTTACACAAAAGAGGCTAGTTATGATTTAGTGGGGGAAAGTGATGCAGACTGGTCTGCAGACGTGAACGACAGAAAATCAACAACGGGCTATTACTTCAAGCTCAACGGACGTGGCGCAGCACTCAGCTGGGTTGTCAAGAAGCAGGCCACAGTTGCTCTTTCTTCATCAGAAGCAGAATATCAGGGCATGGCAGCAGCAGTTCAGGAAGCACTCTACCTGAAACAACTTCTAGAGGATTTTGGCATCCACCAGAAACGTCCAATAGCAATTGGAGAGGACAACCAAAGTTGTATCAGACTTTGCCAAAACCCAGTCATGCATAAGAGGAGCAAGCACATCGAGACAAAGTTCCATTTCATTCGTGACAAGACGGACAATAGGTTACTTTAGTTACCAAGTCCTAATATTTATTTAAATTTTAATTAGATATTTTTTAACATTTTGAATTTTTTTAAAAAATTTTTTGTAAACGTGCAAAGTATAAAGATGATTGGTGGAGTTTTATCAGAGCTGGTGAGAAATAAAAACGTAAAAAATTAGACCTGTTAGAATATCGATCAAACTATAGTCTTAAACTTAGTGAGAATTAGAATGAAAGTTTGACTTACCAGATTAGAAAGACAAGCAATATGACTTCGATCAAAGAAATTATATAAATGAATCGTCAAGAAATGGTGCTTAGAATCAATATTCGGTTCAAATTGATGAATCTAGATAACTATTATTAGAGTTAGATTAATTGATGTAAAATCTTCCCAGCATGTATTAAATGATGATGATATCTCCGGAAGTGTGAATGAATTCTTATAAAAGTGCAAATGCATTCCATTTATGGTTCCCTTAGCGACTGATTTGCAGAAGCAAACCATATTGGGTAACCTTTGCGACCCCCACTATAAATCAATGTGCTAAGATTAGTTTTGTATCTTGACTTTTTCACACTGATAATGGGTATATATAGAGAGCTGATTTTTGAGTCCTTTCTCATCCCCAAATTCAAATCACCATCTTGATCTAATAATCAGATCTCTCCTGTAAATCTCTAAATTCTACTGTAAAATATCATTTTGTTATTCTCTCATTTTTGAGAAATTGATTCTTTTACTTAGTTAAAAACGCTTTTTATTCCGCTTGCGAAAGTCCATAACCCAACAAGACCCAATTCTAAAAAATATTTATAAATAATAATGATTGATCAAACAATCAAAAGGAAAGATAAAGTTAGGACTCGTTTAAGAATATTGGCTCAAAAAAATTGGTGAAATTGGGTTCGAAGGAATAGGACTGCGTGAAAATTATTTGAAATTTGAAAATTTGATATTTGAAATTTGAAATTTGAAATTAGTTATTTGAAAACAATTTTACAAATATATATTTTTGAAAAAAATAATTTTAACAGTTTTCAGTATTTGAACATACCGTTTCCTGCAGAGGGTCGTGATTTTCCATGTTTTGTAGGACAGAAAAACGCCATTTTAAAACAATCAAACCTTGTTTATAAATCTTTAAAACCATATAATAAAATTTGATTAATGACAAACATTTAAAACCGAGCTGCGTTGAGTATTAAATTTGAACACTTTCATATTAAAGCAAAACGCACTATAGTATCTGTGCATTTTTAAAAAGCAAAATAACAAAATAAGCCTCTGTTATAAGCTGCATATTAGTTTTAACGTAAAAATCAAAAGTATTTAATTAATCTAACTAAGTTTACTGTAGCAAGAAAAAACGATAGGTTCAATAACTATCACTTTCTAGAGCAATGTTTCTTGTTCATACCGGTAGGTCTTTGTAGGGGGTCATGAAAAAATCCGCCTATTAAATTGAAGCTAAAAATTTCAAATCAAATTTGTTTCCAAATCAACCATTTCGCATTAGATAAATGAAAAATTGCATATTGAAAAAAAACAAGCACACGAAAAAATAACTTAAGGTTCAGACCGATTTCAATTCAATAAGATTTTGCCAGCGCAGCGTTTTTTAAGAAAACAAAAATTAGCAAGATCACTAAAGCCGTTCTGTATAGATTGTCATGAAAAGATCCGCCTATTCAATTGAAGCTAAAAATTTTAAATCACTTTTTTTTAAAAATGGAAAAACCCTTCCCAAGTCAAGGTGTGCGTTAATGATCAGACAATTAGGGCAAGGCAAAGACAATCAAGGGCAAGACAATCAAGGCAAAGGGGGGAGGTAAAGTGCGTTTTCATTACTTATACGAGCGCCATATTAAAGTCTGCTTACATGAACGAGCTTCCTAGTCAAATTCTGCCTAACGTCTGATAATTAACGGGCTTTATTCTGATCATTAACGAGCTAATCTAGAAACGCGATTACTTCTTGTGCCGGCAGCTTTTAGGATAATGATATAACATTATGTCGAAAAATTATCTCAAATTGATTGAAAAAACAACTTATAAGATTTTGCTGTTTTTTTCTGGTGGTGTTTCCCTCCTTTCTCATCCGGACTGGGGACAGGTTACGGCGGAGTTACAAACAAACAACTATAGGCGAATTGAGTCCAAGCAAACGGTAAAAATCCGCACCCTAAAACTCTCTCTAATACATGAATACATACATACATATATACAAACATTATGCACATATACACATACATTCAAACATACAAACAAACATACATACATATATACTTACATACATACATACATACAAACATGCATACATACATACATACATACATACATACATACATACATACATACATACATACATACATACATACATACATACATACATACATACATACATACATACATACATACATACATACATACATACATACATACATACATACATATATAAATACATACATACATACATACACACATACATAAATACATAAATATATACATACATACTTTCATACATATCTATAAATGTATATATATATATATATATATATAAATATATAAATATATATATATATATATATATATATATATATATACAAACATACTTAAATACACACAAAGATACATACATACATACATACATACATACATACATACATACATACATACATACATACATACATACATACATACATACATACATACATACATACATACAAAGATACCGAATCTGGCTAAACCAATTATGCCGAAGCTTTCTTAAATTTCAAAACAAACAGACCGACGATTTCTTACGTTTGAAACGTTTGAAACATACCAAACAAACCGAACATACCGAACAAACCGAACATACTGACAATTGAAACCAAACATACCAAACAAACCGAACAAACCGACTTTTTCTCGAGTCGTTTTTTGTTCGGTCTTCTGGACTAGACAGCAAACATTGTTTCCTAGATAAAAGTATTACAAAAATACTTAAATTGTATTTTGTTTGTTCTTACAAAGTATATATTAGTCATCAAATGTCAATTGTACAAGTTTTTCCTCTTAATATGCAAGTCCCAGAGAAAAGTTTTGTTACTAAAAATTGTTTCTTTATTAAAAACTAAGTCAAAGATCACCCGAGCACAATTTTTTTTAAAAAAACGGGTTAAAATCTGATCATGGCTGGCTATATTAAATGGGTCTGATAATGGCAACAATAAAAACGAGTTAAAAAGAGCTCGTGTGAAAAACGGGCTTAAATCTGATAATGGCTGATTATTGTCTGGATGGGTCTGATCTTGGCCGATTTTAGTCTGGATGGGTCTGATCAATAACTCACACCTCGACCTGGGTTAAGACTCTCCCGAGCATTTTTTGAACACAAGAATTACACCAATGAACGTAAAAAGAGACGTAAAAGGGGTTAATACATTTTTCTTTGCTAGAATTTGCATTTCAAAGACGCTAAATATCTTGCTTTAAAGCATCTACCTTATTGTGAAAAATATCTACGGATGGCTGTGAATGCAATGAATGAGGTAAAAAAAAACTGGCATTTTTTACAAAAAGATAGTTCTAATGCTCTAAAATTTTAATCACCACTCAGTTTTTTATGTTGCTATACAGCCCCCTAATATGTAAACGATTTGAAATTAAGAGAGCTAAGCAAAAGGTGGAAGGTGTGGATTAAAACTGACTGTGATTGCCTTT
>NC_134476.1:9437575-9497575 GCF_964194025.1 Convolutriloba macropyga
TCTATAAATTGAAGGAAATACTTTTACGAACTTCCCCAGTTCTGAGTTTCTTACAAGAGAAAAACTACAAGCACTTGCCTGAATGAATTAACGAAGACCAAGTGGACTACAGCCAGCCTTCCCTCACAAAAAGGCATTTGTGACTGCAGAAACAGTGAATACAATTTCGATAAACATTAAAGAACTGAAAAGAATACAATTGGTCTAGAAAGTAGAAGCAATTTCCCCGATCGAGGAAAAAGCAGAGAAAATTTGCGAACTAAAAACCAATATCGCTTCTGAACTTTGACAGTAAGGTGCTGAAGAAATATATATACCTAAATTGATCAGATAATTTCCATCAAAATTTCACCGGTATATCACTAGCTCACTTCTCTAAGCTTTCGATAAAGTCAATAATAGGAGTCTTGCGCAGAAATTAACAAACATCGGAGCCTGAGGATGTCTATTGAAATTCCTCAACGACTAGGACGAACTGGAATTGAAACTTATACTCTTGACAGTTAGCCTGTGACTGCCAACAGTGTCGTGACTACAAGACGACCGTATAGATGCATATCGGTGACAAGCCTATCCTCCGCCCTGGAGCTGCAAAGCCCGATAACAACAATAACAACATAAACATTTTTTGTCCTCCAAACTTGCAGGCGTTTCGTGAAGCAAATTGCTAGCTATCATAACTATCAGTACGTTTCATTTTGCAATTTTGCAACAAAGCAACGGTTGTATTTAGCCGCGTCGCGAATCGTTATTTAAATGTTATTTCATGATTAAGTTTTTAGTTTGAGTAACCTGTTTTTAAAACTATCACTTTTTATAATTTTCACAATTTTTTACATTTACGTCTCTTATGAATCAGCTCAACATTCACTGGGAATTTTAATTGTTTTTCCTCTCATATTTTATTTTTCAAGTAAGAATTAGCAATTGGGTTGCGAGTCCCAAGTAATTTTGTAAAATTGAATGACATACTTATTGCTCTCGAGAATTCTACGTGTCACTAAATTGTAATTTGATTCAAAATTTCGGTTCATCAACAAAAAAATTTCAGAAAAAATTTACAAATGTACCTCTGTATTCGAAGAACTCGAAGAACACAATCAATTTGGGATATATCGTCATTAATTGGAACTTAGATTCATTTGGAGAAAACCCCATTTATTCAAAATGTTGGTTAAACTAATAACCAAATCAAAATGGCATCAGATAAAATTTATACTCGGAAGATTAACCGGCAGTTTTTTGGAACGAAATATGGGACTTTTCTTCAATGCGACTTGGCAACAATTCGACTAGAAATAAGCAAAAGTGGCAAAGTTTATTAAAACATTACTTTTTTTAAATAAGAATTAAATTCGAACTGATTAGAAACATTACTCATCAAATGAAATCATTGAGAGAGTCTTTTATACCTCAATAGAGAGCGACTGAGGCCTTTCATTATCCAGGATATGTCATGCGACTACAAAAAAAAACGACAAGAACAAGCAAAAACTGAAATTTTGCACGAAAAATTATGCACGAAAACGATGTCCCCCCAATCAATTAATTATTAAGCTGATCACTAAAAACAATGAAAATCTTCGTTTGCCTTTATCAAAGGCAACAAAATTTGTAAATCAAATGACGCCCATTATTGTGATACTGTGAAAAGAGAATAAAAACCTACAAAAAAGGGGCAAATATGCAAAAATCAAGAAAATTGGTTTTATGAAAACTGGTTGTTCCAAGAAGAAAGACCATTTGAGGAAAAAAAACCGTTAAGAAGAGCAAGTTGTATTTCAATAGATAAATGATGTGAATTGTATATAGAGATACTTACCTACAATTTAACAGAAGTAAAATTGGCAGTTCTCAAAAATCTATCTCTTTTTTAATGAAAACAATTATTTTCAAAATCCATAGCCAACAAAAGCTTTCGAATAAAAGAGTAGACAGTTTGTCTTGCAACTACTCGGAAAATTAATTGCGACTGTTATTAATGAGACTAAATCATAAGACTATAAAATAACATTAAATACAAGCTGAACTAATAACTTCACGAAACCACAGTTTTGAAGCCATTAAATTTATAGAAGTTTAAGATATTAACCGTGAGTATATGACATCTTCATTTGCGTCCTCTTTGACCAGCATAACGTCTTTTGTAAAACGACTATCACAAAATGACAACAAAAAGAACCACATAAACTGAAAAAGTATCTAAACTTCACAAAATTCTTCCAAAAACAAATTGTCTATGCCCTGAAGACATCATTTAAAACGTCTAAACAACAGACAAATTATTTTTTGATTCAACAGAAAATTAAAAAGAGCTCCAAATAATGATGCTATTTTATGAAAATGATACAACATTGTATAATACGAAAAAAAAATGCAAACCAGAACAAAAAAGGATAAGTTGAGGAGTGTTATTACTCTTTTTTAGAAACTTAATTCGAAAGTCAATACAACCATAAGCCATTTACCGTTATCAGTTATTAAAATCATTTGTTTATCTATAGTTGGCCACTGAGACTTTCAATTACACAATATTTGGCATATGACAACAAAAATTAACAACAAATAAAGGGCAAAAAAATAAAAACTCTACCAATTTCTGCAAGAGAACGGTGTCGCAGCCCTTCAAAGCAAATGTTATGAAAACAAAAAGATATTCAATTTGAAATTTGTAAAATTGTTGCGGTTAGATTGTTAAATAATGTTACAATTTACAAAAGAAACAAAAACAACAGCAAAAATGGGAAATTATGCACAAAAATCAGAAAATTTTGTATGAAAACTCGCAGTACCAAAAGCAAGAAAACCTTCTGTTAAAACAATCGGCCACAAAATTAGTTTGTCTTCTATACGGAGATAATTACCTTTACTTACTGAGAATAAAAAAAATGTTGACTAAAATGTTGTAAAAAAATTGACAAGTTCAAAAAGTCACAGAAATTTCCCCGAAAACAAATACATTCAATAACATAAGAGACATTAGGTAACAACCGAATGAATAGAAAAGGTCCACTTGCACCTCTTGATGAAGAAATTTAGACCTTTGAGTGGTTAAAATTAAAATTCAGACTGCCAAAAGAATAAAAATTGAACGCAAAAGACAAGAATTCAGTTAATATTTACTAAAACCTTCCACAAAGCCATAAAAACCTTTCGGTTATCTGAAAACAAACTATATCTACATTTGGCGTCAAATTTACGTAAATTAGAGCCATCATTAACGGAGCTGAGAATATTGTCCGTATTTAACATTAAAAAAACAAAAGCAAAATATTTTGAAAAAAGGCAGCATCAAAAATAAAAAACAAAAAAGTCTCTTATTCTAAGAATCCATGATATTGTTCAACCTCTCCCTAAGGTTGAACATGATATTGTTCAATCTCTCTTTGTCGGGTTTCCAGCAAACCAACTAAGTGTTCCAAGTGTTTGCGCATTAGACCAATTGTTGCGTTTAAATCTTTAAATATTAATAAAAAGAACGATGCATTTTATATAATTATCGAGACGAATCTGCAAAAAAACGGCAAAGTTTTAATTTCAGAAGACTTTCATACGGCAACTAACTGCCACTAGCGCTCCTTTTGAGACTAAGGAGTCTGTTGTAAGATTTCTAGGTCACTATGTCGGGCAAACTTTAACTAATGGACCAAAAAAACATATTTTGTGCCATTTTTGATGAAAAAAAAATTGAATTTTGAAAGTTTTATCAAAAATTTTAGCCAAAAAAATTCAATCAAACAATTCAGCACCACTCTTCTATCTCTAGCGGTAACAACAACACTATGCCGTTAAAAATTTCAACTTATTTTGAACTATAATAGCGAAATTGTGCCAAATTTTAGCAAAAATTACTCAAAATGTGAACAAAAACAGTCGAATGTTGACAAAACTTTAAACCTCGATAACTCCATGTAAAAAACGAAAATCGAAAAAATCTTTTTAATTCCGTATTCTACGCTGGACGGGTTTCTCAATGATACCACTCACAATTCTCTACGATGAATATATCGATCGGCCAAAATTGACTGAACAAAAAAAAACCAGTTGAGTATATAGTTCCTTCTCCCCACTAAAGTGGGGGTCGGAACACTTAACAAATAAGGAAAACGACAGTGTTTAAAACTTCTTCGATAAACAACGATACTCTTTTGCTATTTGATACTATTCACTAATTTCTGCGCTAAAAAATCAACTGCAGCCGAAAAAGGACTGATCAACATAAACTTTTTGGGATGCATGTCTAACCCTGAGTCTGGTCAGTATACAGTGGCCCTCTGTCAAACACCTCTCGACGGAAAAAGATAGTAAGTAAAATTAGAACAGCAAAATTTTTAACTTTTTACAGTGCTGAAATATACAGTACTGAAACAGTAGAAACTGAAATATAATTATCTTACTGAATATTGCCAACAGACATGAAATTCCCATGTGAAAGGTGACAATGACTACAAAGTAGGCCAGCACAGGGAGATCTCTGGAACTGGCAGGGAATATATTAGCCAGGGTTCCAAAGGAGACCACCTGGGCTAGAAACAGGGTCACAGCACACGAGACCTAAAACAAACAAGGAACCGGACATTTGAACTTGCATCGGTTCCGACCTCTTAGTCTATTTAACCCTGCTTTCCTTGTTCATAAATCGATAATAATTAAAAAATGGTTTTTCGTCTAAATTGAAAATAACAATCTGAAATTTACACTTTTATCGGATTGTACTGCTAGATCTTAAATCCTTAGTTCAGAAGATCAATTATCTTTGTGAGCAACTTTGGTCATTATTGTTCCGACCCCTCTTGAGGGGGGAGGAACTATATACTCAAATGGGTTTTTTTTGTTCAGTCAATTTTCGCCGATCGATACATTCATCGTAGAGAGTTGAGACTGGTATCATTAGAAAGCTCATCCAGCGTAGAATATGGAATTAAAAAGATTTTTTAAATTTTCGTTTTCTACAGGGAGTTATCGAGGTTTAAACTTCTGAGAAAAGTAGAGTGAATTCGCGATGTTTTTATTCACATTTTCTGAAATTTTTGCCTAATTTTTCGTCAATTTTGCTAAAATTTGTAAAAATTTTTAAGAATAGTGTTGCCGATTTCATTTTTAAAGACAAACAAGCTTTGTTGATTATTCTGATTCAATTTTTTTGGTCAAAAACTCTGGATAAATTTTACAAAATTCAGCCTTTTTCATCAAAAACAGCATGAAATAAGCTACTTTAGTCCAATTTTATTAAATTTACCTACAGTATACCCCAAACAACACCAATACAATCTTTGTAGACTCAGAAGGGGTTTATTCTTAGTTCAACTTCCGCTGAGAGTGCTCTGTAATTAAAACTTGCCGTTTTTTGCTAAATTTACTCGTTGATTATCAAAAATGCAGAATTTATTTTTGAGTTTTCAACTAAATTATCTATATCTACAACATTTGAAAATCAACTCTTCCTAACGGACAATAAGCGTTAGCAGGGCTAGTTTTGGGCCAATCGCGGACTGTTACAATCCAAAAAGATTTCGGATTGTAATCAGTCGGTCTTTTTTTGAAAAAAAAACCTTTTTTATAATAAAGAACAGAACATAACAAATTAAAGTTCAGGAGTGATAGGTCCAATTGGCTTCCTAAGCAGCTACAAGCTAATGCATTTAGTTTTTTAATTGAAAGTTTATGATCGTTTCGACTTTTAAAAATAATTGATTTTTAAAGAAATAATGGCTTAATGAAGTTTTCGTCTATTTTTTTCTTACTTTGGTCAACTTGTAGCTTAGTGTCAGCAAATAAAGAATGCTTCCTAATTCTACTGAAATAAAATTTATTATCGATTGCGGTTTTAAGCCTGAACTTATTTTTTTTCTGGCTTTGATACTACTAGATTTCTGATTATTTTTGTTTTCAGATATTTGCGTTCTCTAGTCACATTTTTTCACGTTTTCTAGTCACATTATCACATCATTGACAGTTCTCATATTACATTATTAGCATTCAAACTAAAACACAATTGAATATATTAAAATCCTGAAAGATATAGATTATCGTTTTAACGTCTTCGACACTTTTTTCTTGAAGAAATTAATTGAATTTCTTAATTTTGTCTTTAACTGTCATTTTAACTTTGTCGTTTTGGTCGTATGAAACTTCCTGTATAGTGATAGGTTTCACCGGCTTTTCATAAAAAAAATAGATGAGCCAAATTTCTGATAATAATAGATAGCTGATGGCTTTCATGACTTCGAAACAATAGTTTTCCAAAACTTAAAAAAAACTTTTTAACGTCGAAAGTATGTTCTTTTTATTTTTCTTTTTTTTACCTAATCTCCTTTAATTACAGGTCAAATATGGAATTTTGGATGTCAAGCGAAGGTGTCAAAAGGGATTGATGTCCCAAAATCTCTTTTTTAAAGAATGCGTTATGACCTTACTGACTTCGACATCGGTTTTTCACAAAAAAATTAAAATAATTTGATTTTTGTCTTATTTTACGTTGTTTTTTTAGACGCAAGACATATTCTGAATAATGACAGGTCTCAAAAGTTTCCTATGGATGAATAAACGACCCTATTTAAGTATTTCATTTTGTAAATAAGTCTTTCATGTCTTTGGATATAATTTTGTTTCGAAAAAAAATCAAAATTTTTAAATACTTTTGCCGTTTTCTCTTTTTTGTCTACTTGTTACCTAGTCTCACTAATAAATGGCAACATACTATATTATCTGTGTTTGCAATAGGCGCAATCGATTATTTTTTGAGGGCCAAAATATGGCTTGACGGTTTTGACAGCGTTTTCTGGCAAATTTTAATTGAATTTTTGTTTGTTGTTTTTTTAAGCCATTTTTTTCTTTAATGTTTTTGTTCTTTTTTGTCTAATTGTTACCGAACCTTTTAATGGACTGGTTTATATCTTTTGTGGTGATTTATAAGTTATTTTGTTTAGTTTTAGGTTTATCTGACGGTAAGTTAATTTGGTTTTTGTCATATTTGACGTTCTTTTTGTAGACGCAAGACATATTCTGGATAATTGCAGGTCTCAAAGGCTTCCTTTGTATGAATGAACGACGTTACTTAAATATTTCATTGTGTAAATAAAGTCTTTCATGACTTTGTATATAATTTTGTTTCGAAAAAAATCAAAATTATTACGTACTTTTGCCCTTTTCTCTTTTTTTTGTCTACTTGTTACCTAGTCTCACTAATAAATGGCTGCATACTACATTATCACTGCTTGAAGATGGAGCAATCAAATATATTTTGAAGGCCAAAATTTGGCTTGACGGTTTTGACAGCGTTTTCTGGCAAATTTTAATTGAATTTTTGCTTGTTGTTTTTTAAAGCCATTTTTTTCTTTACTGTTTTTGTTCTTTTTTGTCTAATTGTTACCGAAACTTTTAATGGATTGGTCCATATCTTTTGTGGTGATTTTTAAGTTATTTTGTTTAGTTTTAGCTTTATCTGACGGTATGCTGACTTTGTTTTTTTTTAAACGGACATAAAGTTTTTGATGTCATTAATGTTTGTTGTTGTTGCTGTTTGATTTTGCTGTTCGTCTCGACTCGCTTTCTTAATATTGGCATATCACAGCAATCTAATGATTCAATTTTTATTCAACTGAGTTGTTTGCTTTGGAGGCTATCTTATCGTTCATACACAATTTTTTTGAAAAATACTTGGGCTTTTTTGGGACTCTCAAAAAATATTTTTTGGGTTTTTCTATCTGTTCCTCATTTGGTAGACAAAATTGTGGATGGTCGGGGTTGGAGCCTTATGTGCCATTGCACATTACCGAGCCGCCTTTTTGGTTATTGGTTCCAAACGTACGAAATGATCAGTTGGGTGGGGGGATATTTTTCATACATAAGAAATATTTGTCATAATCTGGGCTATTAACGAGGTCAAACTTTTTAAGCCAGCTGTTTCGCAATGCTCTTTGAGCATTTCGGGAAAAAAGTATTGGACGCTTATCTTGCAACATATTGTAAAGCTCTTGCAGCATAAGCGTCCGGATCTTGAATCTTGTAAGATAAACGTTATTTGCAAGGATCTTGCGAGATCTTACAAGATAAACGTTATTCGCAAGAATCTTGGAAGGTCTTATAAGATAAACGTTATTCGCAAGAAGGTTGCAAGATCTTGCAAGATAGCCTTTAGTGTTCGTTCGTTTTCAGAGCATTAGAAAGCTTTGATAAGTTTGGTTACATAAACGTAACGATCGCCGCTTTAACGAACTTGAAATTTTAGGAACAAATCTTTGGTATTTTTCGTACAAAATGTTTTTGTTTAAAATGCAGACAAATTTTATGATGACACACTCTAGTGACATCAAATGTACTTCTATTGGCAAATTTTTCAAACCGAGGTGCAAACTTTTTCAGTTTTTGTGCACTCTAGCTCAACAAAATTTATGTTTCTATTCAATTTTGTCAAAAAAATTTTACAAACCTTTGAAACACTGATTGAAAATCAGTCCACTGATTCATAGTATAGGCATTTTGATAGAATCTTTGTAAAAGATTTGTATCAAAAATCTCGTGTTTCCTGCACCTGAGAAAAATAAGAAAAATACCTATTGAATTGCTTCAAGTGGTTGACTTCAACTCTTTTATGATATTGTAAGCCAGAGCACAAAAATAGGACAAGCTACAGGACAACATTAAAAATTTCAAGCACAGGCGAAAACGTTTGTCCAAGCATGCAGCCAAAAAAAAACAAACAAATCTATTAACTGACAATCAAAATTTATTTTTGTGTGAAGTGTGAAACAAAATTGAATCCGGTGATTAAATGAAAGGTATGAAAAATAAAGAGTACTTTCGCTAAGAAATAATGTGAATCTGTTGGTCGCGAAGTGTTGTTAGATTCTAGCAGAAAAAAGTGTTTGAAAAAATTGTATTGTGTCAAATGTCATCGAAACAGCTTCACGTTCCATCGTAAAGTCTGGTTCTGAGAAACCAAATTTCATTTTTTATTTAAAGCATTAACTTTCTCTGTAGGTTTCTTTTTAGGAACTATTTCACCAGCTATTTGTTTCTTCTTTGGCAAATTTACTTTCGACAAGAATTGAGATCAACATTCACCAGACCAAGTTTGCTAATTATACAACGTTCTTCAGATAATATCGACCCTACAAAAAATATTGGATATACTCAATCCGAACACTTAATTCAAATATTCCGAAAAAAAACATATTGGTTGAAATATAGGTGACGTTTCAGTTCGAATCCGTCGTAGAAACCACCAACATTTGTTTTTTTTTGTTTCTTAACACTAAATTATTTCTATTTGCTGAACTAAAACTGAAAATTTTAAATTTTGAAAAGATTTCTGAGTACTTGTGATGTTGACTGCGATAATGCAGGAAGATTGGTAAAAAGTAAGGTGTTTGTGGAGCAAGCTTATTAACGTTAGTTTTGAAGTAAATGTAAGTGATTGTATCAAAACTGAGCTATTTTGAGTTTGGCAGATATTATTTTCTGCTCAAGTGCATAATTTTATCTCATTTACAGCTAAAAGAAGAGAGACATAATTCAGGCTTTGTCAACTTCGGTCTGTAGTCACTTGTACTACCTTCATGGTCATTTGATGGTCAAAATGAATTTCATTTTTGTCACCTCGAAACAGTATTTGGAGACAACAATAATGTAGGTTTCAGATCTAAAAAAATTTTTCAAAACAACATTTAAGGTAGACTGAGAAAACAATGTTGAACCGATTTTTGGTTTCTGTGAAAGATGATTTTATGTTCTCGTTTGCATCCTTTGGCCCATGTTTTCACGTTCTCTTTGAAATTCATAATAAACTTTTTGTGCAAGAAGTGGTATTCAGTGTCTTTTTCAAGATGCCCCAGTGTCCCCTAGTCAATTCAAGATCTAGGTTGCTGGCTTGCTCATTGAAATATCTTAAACTGGGAATAGTCACTCAGGACCTGGCACGTTTTTTTAAACTAGTTCATTTTGATATTTGTCAAGTTTTAATTTTAGTTTCCTTAAATTATTTTTTAGGCAGGAATTATGCAAAAATAAAAGATTTTACCCGTTCAAACGCGATAATTCAAAAATTTATCGTTCTTCGTATACATTTTTTAAACCCCTTCAACTGGAGCCAATAATCAGTAATCACAATTTCGAAACAAGGAAAATGGTAGAATGAATTTGCCACGAGCTTGTTTTGCTAAATCTAATGGCGTTGATTAGAATTTTTTTTTTAAAAAATGGTTGTCCAAACGACTTGTCATCACGAAGAAGAAAGTTGAAATTTTGGCAAAAAGCTGTCAGAAATATTGTCGAAAAAAATGTATCCAATTTAAACATTACGTCGGCAAAAATGCAACGGACTTTTCAGCAACACAAACTTTGCATTCTATATTAGAGACGTTAAGTGAATAGAAACTTTTGCCTTATTTTTTCCAAATTTTTGCGGCTAAAGTTCGATGTCAAATTTTCGGGGAATTATTAATTTAGCTTATGACAGTCAAGTTACTTTCTGTTGTTCTACTTTATTTTACTATTGTCCTAGTAAAAATATGCTAAGATTAACAAAATTTTTAGAATTTAGATGCAAACTTCAGCTTCCGTTCTCAAAATTTAAGACTTAATTTATTTGAGCAAAATTGTAGAGATCACTATTTTTTTTGCGACTTAATTGTAGTAACTATGCAAGACAGAGTTAAAAGGAAGTATCTATGTTTTAAAAGTAGGAATAGCCTGTTTTCATCCAATTTCAAAAGATGTAACAAAAACGAGTGTGAGAAAAATAAGGTTGTCAACTTATCTTAATAACCCCAGGGGAAATGCTTCCTATTATCCTAATTGCCCCAGTTGGAACGCATCCATTTGTGATATTTGATTTTTTGTTCTAATGCACTTCTTTTGTTGTAGCTAATATTATCCACTTAATAAGATCAAACTGATGATCTTTTAATTTCATACAATTCATTATTAATGTGCTTTTTAACAACAAATGCTTATATTGAAATGTTAGTTTTTGATTTTTCCATTTGTCAGTTTTTGAACTTCTTTTGCAATATTTTTTATTATTTTTTTATTCAAGAATGTTGTTTGTTCCATAGATTTTTGCTCCGTCTGATGGAAAAATAGAAAAATAAAAAACAGATCAATACCTTTTTTGTTAAAAACATTATGTAAAAAAACAAAATTTTTGAATAAACAAAGACTACATTTTTATCAATAGAAATGTTTAAAGAAAAAACCCAAAAAAATTGTAAAGAAAACCAAATTTTTTGAAAAAACTGACAAAAGGCAAAATAAAAAAATAACATTTCAAAACTTGCATTTTGTTAAAAAAAAGCCCATGTATAATGAGGTGCATGAAAATAAAAGTTCTGCAGTTTAATTTCATTAAGTAGATAAGATTAGCTACAACAATAGAAATGCATTACAGCGGAAAATCAATTATCACGAATAAATGAATTTCATCTGGGGTGATTATTATGATTCGACGCATTTCCCCTGGGGTAATTAAGATAAGTTGACAGCTCTATTGTTCTCACTTTCTTTGTTAGGTACGTCTTTGGAAATTCGATGAATATAGGCTATACGTAATCGTTATACATAGGTACATCTTTTTACCCCCCCCCCCCCCCGGTCTTGCTAACCTATTACTACTCGAATTCGTTTTAGCAATTAAGAAAGTGAGTGGCAAATATGTTTTCCCGAAGAACAGGTTTTATTTATTTACCTAATTTCATTTTATTTTAAAAAATGGTTAACCATTAAAGGAAGGATAAAAGTCAGTAATTGGTAACAAAATTAGGATCAGAGCAAAAAAAAACGCAACAAAAATACTTTATTAACCCTAGTTCAAAATGTTGTCTTCTGAAAAAATTTTGGGTCAAAGTTACGTGTGGTCGTGACCTTGTAATTACGGTTAACGAAATTGCAACCTAGCTGGCTTTCACCAGTCTTTTCATAAGGATGACCTCTAAATCTGGGGATACTTATGCAAACAAGGTACCTAACTGACCTTTTCTCCGGACTCAGCTGGTAGGAGGAAGGTCAATCCAGACATGAGATACAGAATCATATTTGGAAATACGAGGAAAAGCAAATAGAACAGATATTTTCGTTCGATTGAGAGATGGATGATCAGTTCGTGGTTTATTTTCCTATTGTTCCCTTCCTCGGACAAAACTTGGTCCAGACGACTGGTAGTGATTGGATGGACAATGTCCCATTCGTCGTTATCAATGTAAAGCTTCAATTGCATCTCATCTCCGTAGAAGTCTGAAAAATTTCAAAGCGGATTTGATAACCCAGTTTTGCAAAATCAGGTCATCAGTTTTTGGTGTCACTGAATTTTTGGGATCTATGAACTTTACCCCCCCCCCTCCCCCTCCTCCTGGCATACGGGCCATTTCTTACCTGCTAATAGGCTATATAATAATATATAATCACACATATTTTGCATTGTTGGTTGGTAGCTCATAAAGATCTGGCGGGGGAATTAGATCCGGATTTTCGATGTTTCTGAGGAAGACAAAATTTAAAGGTCGAATTCCAATTATTGAATTAAGAAATCCATCAAATTGTCAACTTATAACAGAACAAACCTAAACCAAAAGGATTTATGGTTCTTTGGCTCTCTCCACTATCTTAATTTGCTTGAATTTAACCATGAGAATGCTTATGTATCGTAAAACCTGACCGTGGCTCTTCGAGTATTTTTGATATATCGTGAAGTAGAGAACTTGGGAGATTAAGTTAAAGCTACGATATATAAAGAAAACTTAATTACCTGATGTTGGTGAAGTGATATTAATGAAAAATGGCTTCTAGATTGAACCTCACCGTTGCTTAAAATTTTTGCATACCTCAAAATTATCATTGTACACAAATCAGAAGTTGAAGCGATAAATTCAAACTTCCCACCATTATGGATGATCTTGAACCCACTCCTTGAAAATATCATTGTCAACTTCTCAGTGTGGGAGAACAATGTGTTAAGTGCAGATAGATCTGCCAGTACTTGTCGCATATGGCAAGAGGACAACTCTGTCATACTTCAGGTGTAAATTTATAAATATCAACAACCTGTATCTAGACAAATCTGTATTTCAAATTCAGATAGAGATTATAAAAACGTGTTAATTTTTGTATTTTAAGGCCAATTTAATTCATTATTTTAAGTAATAAATTTCCTGTTACTCCTGTTTGAGAACACGACAATGGTGTCCAGACCACCGAGCGACCACAAAAAAATTATCCAGCGGAGTTCTGAGTCTTGTACTGGAAGAAGTGGACAAAATCAATTCAGACGGTACTACTGCGGACCAACAGGTCACGAATTCTTTCTGCCAAACTGTTTTCCCGAAACTTTGCAGCCTAATGAGTACTAAATTGCTATTAGTTTCTTCTTTTCAAGAGATGAGTACAGCTATTCAAAACTGGATCTCTCCAGAAGAGAATGTAGTAACAGCACAAAAAGCTAAATCTCTATTCATATCGAAGGCATATATTAGTCAGGTGACAACTTTCTAGTTCGCTTGAGAGTTGAAGCAAATGGAAAATTCACTGGTAATGAAGCCAATTGAAACTTGTGTAAAAGATATGAAGGTAAATCACGCAACAGCAAGCCGTGTCCGGCTTTGAACAAAATTTTGCACCTGTTAAAATGTGGGCCATTTTCCTAGCATTAGCGCAAAAATAAAACCCAGCCTAATTCAGGTGAGATTGACCAAGACAACAAACTCTGTGAGGAAAAATAAACGTTCTCGGGTCAAACATTTTCCTAAGGGAGATGGGATTGCACTATACACTGGAAAACATGATTTACACGTCATTGACATGGGAGTTCATTAGAGTAAAAGACCATTAAATAGAAATGCAAGTTGATAGTTGTGCTGATGGTATCGTGATATCATCATTAATCGGGACTGGGCTTGGTAAACCTCATATTAGACAATCAGACACTGAGGCCTATTATGATCATTAATTGGCGCTTCTGTGATCACTATCAAGTGATTTTGAGTGGACGTTCTAGAAAAGCCAACAACAATTAGCTATTTTCCGGTCTGAAAAAACACTATTCCAGGAAAGCATCAACGCAGTGTGTGATCAAAGAATTTCTGCAGGCGAAGGATACAAAGCGCAACTGAAACTCAAACCAGGATCCAAGCAAAGTTCAGCAAGATCAAAAAGATGCCTTCATTTTTACGCGATAAGCTCAAAGAAAAACCTAATTTAATGGTGCAAAACGGCTTCCTTCGAAGAGTTGACAGCAGAGCCAAAATGGAGCTCTATGACCGTTCTTGGCCTAATTTTTCGCATTAATGACTCAGTTATAAACAAAAATTATCCATTGGCAGACGTAGAGACCATTATCTACACAATGTGGCCTCGCTATTTGCCAACAATTGAATTATAAGACGCTTTCTAACCAGATCTGCACTACATCTACTCTAATAGGAATCATGGGTTGGTGGCATCTTTCAAGGTGGTATTCTGGTATATGGAAAAAGTCGGAAAACGTTCATTATATAAGAACATAGACAAATCTCAAAACCAGTCTCAAGCGTTAGTTTTCATGGCTACCATATCTCTAAAAACGAAACAGCAGCCAATCTTAAACACAATAAGAAGATTATAACGCAAAACCAAATTATGAAACAATTTGAATCTTTTGGTCTAACAAATTTTTATGGACAAATTATATCAAATTGTGTTACAAAGATGCTATCTTTGAAAAAGGTCCGAAAAAACCTTTTTGAATGGAAAAGTAGGATTACAAACTTTTGAAAACAAAGAAAATTCGTATTTTTTCTTGCCACTTTTTTGAGCGTACATCTTGACGAAAGAAGCAAACCTGGAAACAGACGCCAGAAAAAAGAACAGTAGGCGGCGTCTTCTCAAAAAAGTACATCCCTTAATCTTATTCTCTAGGGAGCTCTCATAGTTTGAAATGAGGTACTGCAAATTTGAAAGGAGGCACCTGCAACTTTTTATGGTCACAATATAGAAACTTTCGCCTTTTGGCGGGAGATCCATTCAACATACTGACCACCAACCTCTCAAGATCTCATGGCGCTAGACAAAGAATTACCCGAAACGGCACCAGCAAGAATTACCAGATAGGCAATGGCACTAATGGGATTCAATTTCAAGTTGAAATACACACATAGATATCGAATTCCCCCTGTTGAATTTTTTATTAGACGGGACTTTAACGACGACGATGAGAGTAAATGAGTCTGCTTCACTTTGAACAATAACTATTGTGTACAATGCAATCTGATAACTCGATCAAATATCAGAACTGCGCTCGAATTGAATAGATTCTTCCAAAATCAGGCAAAAGAACAAACCTTGTCAACTGCAAACAATGCTTTCAAATAGACTATAGGATATCAAAAATTTAAAATCAATGTTGGTCCCGAATTGGTATGCAATTGCCAAAAGCAGTAGTGAGCCACTGGGGTCTGCAATGATGGAGTCACGCACTTCAGATCCAATAGCAATTGGACTTGCTGAGCTAGCGGTCCAAACAATGAAACTGGCTATTCAAGTCTTGAGACTGAATGTTTCATTTTTGCGCTTTCCTACAAAAAGACCTGACGACACATCAGAACACTTCAAAGACGCGCTGTAGGACACCTCTGAAACTACTGCTGGAATAATATTCAATACTTCTAGGGTCATGGATTTTGACCTGTGTGAATCAGTACACTTCAAAGCGATGAGTAGTTCACAGACCCTTTCAGCCGCCTTTATGAACTTCAAAGGAATAAACACGTCCTTCATCCTGCAGAAGACTTCAATTAGGGCAGTGTTTGCTTGTGACAAATAATATACACAGATGGAACCTGCTGACATCAAGAAAATTTATGATGGCCAGTAATCATCTAACTGACAAGCTGAATGCATTAGTTGCCACATAGACCTGGCTTCAACTAATTCCACTGAAAAAACTTCATTTAACAAGGCAAGTTTTTTTTCGGGGCCACGAGAACTTTGAGCCGACCAGAGAAACAGACGTAACGATTTGGTGAAGCTTTTCTTCCGAAAGTGCTGAAAAACATAAGAAGAATATTATATGTCGCGAACTAGGGAATTTAGGAGTTTAAACTAAAACTTTGATTTGAAAGATTGTTTTTTCTTGATGTTAACTTTACCACATGATGGTTTCTTGTTTGAACCAAATCGTGGCTTCAATATTGTTCACACAAACTTATCAGTGTACAAAAACAAAAAAAAATGAGAAATATATTTAACAATCCAATCATTTTTGTTTATCATAAACCAAACCGCCAACCCGATCTGTAGATGTCAATGGCACGCTCTCAGGTTGAAAGAACACTGCGTTTAACTCAAAGAGCTGCACTAATACTAGCCATATAAACCAAGGGAAAATTTTTTTTTTCATACCCTAATGTGGAAACTTACTCTTCTCAAATAAAGTACATCCTTTAATCGTAGTCTCTACAAAGTTCTCATAATTTGAAATGAAGTGATGCAGTTTCGAAATGAGGCACCTGCAACTCTCTTTATCGTCACAATATAGAAACTTTTCCTATTTGGCGGAAGATCTTTTCTACACACTGACCACCAACCTCTCAAGATCTCATGGCGCTAGACAAAAAATTACCCGAAACGGCACCGGCAAGAATTACGAGATGGGCAGTGGCACTAATGGGATTCAATTTCACACACATAGAGATTGAATTCCCCACGTTAAATCTTCGATTAGACTGGACTTTAACGTCAACGATGATAGTAAATGAGTCCGCTTTACTTTGAACGATAACTTTTTTGTGTAATCCGATCTGGTAACTCAATCAAATATCAGAACTGCGCTGGAATAGAATATATTCCTCCAAAATCAGGCAAAAGAACAAACATTGTCAACTGCAAACAATGCTTTCAAATAGACAAAGGACTCAAAGAACAGAAAAATCCACTGACCCTCACCTACGGAATCAATTTTCGTGGTGTTTTACCTTTTTTTCCACACAAGCTAAGCAATATGATGATTGCTAAGGCTCATGAGGACCACACCGGCAAAAAACAACATAAAGAGCAGTCAGAATGATGCCTTGGTGCCTGGCATCAGTCACGATTTTCTCCGATTTGTTAGTAAATGTAGAGAATGCCAAGAGTACAAACTTAGCCTGGGAAAAAATTTTCTAGTTGGACAGAAGTACAGCTTTGGAAAAACACTGGATATTGACTGTGTTTATGATGATTTTGTTCACTGGGTCACTGATTTTGACCTGTGTGAATCAGTGTGCGACGAGCAGTTCACCAACTCTTTCAACCCTTTCAACCGTTTCAGCCCAAACTTATCAGTGTACATAAACCAAAAATATGAGCAATAAGTTCAACATTCCCATCATTATTGATTATCATAAACCAAATCGCCAATACGATCTGTAGATGTCGATGACACGCTCTCAGGTTGAAAGAACACTGCGTTTAACTCAAAGACCTGCACTAATACTAGCCATATAAAGCAGGGGAAAAAAAATTTCCATGCCCAAAGGTAGAAAATTAATTTGCATCTTATTCAAATCTAGATGGAACTGTAAGTTCTAATACTGATGAGGACACAAAATCAATGCTAATTTATATATATTCATTAAACCCTTTTGAAGTAATTTTTTGAAATAATTAAACTTTTTCTTACTTGTGCACGAGGACACAAAAATTTTGTTATTTCACAGCCTATTTATTACAGATTGAATTTGATGACGCTTCCGCAATTTTTCCAGAACGAATATAGCGAAAAATTCTACTGTTTAAAAACCAACAAACTGAAACATTTTTTAGGTTGGAGCCGACAGGAGCGAAGCTGTCTCTAATTTACCTAGAATACATTACCTAGGAATTACCGGCAAACTCAAAACATCAATATTGTTTTAATTATGTACACGTTGATATGAAAAAGCATTCAAAAACTCTCATTGAAATGTAGATAATAATTCTGCATGGACGATTGGAATGTTAGAAATTTAGACCGAGCTGAATACTAGAAAACTTCGGCAGAAATTAATATGCCCTATCAGCTGCATCCTGGATATCCTTGCTGTCAGTCAGTAGTTTTGGCATGCTTCTCTCGACTTTTAATTCTTTTTGCATGGCAATAAATTGTTGCTTTAAAAATTGTTTTATCAATCAACAAAGGTTGGGAAAGTGATAAAGGAAATTGTGACAACACAGTAGATATTTTTCATTGTAGTTTCTCTTTCAGCTCTAAAAAGACCATTTTGTGATCATCAACAAGCTCTTATAGGATTCAATAACGACTGGGTCATAATTGAAAACGTTTTTAATAGCCGGCGTTGTTAGACTAACTGAAAGATCATCAGACTTTGTCCCACAGTTCCACTATCACAATTTATATGCGTTCAGTGTCGAGAAACGAAAATCAAAGCATTCTAAACAAAAGTTGCAGTGTTACCCTCCTATATTTTAACCTGAAAAAATTGAAGGTAGAATTACCTAGAAATTTCATTTTGAAGTTAGTTTTTCGGTGAAAATACCTGCAAATTGTAGTTAAGTAGTAGGCAAAGTTACCCGGAATTTGACCTGCAAAAATTTTTCTAGGCAATTCATCCTGCAAAACTTTCATGCTATTGGCAGATAAAATTCGAGGTACATTGCCTACAACCTGTCTACTTACTGCATGCAAAAATAAGTTTTTAGGAAATTCTACCTGAAATTTTAAAATGCAATGCAGGTAGAACAACCAAGAAAATATTTTGCAGGTAAAATTCTAGGTGGGTAAAACTGCAGTTTCTAGGTAGATTGCAGAAAAAGTTACATAAAATTGCAGGTAATTGAGATTGCTTCCAGCTGTAGTTGCAAGTGCAGTCTAGGTAAGTTGCATTAGAACAATTTGCTTGTATATTCTAGGTAAAATTACCTGCAATTTATAATCAATTTGACTGCATATTTTTAAGAGTGAAGAATCTATTGTTACCCACGTTGCCCGGCTATATTAGTAATCATACGGTCAGGCCAAAAAAGTTTTCATTTATGAAAGTTGAAATTTTGTTCATTCTCCTACAATAATGCACAAACTACCATTGATGATCTTCTGTATCAAGGATGTATGTATGTATGTTATAGAAGACTCCACTAAAAAAATGCAAAATTATTTCCTCCAACACGGATGTGAACACCCCCCCCCCCAATCTCGGTAGCTTTGTTTTTGAGTTAGTATCTTCTCCGTAATATCTCTGTAATTAATAAAGATTGCAAAAACTGGCGAATAAGAAAACCTGTTAAAATACTAGCAAGAGCAAAATCCAAAATCTGATATGCAAAAATAGGATCTAGAAAGCAGCAAAAAACTTGTTTTCATTTATGGTTGTGTTTGATCTTATGTATGATACCGCAAACTGATACAATTTTTTCCTAAAACATGGATGGGATCTTTTCCTTTTGGGCCCCCAGTACGTTATACTCCCCCCCCCCCCAGTTACACGTTGCACGTGCCGTTAAATAGTAAATCATTATATGAAAATATGGCACGTGCGTCCGGTGGGGGGAGGGGTTGCAAATAAAATGCAACCACTAAGCTGGGGGGGCACAAACGGAAAAGATCACACGGCTTAAATTTCAAGAATGCTTGAGTTTCTGCCGAAACAGAATAGATTCCATTTTTCTGAAAGTAAATCACACTAATTATTTGTTAGAAACCATGATAAAAAACTAACGCAATATTAAGCTTAAAACAGACAATATCAAATCTAAGCCTGTGTGTCAATTTGAATATTTTATTGTGCTGAGCTACAAAATATTCCTCCTGCAGAAATAATTTTTTTTGTTCGTATTTTTCTTGGCAGATATCAATGAAACCTTTGTGGTGACGTCTTAACAAAGAGACGTTCTAAAATGTAGAAGTTTCAACGAATGTGATTGGTTGAGAAATTTAACATACTGTACCTTTATACGTTCAATTAGCCTAAATTGGACATAGCCTAATGCTGGATTATAATTTTTACCGCATCTGGCCATGCCTCAGCGGCCCGCGGGACTTGATATGAATCTATCACAACCGAACGTGAGACCAGTTCCCCCCCCCAAAAAAAAACTTCAATTTTTATCTTTCGGCTTATTGCGATTTCTAAGCAAATTTACGTTAACATTCATATCCTATTTTAAAACATGGAGAATTTGTTGACCAATCAGCCAATCAGAAAGCTATATTCCCATTTTCACAATTGTTATTGGCCAGCAATAAAATGTCTATATTTTGGTACTTCTGCCATTTTCAATAGCACCGATTTTTGTTAATAACTTTAATTTCCGCGAACTCACCAACATCGTGATTATATCCTGCTAAGCGGTTGAACACAATTGGGCAGTACTGCCTGTCAAAAGGGAATCGGCTAACATCAAAACTACAAGAGAGTTTCACTGTTAAGAACTGATACAGACTGTAAATGTATCCCTCGTGTAGAACACCTTGGTCGTTGTATGTTTCATAGATAACGTCTATCGAGTCCCGCAGAACTAAAACAAAAAAAGAATTCAATGAACAAAATAATTGCAACATGACTCCACTAGGGTAAGAATTTTCCCGAGTAGCGCGTTTTTATTTTGTCGGATCCATATTAGAAATCGAATATATCAAGAGCCGTAACACGGGTAAATAAACAATAAACTACAAATTGTCTTCATGTTAAGCATTTAGCAGTGATTGTGACCTTGATGCAATCATTAAAAGGATCTTTTCCTTTTGTGCCCCCCCCCCCTCCAGCTTAGTGCGTGCATATTATTTGCACCCCCCCGACCCATGTGCCATCTTACATAATGATTTACCATGTAATGACACGTGCTCTGTAACGGGGGGGGGGGGGGGGAGGGGGGCGCATAACCTAATGGGGGGAGGGGCATAACTCACTGGGGGGCATAAACGGAAAATATCCCATTAAAAAAAACATGTTTTCGCTGTGATGATGGAGCTACAAGTACTTGCCGCGACCCTCGCCGCGATAGAAAACATAGATCTCGTGATTATCTAAACATTGCGTTATATATTATGGCTTTCAATCAGATGTTTTAACTCTTCTTATTCTTATCGAGAAGCTGATTGACATTGCATGGCGCTGCAATTAAATTCTAACAAACCGCAGCAGCTAAGCGTGCCTCAAAAAATTTGATTAATTTTTTTTTAAAAAAAACAGAAAGCATCCAGTAATAATCGATATTGGGTCAAATTCTGTCTTTTTTGTACTCGTATACCACATGAAGAAGAAATAGCAACGGACTTGAAGTCGATAAAAAAATCAGAAAAATTTGAAACCAAGAAAAATGTGATCTTAATAAAAACCGCTTTTAATGGAACATCGGACCACCAAGCACCAAAATTACGTAATGGAAAAACCCATTAACGCAAAACTGATACTATTTCGGTGGTGTAGATATATGGACAAGAAAACTACAATAGAATTGGACTGTTCAAACTAAAAAAAAATAACAAAAGAAAAAATGAAATATAAGTTTACATAAGAAGTATTTAAAAGAACAAAGGGACATGAAATGCATAAACAAAACTACGGTACAAATGAACTGTCCCTAAAATTGTTTTAAAAAACGAAAAAAGAACAAAGTCGCACAACAAATAGCAGCAAAAACAACATTTCAACCGAGTTGAATGACACGAACCAGAAAAAGAAGAATATACAAACTCATCCGAAGAGAACTCAACCATTAAAAAGAAACAAAAACAAATAAACCGAATTCTCGGAAACACTGGAAAAAATCTCCATTCAGAGTGAAAAAAATATATACGCAAAAATAAGTAACAGAAACGAAAAAAGGCAGAGACAACGAACGACATGACTAAACCAAAATTCACGGTAACAGCAAAACAAATTGACCGTGAGCGTATGCTAAACGTTTTTATAGTGACACCGTGCTAGTCTCGGGAAGCCCCATTTTAATCTCACCATTAAAATCATTTAGCTTTTAAGCTAAAGGCCAAACAACTTTTCTGGACATACGCCAAGCGAGCGAGAATTTGTAGATTTTAATCTCGGACCGAGAAAGCTTTTGATCAAAGCAACACATATAAAAAGTTTACAACTCTCTCAAGTTTTGAAGGTTTCTGAAAATGAAAAATTAACGCTATAGCTGTCCTCTATAGATCTGAAAAACTCTATCGGACGAAAAGAATTACAACAAAATCTCACAAGAGCAAGAAACCACCCGAGGCTTGTAGAGCAGTACTGCTCATTGGAAAGCCTCCCAAACATAAACCCTAAATTGTACACGCTGTCATTCAGTTTTGTATTTGTTTGGCAAATTAAATTCAATTCAATTCAATTCAAAGAAAAGGAAAGATTATCCTTACGTAACAAGCTTTTTGAACAAAGTTAGAAAAGACCAGCTATAAAGGGTCGGCCGATAAAACAAAGTTGTTCTTGTTCAGCATAGACTGGATCGAGTAAAGAACAAACGAAAAGAGCAAACGTTCAAAGACCGTAAAAATGGCTGCAATTCTCGGATCAGCCACGCCCAAGAAAACTAGAGAATCTTTCTTTCAGTCAGTACAATTTTTTATAAAATTTAGCCCGAACCCATCGGCCGCACCAGACCACTACGACAATCACTCGAAATAACCACAAAAAGATCCGAGCGTCAGGTCTACACACAGGGAGATCATATAACTGGTATGCTAGTACTTTTGATCTTGCTGCGACCATATGGCAAATTGAAGATGACGCCAATCAACTGAATCAAGAAATTTAAACAAAGCAGTACAGAAAGGCATTATAAATGAGCTATATATCGGAGTTCTTCTCGTCATTTTAGATCTTTCTTCGCCCCTTTTGTATCTTGATTTCTCAGGTAAAATCTTCATACCTATCGGCGGGTCCCAGAATGTCCCCTTTTGCGCCATAATAAGTTTGGTCCCGTTGTACATATTCGGATCCCATTTTGCAAACTCAGAATGATAAAAATGGTAAATGAACATCTTTAGAATTATGGTTCCTCTCCGTTCGTCAACCTCCAATATTTGGAACAAGTCTCCGAATAAGTAGACAGTGTTATTTGTCAGCTGAGCTGGTGGGTGAAAATTTTGGAAGTTGCTTGTCAAGTTACTCCAAAGTTGGTTCATTTCTTCTACCCCATTAGGTGCAAATACTTGGTTATAACAAGTTAATAATACGACTAGAAACTGATGAATGCACATCTTTATCTGAATTTCCTTTTTGTATAAATTATAGTCCCCCAATACAACAATAAAAAGGAAAACAGTTTTGGAAATTTCTCGAACTTTAGCAATAAGTAGTTGATAGAGAAAAAAATATTTGTCTGAAAAAGACCAATACAACCCTAATTTTTTTCAACTTTCCAATGTTTCTAGTTTCCAATGTATCTAGAAAAATCATTCCAATGCAAAAAAAAATCGACAAAAGTTCAGACTTGATGAAAAACTGAAAGATCAATTTCAATGTGTAAATAATGAATAAAGCACCCACAATTTTTTTCCAATATACTCGATTATTTGGTGGGCAAACAAAAGAACGTTTTCCCTAGGGCTATTAATTTTGTAATCGCAGTTTATTTCTTCGATAAATTAAGGCAGCAAAAAAGTAGGGGGACCTCTCTATTTCAAGTTCGTTATTTTGTTTGCTTAAAATAATTAAATGAATCAAATATTTACTATTTCAAAACCTTCAAATCCATTTGATTCTGAATTGAACGTTGAATGCACATTTAAATTTTTGTTTTTTCTATAATACTTAGATAATTTTTATGGGATATACATTTTCAAATTAAATATAAACTCCTAGGAAAAACATTAAACTGCTTTTTTAAATGAGGGTACTACTAGCGCTGCTTTATGCAGTTTTTATCCAAAAAATTATTAGAAAAAAAGTTTGTCAAAGTTATGCATCGGAAAATAATGTCTTGGAGAAAAAGGGAGGAAAATGATTGTCTGATTTGTCATATAAACAAAATTTGTCTTTAAAATGAAACCATGTTCTTGGCATTCTTCATCTGATTTCTTTGTACTGAAATGTTGATAACTAAAAGTTGCAAGAAGTACTCCGCTTTTTGTTCAAAAATGAAATTTGAGTCAGAAAATTTAAACAAAGGTTAAATAATAGAAATTTTTTGCAAACCTGAACCCAAATTAAGAAATACTTCGACAAGAAACATACGAAAACATTGTAAACTGACATTAGTTTGATATATCAGAATAGCATCAACATCATCAACGTATGTACAAACTTGCATTATATTACACGGTCGATTAGGCAGCTTACTATAGATTTAGTGGTATAAAAAGTGAACCATGATATGGCTCTACATACACTATAGTACCGAAAAGCTACGTACAGCAAGATAATTTTTAAAAGGCGGCACAGAAATCAAATAATACAAGATTTTGAGTTCAAGTTAGTTCTTTAGTAGCGGAAAGTTACGCTTTTAATTTATCTAATATTTCGTAGACAGTATATGAAGTTTTCAGACAAATCTTTGACATCTGATTCAAATTTTCGACAATTTTTCCTCTCATTTTTCCTAAGCAACTCTCGTCTTTCGTAATTCTTGCTCCACAATTGCCCATATATTTTCAATTGGATTCAGATTGGGATTACTTACCGACCATTCCAGTAACTCCCGCTCCTCTTCTTTGAAAAATTTGAAGACAGCCTTTGCTTTGCACAGAGGCATCATCTTGTTCAAAAATCAGGTTTTTTCGTAAGTTTGCAAGCCAACTATGTAAATTTGTTCCAAAGTTTCCAAGCCGACTAGGCTTGTCTGAACATCTAACAAAAAGTTTCCACTCATCTGATGTTTTGCACCCCACGAGATAAGCGAGTGCTTATTAAAACCCAAAACGTTGCCAATAAATTTTGTTTCATGTCTCCGAACAACTTGAGCAATTCCTTCAATAGAGAAGTCCTGAGCCTGTTATACTTTTAATGTAGTTTGTATGCATACTGTGTACTAGATCTTGCTTTTAAGCTGAGTTGGTCTCCTTTTCTGACTATCAAAATTGAACTTTTTCAGTCGCAACAGCGTGGCAAACAGTATATTAACAAAGCAGCGTAAACTTTTTTTTCTTTGTCAGTGGAGATGAGAAAGAAAAAGCGTTTAGAACTTAAAAATTTCACGCCTTTATTCACGCAGCAGCAAGAATCAATCGTTTTGAGCTAAAGTAACCTTAGAGCTGTCGTACAGATTTGCAATCTGTAGATTTGAATTGTTTCGTAGCGCCAATTAGCGTTCTTTACTTCGGCCAAATTAAGAGTGAATTGGCGGAGCGAATTCAGGCTTTATTTTGTTATTCAAATATGGACTATTTGAGTTACAAAGTTTAGGCTGATTTGGCGGAGCAAAATCACGTTTGACTAGTTATCGGGTATTTCGCTTAACGAAAGATACCAAATTTTAGATGCGTCTGAATTTAGACTTTGGCGAATTGAAATCTAGTTAAGAGAGAGAGTCAACTATTTTGAATTACAAAATTGAGAAGAATGAAATTAGGCAAGATTAACAAAACTGATTCACAATTTGTTCACAAGATAACATTACTAAATTGCGGCAACTTACAATCACGAGACAAGGTGAACAGACAAAAGATCATGCATAGGATATAAACAAATTAACAAGTATGAAATCATAGGATTTGATCTTCAAAAATAAACTGAATAAATGAACAAATTAAAATAGGGAAATTGAACTAAATTAAGTTAAACAGAAATTGAACTAAATTGGTTACACCAAATTAATGAACTCAAATTAAAAATGTACTATTGTACCACATTTCCCCCTTGGCGGAAATAAATAACATGTTATTTATCAGAAAATTAGTAATCAATATGCACTTGTTAAATAATTAATAGTGTAATGTTTTAATCAGAGTATTGAATGATCAGTTTTACTCATTAATCGCTTTCGCTTTCATAATATCTCTCCGCTTCGCCAACTGTCATAGACAACTCTGGTTCCTCGTAATTCGGAGAGACGTAGAATTGCGTGGGATAGGAAATTGTTGGGGAGCATGGGCCGACTGTGAAGTTTGACTCCTCTTGATTGGATTGTGCTGCAGCAGTTTGTATTGCAGAGATTATGGACTTGTTTTCGATTTGTTGTTTTTTAATGTTTTGCCGTCTCTTCTGTTTTCCAATTGCTGCAGTACTTGGTGTTGTGGGAGGGCATGATTGAATTGGAGTCACAGATTCATCCGATTCTGTGGTCGATATGGCAGAACGTTTTCTCTTTGAAGGAATTAGCGCTGCAGATGCTTTCGTGGCTGCTTTTCTCTTCGGTCTGCTTGGTGGCTCCGCGATAATGATGCTTGAAGTCGGTAATTCCATTGGCACTGCGAGATCGTTATTTGACTCTGTGGTTTGATTTCGCGGCGCCGTTGTCTGTTGTTTCTTTGGCTTGGTCGGCATTCTTACTCGGAGAGCGCGGGTAACATTAGAGTGAATGGACGACACTGTGCTGACGTCATCTGCCACTTTTCTGTGTTTCATTTTCTTTCCACCTTCTAACTTTTTTCTTAATTCCTTTGCATGGTGGTGAATGATTTCCTCCGTTGTTTTTCCCGTGGGGAGTTTTGGGCGTCTATTTGCATATATTTGCAAACCTGTGTTTCGTTCCGCCTTTGTGCCGAACTTTGCGAGGTCAGAATTCCTTATTGTAACCTCTCTCTTGCCCGGTTCTTTGATTACTGAGGTGTTTTCGGTTGTTTTAATGACTGACCATCCTGGTGCAAGTACGTCATATAGACCGTCGAGACTTTTCTTTGATCGTTTTATTTGTGGTCTCTTTTTTGCCAATTTGAGCTCCAGTGACGATTCTGTTCTTGGTATCGGTTGGCCAACATCTGGATGAGAAATTAATCTCAATTCTTTGTTTGGGTCGTCCCTCTGTCTTTTCATTGCCTCTTTGCCCAGTTTGTCCTTGTTTATTTCCATTTCGATGTCGCTTCGCTCATCATTGTTCCAATTTTCGTCGGTGATGAGCTGGTCCCATTTGACAGTCTCCAAATCTAAATATTTGTTAAGAATATTTTTGTAAGTTAAACTTTTTGAATCGGGATTAGTCGTTATATTGCTTAATGGTGTATTCGCTTTTCTGCCAAAATGTGCCTCAAAAGGTGATATTCCAATAGTCTTTTGACGACATATTCGTAACTGATAAATTATTGAATTTATTGATGCTTTCATATTAAATTGATTTTGCGCCGCCGTTTTAATACAGGCTAAGCGATTCTTGATTGTTTGAATGAGTCTTTCAACCAAACCAATAGCTCTGTGGTCGTGTATTGGCGCCTCGATTAGCTGTATGTTAATTTGATTACAAAATGTTTTAATTCGATGCCCCGTTTGACATCTAGCCTGATCCAATCTAATCGCGCGGGGTATACCGTGTAGCAAAACATATTCTTGAAGAAACTTTAAAATATTATCTGCATTGGCTCTATCAAATACTTTTGCTGTTGGGAATTTCGAAAATCGATCAATACATGCAAGAAAAGAAATCTCTTGATTTTTCTCATTATAAATGGGTCCTCCAAAATCAATTTGAATCTCTTCATTAGGAACTTTACATAGCTTTAATGGTGCCCATTTATTTGCTGGTATAATAGGTTTTAAATTTTTACCAATTTTGACACATGGGTTGCACTTTGCTGTCTTGGTGGCAATATCCCTGTGCATGTATGGCCACCACGCGTGTGTTGCCATATCCGTCATTCCCCATGTGCCAGGGTGAGTTGCGTGGATTGCGTCTACATACGCATCCTTGATAGCATGTGGGAGTGCAATTCTGTCGTCTATGCAGACACACCCATTCTTCACGTGTAAGTCCTTCCAGAAGGAATGAATGTAGGGTGAAATTCGTCTACATCTATCTTCATTGTCCGTCAAAATGCAGTCGCGAATCTCTTTCAAGATCGCGTCCTTGGTCGTCAGGCTGGCCATGAGAGAACTTGAGAAGATCTTTGAGAGCGCGAAGTTGAAAGAATCCATGTACAAATCGTCTACTGAAGGCGAAGTGGCTGTTGTATCTGTAGTAGGTGTAATGGGGGTCACAGGTGCAGCTTGAACAGTAGAAGGCCCCGCCTCTGCAAATCTGACTCTCGAAGGGGTCGATTGTTTAACAGTCATCAGCGTGTCGTCGTCAGAAGGTGATTGAGACATCATATAGACGTTCTTGAATTTTGTTGCGATGCGTTGAAAGTGATTCAAATTAGAGTGTGACTGTTCGGTGGGTCGGTTTAAGGCAAAAAGCGAGTGAGGAATGTTAGTTGTGTCGATTTTGGGGATGGAATTTAAATTATTTATCGTTAATTCGCTAATTGAGTCGTCAATTTGCGTGCTTGTAGAATGTTCTGGATTTCGCGGTGCGAAATCACTACTTAAGTTATTAGTGGAATTTGGATTATTTACGACGCAATTTGTAGATTGATTTCGCGCTGCGAAATCGACGTAATTTTCAGCATTTAATAAGAAGCGTTTCGCGCTACGTTTAATTATATCCAATTTAGCTACAATAAATTGCTCGTCGTATGTGGATATATTAGCAGCTTGTTGATGCGGGTCGCGAGATATATAATCCACTAATCCCATTTTTGTTCCCGGAAGGTGATCAATCGAGAATTCAAATGGTAGTAAACGATCTATCCATCGTGTCAGTCTACTATTATATGATTTATTGGATCTGTTTTCTCTCATAATAGAGAGAAGGGCTCTATGGTCAGTTATCACAGTAAAGGGTTTGCCGTATAAATAATACTTAAAGTGTTCCACTGACCAAACAACACCCAGAAGTTCTAGTTCGTTTATGCTATATATGTCTTCAACAGAGTTAAAAAATCGCGACGCGAATGCTACAGTATGCCACCCATTAGGTGTTCGTTGTTCCAATGCACATCCCAATCGTTTACGCGAGGCGTCACATTTAATTCGCGTTTCTAAATCCGGGTTGAAATGTTTACTTTCAGTGGTTTCCGTAATTTGTTCTTTTATTAAAGAAAACTGTTTATCGTGCTCTTCCGTCCAGAGAAATTTCGAATTTTTCTTAAGCAATGGTCGGAGGGGGTAACATAATTGTAACAAATTCGGAATAAATTTTCCAAGATGGTGTACAGATCCCATAAAAGAGCGAAGTTTTTTAAGATTAGTAGGTGCCGATAATTTTCCAATTGCATCTGTTTTATTTGAAAGTGGGGTTACACCAGATTGTGTAATATTATGACCGAGCCATTCAATCGTCTCTTTTGCGAAATGACATTTTGCCAGATTTATGCGTAAATTTTCCTGATCCAGTTTTATTAAACATTTTCGTACTAAGTGGAGATGTTTTTCGATTCCACCTCTACTAACGATGAAAATGTCATCTAGGAAACAGAAAGTATTTTCTAAACCGGCAAGAGTACAATCAATAGCTTTTTGGAACTCCGCCGGCATGTCCGTCAGCCCGTAAAATCCAGTTTTAAATCGATATGTGCCAGTCATATCACCACTGACTATGTTGAAGTTACAATGGCGGGCCGTATCACTGTGTAGCTTTAATTGACTGTAAGCGTATTGCAAATCAAGAGTTGTGAAATAAGCGGTCTCCTGCGGCGCCGTTGACAGTGTTTGTGAAATCGTTTGAATTAGCGAATCGATATTAGGCATTTGATACTTGTTTTTATGAATAGCTTTGCTTAGGATTTTTGAATCACGTGCTATTTTGATTGACTTGTCCTTTTTTACCGTAATGACAATCGGAGATATGAAAAATTGATCTGAACAGTTGTTTAACTTTTCGATATGTCCTTCGTTTAACAGTTTTTCTAATTCAATTTTCACTTTCGGTTGGAGGTGAATGGGTACTTTTCGTCCTTTTTGATGTATTACTCGATAATTTTTGTGAAATTTTGAATTGACCGTGTGGTTTTTTGATTTCCCAATTCGGGAGATCAAATCAGGAAATTCCTTTGCCATTGATTTCTTGATTGCACAAGGTGGATCTATATTATTAACTTCAGATTGCGGGCAAGGCTTCTGAGAAATTGTAATACCTAACTGGTCAAAAAGGTCCCGTCCTAATATTGGTCTAAATCCATCGGATACAACTGTTATTTTTGCCTTCTGTATACTCCAATCATTGCATTTTACCGGCGTTTTCAAAGTGCCAAGAGGTTGGACGATATCATTCGAAAATGACTTCAATTCCAATGGTCTTTTCTCCGACCATTGTGATTGAGCACAATTGAACGTTATTTCTCTTTCGAGTGACATATTAATAATGGTACAACCACTACCAGAGTCTAGAAGTAAATCACAGTTTCTGTTTCCAATTGTTAATGTTAAATTTTTCAGTGTCAAATTTGGGGAGCACGTATTTTCAACAGTGGCGACGTAATTATCATCCGAAGAATCATAGTCTGAATTGATTTGCTCATTATAATTGATATAATTGACGTTTAGACTTTCCTGGCTAGAATTTGGATTAGATGTTTCTGTCGTATCTATATTGTTAATGCGATTAGTTTGTTGAGTGTTTCTTGTAGAATTAAGTCTTCGACGACAAACTTTAGCGAAATGGTTTTGCAAACCACAGTGATTACATTTCTTACCCATTGCGGGGCAAACCTGACGATGTGTAGGTGTCCAGACTTGACCACAACCACGGCATTGTCCAATGGATGCACAGTTTGTGACTGTTCTGCTTGATTGAGGTCCTCGTACTCCCGCGCCGCGAAATCGATTGAATTGGTGTACTGTGTTTACCGTACTGCCAGTTGCTCCGTTATTGGATGAAATTCTTTGCTGATTCTGATTACCCATTTCCATGCTTACTGCAATGCTGAGTGCCCTCTCTGGTTCAACTGTGTCCCTTAGAAGTTCCCGCTGAATGTCATCGTCTAGCATGTTAGTGATGAAAATGTCCCTGATGATGGCTTCTTCACGGTTTTCAAAGTCACAATTTTCAGCCAGTTCTTTTAAGATGCTGTGGAATTGCTCTACAGTTTCGCCCTTCTTTTGCTTCCGAGAGAAGAACACAAATCTATCGAATGTGATGTTTCTTGGGCGAATAAAGGCAATCTCCATCATTTCCCAGAGTTTTAGGGTAGTAAAATCGTAAATGTTGTCGTGCGGGAATTTTTGTGTTAATAGTCGTCTTCCTTCAGTACCAATACTTGATCACACAAATTCCAAGGACGCTCCCCACATAGTGTTCCCGCTTCGGTTATTTTTTGACACTTTAGTTCCCATTGTAGCTTCAGCTGGTTGTTTCTTACTCTGCGTTCTCTTTCTGCTTCCTCGGTTGTGTCGTCAATCGGCATTTCGTACTTCGGTTCCACTGTCAGGCGAACTGTCGATCATTTGGGTTGAAGCAATGTGTCTATAGTTATGTTCTCACGAGCGAGAATCGCTAGTTTTAATTGAATTCTCCATTTCTCCCATCTGATTGGTGGGTCTGAGGTTGGTCGTTCCCAAAATGGCTCTATCGACAGCGATGTTTTTCTCGATTCTCGAGCTGGCTGCGCCATGTCGTACAGATTTGGAATCTGTAGATTTGAATTGTTTCGTAGCGCCAATTAGCGTTCTTTACTTCGGCCAATTTAAGAGTGAATTGGCGGAGCGAATTCCATCTTTATTTTGTTATTCAAATATTGACTATTTGAGTTACAAAGTTTGGGCTGATTTGGCGGAGCGAAATCACGTTTGACTAGTTATCGGGTATTTCGCTTAACGAAAGATACCAAATTTTAGATGCGTCTGAATTTAGACTTTGGCGAATTGAAATCTAGTTAAGAGAGAGAGTCAACTATTTTGAATTATGAAATTGAGAAGAATGAAATTAGGCAAGATTAACAAAACTGATTCACAATTTGTTCACAAGATAACATTACTAAATTGCGGCAACTTACAATCACGAGACAAGGTGAACAGACAAAAGATCATGCATAGGATATAAACAAATTAACAAGTATGAAATCATAGGATTTGATCTTCAAAATTAAACTGAATAAATGAACAAATTAAAATAGGGAAATTGAACTAAATTAAGTTAAACAGAAATTGAACTAAATTGGTTACACCAAATTAATGAACTCAAACTAAAAATGTACTATTGTACCACAAGAGCATAGAAATTGTGCTGTATGCAGTTTTTTGGTACTATGGTGTATCTAGTCGCAACAATTAAGCATCAACCTATATCTTTAAAAGACGCAAAGTATTAATTTTGAGCTTTTCTCCCTAATCATTTGGGTTAGGTTCTAGGCACCAGATTTTCTTCTCAAGCATTGAAAGTTATCCATGCAGGTTGAGGACCCAGACAAATTCGGATCAGACCATCCCAGACTCCTATCAGACTCACGTGAGCTCAAATCTGCTCTCTGATCAGACTAAATTGCGTTCTGCATGCATGATCAAACTAACCGTTTGCTCAGGTCGCCTCTCACATTAAATTTTTGAACCAAAATTGCACAGATGTGTACTTGACTGAGCTAGAACAGAGGTCGATTAGGTGTGAAACCTAAAACTGTATAGAATGTGACTAACAGAGCTGTTGCTGCTAGACAATTGAGGGACATACCAAATATTAAACTAAACAAAGTGAACAAAGTAAACAACATAACAATTATTAAAGTAAACGGCTGGAATGAACTCTTTGCCAAGAAGTTTTTTGTTTCTGGTATAGATTAAATTACAATACCGTTCAATTCATTAAAAATAACAAATAATCATTGATAGCAAAATGTTACGGATAGAAATATAAACAATTTCTTTTATAATTTCGAAGTAAATATGAAATGTTTATACTTATTTGGCTTCGAGGAGATCAGTTTGCAAATTATCATGTATCATTTGAAATATGAAATCTGTAATTTTTGAAGGAACGTAAAACGTTTTTTTTTTTGTTTGTGGCAAGATAAAAATAACGTAAACTGCTATGGCTCAGTGGTCTTATCAAAAAGAACCAAGAATAGTTATCGAATAACTATTCCGCATTGTGTATCTATATTTTGGAGATTGCTTGCGGGAATATCTTTAAACACGATGCATCATGAGGAGGAAATTCATTGTTGGTCTAAAATTTTTAATGTTTTAGTTATTATTGACGTTTATAACTCATTATCAATCTTCGCGGAATAAGTAATAATAATAATAATAATAATAATAATAATAATAATAATAATAATAATAATAATAATAATAATAATAATAATAATAATAATAATAATAATAATAATAATAATAATAATAATAATAATAATAATAATAATAATAATAATAATAATAATAATAATAATAATAATAATAATAATAATAATAATAATAATAATAATAATAATAATAATAATAATAATAATTGAATTCGTCTTGAAAAATTGAAATTACAAAAATTAACATCGATAGGTATATACATAGTCAAGACTGGACTAGCCGGAAAGCCTGCTAAAGGCTTGTTGAAGGCAGCCCAAGAGCATTTGATTCAATTTTAATTATCACAAAAGTTAAGCATTATTATTAAAGTTAACATGAAAATTGAACAAAATATGAAACATCATGAGCATGAAGATAAACAGAGAAACTAAAAATAAAACGAGAAAAAAACAGATTAAGGTTAAATAAATTCTATTTCAACGATGCAGTCCCGGAAAGCCTCAAGCCCGCGAGAGACACCTCCCAGCGCAATGAGGATGAGTAGTCTAAGTACAGTTCTTGAATGATAAGAATGACTTTCGAGTGCTCATTAAAGGCCCTACAACAGTAGTTAGTTCCACACCTTGAGCACTGAAAGGCATCTCACACAAGCAAGAAGCTGTCCAGGACCGCAAAATCACAACAATATGATAGAGGCAATTTGATACCACTTGGATTAGTTCTTGTTTAAAGATAATATTTGGCAGCTCTAGGTTCCCTATTAAGAAATTATCACGGAAGTCGTGTAAATATGCGTTTTTTGAAATTTAACTTTTAAAGCTTGTCTGGATTTCTATGTTTGCTTTTTTCAACAGGTTCGCAAGACAAATTGTCCTAAATTCTACAGAGAGTTGTTTCGCTTTACATTTGTTTATTGGCAGAGAGTTGATCCCGCTTGATTTTGCGCTGGTTACATAGCACTTTCCATATTGTGAGATTTCTTTTTTATTAACCACTCGTTTGAACAGCTCGTATATGTGTAATTCAAACACCGATGCAATTTTTGATTTCTCCAGTTTATTAGAAATGCTGTCGCGATACCTTTTACGAAAAGCTATTCTAAACAACCGTTTTTGACTTTGTGAACTACATAGAGATTGCTTTTCTTCACGCAACCATATATAAGAATCCCATATTGCAAGACAGACCGGTTGTACATACGTTTTATAATAATTTATAAGCCGATTAATTGTCAATACGTCGCGCAACTTGTAGACAATTGCGCAGAATTTATTCATCTTTTTCCGTGTATTTTCCATATATAAGTGACAGAACAAAAAAATTGTTTGCCAATTACTCTTAAATTCTCAATTGTAGCTGCTGCAATTGTTTTTCAGAGTCTCTTTCAAGGCCTTGTTCAATTTAACAACAGTCGAGAGATTGTTTTCATGTTTTAGAAAAAGTTTGTTAGTCCATTTGCGATACCAAATGTATGTTTCGTTACAGCTATTTTCCTTAACAACACTAGTATTTCCAATGGAACACTAGCTTCAAAAAGTTTGCTGCGTTTAACAATTTTGAACTTGAATCCACCAAAGATCAGACTGAACTCCGTTCCTGAGCTTTCCCTCTACTCTATAGTTTCAAACGCAATGCAGAGAGTGGTGTGCACCCGATTGACTCTGAACAGAAATCGATTCGCTCTGACACCTCAACCTGGCTAAATATGCCTCGAGGACCTGTTTCTGCTATGATTAAGGTGATGTGACAGACATCTCATTGACATATGTTAAAATTAAGCAACTACACCGGCTTTGTTGAAATCTCAGCCAGAAGGTTTTTCGTTCTGGTATAAGTTAGTAGTATGAGATACATACGCGAAGATGGGGGGGAGAGAGATCATTTGAGATTGTTTTGGTCGAGTGAGATCCCTGATCCCGTAGATGAGCTCCCTCAGACCATGCCAGGAGATCTTTCATACTAAGAAAGTAATAATTGTGTTACATTTATTTGTCTGGAACGCTTATTGTTGGCAAAAGTTTCGCGCAATTGGAATGCAATTCTAGTTTGTGTTATAACAAATTTTGTTGCTGATTTCAGGTTCACAGTTAGAAGTTCGCGTTGCCTTGTCAGATTACGAACGAATAATATGGTCAACACGGGATTGGCATTTTGAGTTTTTGTGAAGACGTTCAAAAAAATTGTCCACTTTGTTAGAATGTTGATACAAAACACTGTGATTTTAGAAATTGTAGCTTTTGTTTAAAAAATCTGGTTTCTTAAAAAAACAAATATCGCTTTGCTGTGATCAAATAAATTCTTGGATCCAGTTTTTTTCCTTTAACTATTTTCCTACAACTCACTTTCCGCTAGTGACAGGAGATCTCTTAAGTGGGTTACTATATTTTTGCATGGCTTGTCTTGGAACAGTTGAGCTCGTCTTTGCTCTTTTCTAACAGAAAAATTTATTCCAATTAAACTGCGGTTTTGTTAGCAAGATTTTAGGCCAAAAAGAAAAGGAAAACAGAATCAGCAAAAGCTCTACTGTAAAAAATTAGAGGATTTGGCAACTTTTCTACGTTCAAAAATTTGGGATATTGAAAAACCAATTGATGATATTGTCTACCCTCATCACTCTTTCTAATAGCAGGAACACAAAAACAAGAAATGTTGTGCTAAAAGGAAAGCACAGTCGTATTTCTATTGACTCTGCCAGCCATGCAATTAGCTGTTGATTGAATTTAATTACATAACGAATAGTAATCAGTGGACATGGACTAAATTCAATAAATGACAAAACAGAATGTGCTGGGAAAACAAGAGTTTCTCCACAACACTAAGGAACTGGTGATGCTGAGGAAACATCTATCGTTTTCTGATTATTTCCAAAAGTTCCATGTCAAAAAAAAAGAAAAGAATGAACATACTTACTTTACGTATTCCCAAGTGGTCAGTTCCACTTCAAATACCTCTGGAGGATGAGAAAACTCCCTGGTGAATTTGAAATTTTAACCAGTGAAGGCAACTTAGAGTCTACTGTCTTTTTTGGAACTTTTTATGGTATGCAGGCAAAATATAAATTGACTAAGAAAAATCGACAAAAATACTAGTTATATTGCTTATGAATTCTTTTGGATTGAAAGTGTGGCTAACAATATAGCACCCTAAATTATAAAATTGATGAATGTTAAGTCATTATTGCAAAAAGCCTCCTTTCGAAGCAGTTTTAAAGAAAGCCAGTTTGATTCCTCTATTGGAGGGGGGTGCCAATGCTTGTTTTTGATGAAAAATCAAGAATTGAGTTAGTTTTTTTAAGTCTCAGCCCCCTGGGTTTCGAACCTGCCATTGGTTAATTTAACTGAAATCATAGTAGCACAATATAGCACCCTAAATTATAAAATTGATGAATGTTAAGTCATTATTGCAAAAAGCCTCCTTTCGAAGCAGTTTTAAAGAAAGCCAGTTTAATTCCTCTATTGGAGGGGGGTGCCAATGCTTGTTTTTGATGAAAAATCAAGAATTGAGTTAGTTTTTTTAAGTCTCAGCCCCCTGGGTTTCGAACCTGCCGTTGGTTAATTTAACTGAAATCATAGTAGAAATAATACCTAATTAGGATTCTTTAATCAAATTTGCGTTTTCAAAACTCGATCATGAAGGATCGAGTTGGCTTCGCTCTTCCAAAAAATATCTAACAACGATCGACGTTTCAAAGCTGATTCTGTTCACTCTTGGTGAGAAAAAGCAGAAGTTGAGTTTCAAATGCTATTGAAAAAAACTTTCAGTTCGCGTTTTTTTCTATTTACTATTTCTATAATTATTAGCAACCAACCTTCAGCACAATAGAGCGTAAAACGAACTTTTTAAACATTAATTCGGTATATTCCCTTTTTTTAGCTTGAAAATTGTCTGCGTCTATTTGACAACTCTCTTTGTAGAATTTTTTATCAAGAAACAATTTGCCACTGCTGGACAACATAGAAATATGCGAGTCATTCAAGTAAAGCATAACTTGTTTCAACAGAATAGGTCTTCCCGCACAACTGTTGTAAACAAAAGACACATAATTTTACTCAAATCATCGAAAGACATACAGCAGAACATTTTTATTGCAAAAAAAATCAGTAATTTTTTCAAATGAAATGCGTTTTGACTATTAATATTCAACTTGAATCCACAAACATCAGACGCATTTCGTTATTACGCTGTTTTTTAAATCATCATATCAAGTCCCACAATTTTTTTCATCTAATCAAGTCCCAAAATTTTCTATCCTTTAGCGATTATAGCAAATTTGACACTTGAGAGAAAAAGAGGTAGGCATGCTATAGCAAATAGTGGTCAATGTGAACAAAGGAACTGTTTCTGTGAACAAACAGCTGCTTCAGAATCATGAGAATTCAATTAGAATCCGTTATCTATGATACAAGTCTGACTAAAAGCGGCATTAAACCAGAGAACCAGAAATCATGAGAACATTGCGAATCGTTTGCTACATTTACTTTACAGAAAAACAAGGCATGCAGAAGAATTTTTACTGGTCCGCAATGTTATTTTCAATTTAAAAAGTTCAACCAAAGAAGACATTTCTGATAATCCAATGGATCGAAAAAAAGCAACTCTGTTGTCACTCTGAGAACAAACTAAATTTTTAGCAAAATATTAACTATTAGAAAAAATACAAGGCACAGACACTGACGCCGATAGCTTGAGCAGAAGAACAAATTGTAGCCATAACGCAACAAGCTATCTGCATGATGTAAAATCCAAGATGTTTTTACCAACGATATTGAAATAGAGCAATTAGTGAAAAACGGGAGGATTCAGCATCTGACTACATAATTTAGGAACTAAAATTGGGGCTGTAAATATCCTTCAAAATTACTCTATTTCGATATTCTTTATAACAGCTAAAAAAATTAAATTCTCTATATTGACAACAAGCCGCAAATAATCAAGCTGTCAAAATTCTAGTTCATTTTACGGCAGCCTACCAATAAAAGTAACCTGCCAAAGTAATTCGAAGTCTTGGGTGAGATTGATATATCAGCCGATTATTTTTGTTTACAATACTCACTCATAAAAGAAAAGAAAAACCTATCATAACAAAAAACAACAAAGAACAACAACAGCAGAAGCATGTGGTAAGGCTTGTCACAAAATAGAAAATTGCAACGCCAAGCAAAAAGACACAAAAAGGAGACGCGTTGAAAAGATTGGGTCTTCTAATGACGATGTGAGGAAACTTGACAACCTCTGTTTAAACGGCCCCCTGTCAATTGGAAACAAAAACAGATTGCAGAAGTACAGTAAATGATCCATGAAAAAATTAAATTGTATCTGGAAACAGAATCATCATTCGCCAAATACACTTCACTTCACCCGAAATTTTTGAGGCTCGAATTTTTTGTATTTGACAAATTCGAGGTCTGGTTCTTAAATTTCGAATATGTTGACAAACTTGGAAAATACTATCGCCGTTTGCTTTTTCTGCCTAAGGCATATGACTGTTTGTCAAGGTACGGGTTGAGTCCTTGAAACGAAAAAGTGCTACAAAAGCAACAGAAGCCTGTAAACTATAATCAAACACAAAGCAACCTGAAAAAGTTCGGGTTGATTATGGTACGGAGTTCCTCGTGCGTTCAAATCCCTCTAAACTCTAAAAAAACTGACGCACAGTATATTTATTGGGAAAATTTGCTGTTTCAGAAAAAAATATAGGCCTATTAAGAAGTAGAATATACAGATATTTAGAAGAAGAGTGGATTTTTTATCTAAATAAATTGGTTCTTTTTGTTAAAACTATCATTTCTCTAGTCAATCGAATAAACACTCCCTTCCTAGAGGTGAGAAAAAACGTTCCCCGGCTTGTGTCAATGACCGCAAATACAGCAAACTTACAAAAACTTAAGTTTTACATTGTTGGTTTGGTGCGGATAGCTAAGAACGAGGAAATTTTTGAGAAGGGCTTCAAAAAGTCAATATTACTGACAAGGTGTTTAAAAATGCTCTCACGCCAACATTGATTTCTCCTTGTACTCTATTATTGACCCAGATAAAGAAAAAATTGAGGGTAAACCCTATCAACCCGAAATTCAATTAGGACGAGAATCTCCCTTTGCAAAAAAAGAAGTAAACGATTTTATAACGAATTTACAAAAAAAGGTAATTTCTACAGCTTCGATGTTATCTTTGAATAAAACACACTTGATTCAGATTTTTTTTTAACCGTAAGTTTTCAGACAGTAGAGAATAGTTTCAAGTTGAATGTTTTATCGACAAAATTGAACAAATCAAAAACTAGGTTTTAGATTCTTTCAGGTTAGGTGGTTTTGATGAATATTAGCGAAATGTGTCTGGAACTAATTTCATTTAGGGTTGACAACGGGAAATATTTAGATTTTGAGACAAGGGAAATTTGAGATGGTACCACAGTTGTTGGCTACAGCCTAGAAAACTTTTGGCTAACCATTTTTTTATTCTGAGAAAATGAAAGTAAAGGTAGATTTGATATTGTCTCCGGCAAATGTGGGGGAAAAATTTTCCAAGCAAAGAGATTATTAGCAACTTCTGTTTCAAGAGCATTCCCGACGGACCAGGAACATATATTGGGTATGAAATGGACTTAATAGCAAACAAACTGATGAGAAATGATATCATCAAAGCTTTCATGGGAGATTTTCCAGCTGATCTTTGCGCTGAAAAAAAATTGATGTTCTTCAGCACAAAAATTATTGAGTATCAAAACTCTAGGCAGGCAAAAAATCTTGATTGCAAGTCCTTGGTTCAAATTGACGATTGAAAAATGTTAGCGACCGTAAGCTGAAACCGACAGGTAGAATAGATTTTTTGTAATTTGGACTAGACGAAAAATTCAGACGAATACGATTGAATCAATTTAGATAATACTACGTATCCAAACAGATTGACTGATTTTTAGGTATCGGTAAAATCATTTTGACGTTGCACTTCAGAAAGTTTGATGAGTAAATGATTGGGTCCCTAATACAAAAATCAAACATCTTCATTGCCTTATTTTTCTGGACACAAAAAACAAAGAGGAAGTAGCTTAAGGGTTTTATAAAGTGGTAGTGGACAAATTGTTCACCAGCTGCCCAAAAATGTTTTACAACAGCGGCATACGGGTAGTAGAAAACTATTTTTGACCTGGAGCAAACCAGAGTTAAGGAAGCTGTCAGCAAAAAAAATCGCCTATGCATGCGCTGAACACTATTTCGAACACAGTCAAAAACCAAACAAGAGGCTCATTAGTATTGCAAACAAGACCAAAATGAACGGATTGAATATGATCTAAACGTTCAGTTTGACAAGCTAGAATAAGTACTATTAAAAGAAAAATTGTCATTCGAAAACGTAAACAGCCAAAACAAACTTAGTCGGATTTCTTTGCCAAAGTGAAAGAATATCGGTAATATATTATCAACCGAGCAAACAAAATTTTATTGGATTTAATTGATAACCAGCTCTGCTTGAAAATTTTGATGTTTTGATGGCGTATTTTACTGAAAATAAGAACCAGTTTACAGCCATAATGGACCAATGCTTGAGTTTGAGGTTTCTGCAGACAGAAATAATTTCATTGACCTACAAATCATTTTTCTAGAAATCGAATATAAGATTGTTCATATTTTTGAAGCTGATTTAAAATGTGATGCTAGTGTTGTAAGGTACATAACGGAAAGTCTTATTTATAAATAAATTTAAAATAAGTATTAAAAAACTTTAGGCTTCGAAATTCCGTCGAATGTTACTCGACGGATTTAGGCTTGAACGCATTTCAAAAATATTTTTCAACCCTCTGGGTCAAAACTGTTCAATATTAAACATAATGTTTTCGCAGTATTTCAATGATCCTGAAAAAAATTGGTTTAGCTATTTTGATGGAGTTCTGTTTAAACCCTAAAAAGTGTTTTTTGTCAATTGTCCCTCTTTTCCTGTTCTTTTCTTTTATATGGATCTTCTGCAATGTGGTTTACATTAATTTGGTGTTGTGTTTTGAATGTTTACCGATACAAGATTCCCTTTAACGACCTGGAAAATTTAGGTATCGATTTTTTTTGGACTGTAAGAAAAGTTCGTGAACATTTTTTTGTTGTCGTGCTGAACAGTAATAATAACAATAAATTGTTTACGGGTGTCTTTACAGCAGAATAAATAGAGCACTTACACAGTTAATCAATACAAAAAAGAAGCACCAGAAAGATCGCCATTAGACCATAAGGTCCGTTTTCAGGCGTCTCATAGTCGGAAGAGAAATTTCATGTTATTTATTTCAAAGTTATTCAGTGGAAATCAAAATTAAAGTGGTAGCGATAAAAAAACAAGGAAGGTTAGTGTTAAAACGATTTCAATTTGGTCATACTTTTTGATGAATAAATTTTCTAATTTAAGCTATAAATTAACCTAGTGAGTTGTTCATTCAGTAAAAAATAGTTTTCTAGCTTTTCGTGAGCAAAATTATTTAACTGTGCGCCGTTCAAAATTTTCACTTTTGTTACAAAATTAGAATCCAGTTTGAGAAAAACGTTCAAGAGTTTTCGGATTTTATTTGACAGACTGTTTTCGGAAAAACATGAATTATGGGGGACAGCTTTAACTCGTTTTTCGCATGAGCACAGTTTTGACAGTTCATTTTGTGTAATGAAGTGATTTATGTCCATGATGCAGCTTTCACGTCTTATGCATTTTGTCATCAGTTTAAAAACTTTGTACAGATGAAGCTCCTGGGCCAAAAAAATTGTATTTCTCTCTGATGAGAGAAATTGAGTCAAACTTTTGAACAAAAAAGATTACTCTCAGTATTCTATTAATTTTCGAATCGACTTTCTGCATCGTAGCTCTACTGGCAGTACCATAGACTAGAATCCCGTATTGAACCACTGGTTTAACATAAGTGTTGAAAATTTTGATCAATTGGCTGCGATTTAAAATTTTTCTCAATTTATAGAAAAGTCCGCAAAATTGTAACAATTTATTTTCTACGCGATTCGAGTGTTCTCTAAAACATAATTTTTTGTCAATCGTTATGCCCAAGTAACTTAAAGAATTTATATTTTCAAGGCGCTTGCCGTTCAAAGACATCACTTCTGTCATGTTTAGTCTTAAAGGTTATGGTTTTACTTTTATCCGTGCTCAGTGTAAGTTTGTTCATTTTAAGCCAGTTTTCTGTTTGAGATAAGATCTGTTGATGTTCCCGACAAGCATTTGCTTTATTTGATTTTGGGTAAACTGCAGTATCATTAGCATAGAAAATGAAGTTCGAGCATGGGCTGTTGGTTTTCAAATCATTTATGTAAAGAATGAAAAGAAGTCTGCCTAATATAGACCCTTGTGGTACCCCGTATTTAACTTCTGTCATTTGCGACTTCCTTTGTCCAGACTGTACAAATTGATTCCTGTTTTTCAAATAACATTCCAAAATGGTATATACAGGACCCCTTAATCCATACATTTTACACTTTTGAAGCAGAATTTTTCTGTCAATAGTGTCGAAAGCTTTACGCAAATCTAAAAATGTGCAATAAGTGTGCTCCGTATAAGAATGTTTTGATGATCGTATCAACTCAACCAAACTGCTAACTGCGTCAACAGTTCCTCTTTTTTCCCTAAAACCGAATTGTTTGTTGTTTAACATTTCAAAGTCTTTAAAATAGTTAGAAATACGATATAGAATAATTTTTTCAAAAGTTTTACCAAGAGTTGGTAAGAGAGATATTGGGCGAAAATTATTGGGTTCATTTTTTCACCTTCTTTAGGTAGAGGTATTACTGATGCTATTTTCAATGAGTCCGGAAAAATGCCTTCCTGAAAACATGTGTTAATCAGTTTGGATAGGTAGCGCGCGATTGAAACTGCTTCAGATTTTATAAAGATATAGTTTAGATCCATATAGTCTTCGCTGTATTTTGACTTAGAATCCTGGATAACTCTAAGCACTTCTGTTTTATTCATTGGTAACAAAAACATAGATTGAACTTGTTGATTTTTTAATGAACACTCACTTTTTCTAAACTTTTTGTTCAACTTTTCACCAATTGTGGCAAAGAAGTGATTGAAATCGTTTACTTCTTTTTGGTTGAGATTTTGTACTTTTTCTCGCTCATTTCCGCTAAGATTTCTTAATAATTGAAAAAAATTTCTGTTTGATTTTGCTGCATGCTTTTCTGTTATTTTATGATAAAATTATTTCATTTTTACTTTCACCATATAATTAACTTTTTTACGTTGTTCTTGGTACTTTTCTTTGGCCTCTGTTGTTTTTGATTTCATACTTTCTCTGAACATCCTATTCTTTTTTGCAGTTTCTCTTTTCAATTGGTTATCAACCAAGGTTGGTTAACAACCTGCTTGGGAAGATATCTGTTCAAAATTGATTTCAGTAAAATTTGAAGCTCTTCAAACTTGTTATCAATTGTCTTGTATTTCTCACAATTTTCAAGTTTTGATATTTCATGACTCAAAACAAAATTTATTTTTTCAATTAGGGAGATATCTTTAATTTTTTGCCACTTTCTTGAAGTGATGTTTTCAAGTTTGTTTTCCATCTGTGTTCCTGTCTGAAAACCAAGACATACAGAATAATGATCACATATACATGTTTTTTTAACTTTTAACTCTGCTGTAAAAATGCAAAAAAAGATGTCTAAGTTTGATTTTGAGCATGCGGTTTCTTGCGTATTTGAATTTTCATCAATTATTATCATACAACATCCTTTCATAATTTCCTTCAACGTCTCTCGTTTCTGATTGTTCTTTAAAAAATTGATATCAAAGTCACCACAGACGATATTATAAGATTGTGGTTCTATCATCAAACTGTCAAAATAACTTTCAATTTTTGAAAGGGCTTCCGCGTTAACTGAATTTGGAGGCAAATACATGCAAGTTACATAGATGGCGGTCTCGACGGTTCCGGTAACTCTTATAGTGAGTGCCTGAGGTCCGTTTAAATTACACGAGTTAACAACTTTTGCTTGTAGAGATTTTTTAATAAAAATTGCAACACCTCCTCCCCTTTTTTTTCTGTTGCTATTAACGAGAGGTCTATAACCCCCTAGAAACATTGATTTTGTGTGATGATATTCCTTGAGCCAAGTTTCCGTCAGACAGATTGCCGACGATTTCTCACTTAGACTTTCTAGTAACACTTGTAGATCATCAAAGTTTTTGGTTAGTGAACGAATGTTTTGAAGCATGATTTGGAAACACTTTGACATGTTTTTCGATAAAACTTCAAGTTTTAACTTAATTAATGGACTAACTAGCTACGCAGGCCGCCAGACACAGCCTAATGTAAAAAGTGTAAATGATTTTTAAAATTAAATGAAAAAAAAAACGCTAAACAAAAGCAAAAAAAAACTTTCAACAGATTAGTAGTATCAAATGGAATCAGTTCCCGCGAAAATCACAGGAAGAGGAGAGCAATGATTACAAAGTTACTCTTCCTTAACCCCTGTCTTTTCAAAAAACCGCTTATATCACAGTCCGAAAAGACTAATTGCGGAAATCACAAGCAGAGTTAAGGACAGAGAACTCTGCTAACCAAAAGATTTAACCATCTGGTGGTTTTCTGTAGTGTCAGGTGCAATATTAATACTAACTTTTAGAATCCTAATAAAAAAGATAAAATTGCTCTTCCGATTGAACATGATGGGAGTTTTTGAGTTACAGAAACAGAAAGCATTTTTTTAGCACATTTGAGTTACAGAAACAGATATTTAGCACATTTTTTTTCCTTTTTGATGTAATTTTTCTTCAGGTGAAGAAAAAAATATTACTGCAAAATTTTATTTCACGCCACAAACTTAATCCTTTTTGAGGTTTAACGAACGAAAGGCGATAAAAAGACTAGTTCTATTCTCATAGGGAAGTTTACTAACAAAAAAATCGAATTCTCTTTGAGAGCTGTTTTTTATAAAAAAAATATCATATTAATTGTTTGTTTAAGTCACCAAAAAATAAGTCACTTTTCGTATCGAGGTTCTGTTTTTGGCAAATCTCATTTACAGTCAAATGAAGCCCAATGAACAAAAATTTAGCTTTCAAATAAACGCTCATATTTTTTTGGCTTCGGCTATGCGTTTTCAGAAGTTTAAATGAAATTTTGATTTTCTTTTTGAAGTTTTACTAAATTTTCGGAGTCGTAGCGCATAAACTCACTGACCAAAAATGCAATACGTTTTGTAATAAGCATTCTAGTAATAAGTGAACTATTCTAGTGCCTTGAGTTAAGGGCTGTTAAGACTGAAAATAATTTTCCATTTTTTTTAATTTAACCGATCAAAAACTTAACTTCGTGAACTGTAAGTCAACCTCAGTATTGACAGGACCCACTTGATTTTTACTGCAACCAAAATAAATCTGATTAGCGGTTTTATCTTCTAACTACTGGCTATATTACTTCAATGCCACAAGATTGCGATAAAAAAATTTAGTATATTTTTGTATTATTGGCTTCTCTTGAAATCTTATCTCATTGTCCTGGTTCTGATGGCTCCCATTGCTTCAGAGAAGACGCTCAATGATTTGTTGATATTAAATGGCTTTGGCACTTTCTGCTCGCACTTTTCTACTGATTTTTTGTTTTTTGCCTGTTTTTGATGTTGTTTTCATAGTCATAAGATTTATTGTGATGTCTTATTGATTACCTATGCATAACAAATAGCCTTGTTTTCCTATCGGGCGTAAGTGAACGTATTTACTGACTTCCGTTGAAAACTATTTAATTCAATGGCTGCTAAGACTTTAAATAAATTTTTCGAAAAACTTTTGAAATTTAAACAAATTCAAAGTCATTTTCTTGAACTGTATGCCTATGTCAGTCTCAGTCACTTCATTTCTACTGCAACTAAAACTAATCTGGTTAGCGGATAGATCTTCTAACTATTGGTTTTATTACTTCAAGGCCACAAGATTTCAGAAAAAAAAATTTCATGATATTTTGTATTATTGGTTTCTCTTCAAATCTTATCACATTATCCTTATTTTGATATTTTCCAATGGCCTAGAGAAGACATTCAATGGATCTAAGATAATTTTTTCAGAGATATGTTTTTGGTTTAAATGTCTTCGACACTTTCTTCTCGCATTTTTCTAATGAATTTTTGGATTTTGCTTTATTTGTTGTTATTTTTATAGTGAATGACTTATTGTAATGTCTTTTCGATGACTTACGAATGACAAACATCCTTGTTGTCTCATTGCAAGGTAATTTAGCTTATTTATTAGCTTCCGTCGAAAGCTATTCAATTTATTGGCGTTGATACTACTGGAGATCTCAAAAATTTCGTGGTTTTAAATTAATTGTTAATATTTGTTGATTGCTTGAAGTCAAATTGTTAAAAAACAAAGAATCCCATTGCTGTTAAAAAATTGATTGAATACGGAAAAGTTCTTAATGAAAAATTCATTTTTTATTGGCTGCGGAACTTTTCTTGCTCATTTTTTTTTAATTTGCTTTTCTTGTCTGTTTTTTTTCTTTAGGTAGTCGTAGAATGCTGACTGTTCTTACAAGGTTGTAATTGAAGATTGACTGAATGATGTTACCAAAAGCAGTCGGTTTATAGCAAATGGTCTTAAAAATTATGATGTGATAGATTTTCTATGATTTTTCAATTTTTTTTTCGGTTTTTGTTGTTCTTTTTGTCATCCTGTAACTTTTTCTCATATTTGAGAGGTCCCATCATTTTTGTAATTCAAAATTAATTAACATGTCTACTGATATGATCTTATGTTTTTTTGTTGGACAATATGTGTTTTCATTAAAATTTTTGTGATTGGTGTATTTGTGTTTCTTTTTCCCTTCTCTTAGCACCTTGGCATAATAACAGATCCCAATGATTTTCAAATGTGGCGCCCAAATGAACTTATCTATTTATTCAGTATAGTTTCAGCTGATTTATTCTAAATGAAATTTTAAAAAGTACATAATACTCGTTTAATAGCAAATGATTTTAATGGCTTCAGTAAATTGTGTTTTCACAATGTTTGTAATTTGTTGTATGTTATTTCTTGAGTTTTTCTGTCTCTAGTCCGTTCCTATGGCTTAGTCTGACCAAAGACAGGTTCTATATGTTTCATAATGACGTTCTAATAAATTTTTCGTGAAATATTTTGTTAAAAGTTTATGATTTTGAAGACCTTTGAAATTATTTGGTTTAAAAATGTCGATTGATTTTTGATTTTCGCCTCATTTTTTCATCTTTTTGTCGACATGTTACCTAGTCTCATTAAGGAAAAATTCAATCAGGTGTATAGTTAGGAAAAAGTAAATTTTTGTGGTCAATATTTCTTCTGATTGTAATTTGACGTTGTTACTAGGTGCTTTTAAATTTATAGATTGAGTTTTTGCCGTGAATATTTTGACTTTGCTTATTTGGTTTGTTTTTTTTTCTCGTATTTTTAATGCCAGATCTCGTGAGCACTGTAATGAGGCATGATATTGAGTAATTTAGTTAACTGTTAGGTTGCGTAACGATTTTTTCCAACTCAAACTTCTGTTTTTGTTATCTATTCATTTGGTTGACAATTTAGTCAAAAAGGTAGATGAACTCGGGTCGGAACATCATTTGCGAGCGCGCATTAACGAGCATCCTTGTTAATTCCACTAACACCAAATTACATGCAAGAGAGTACAAATAATTGCAGATCAGGTGCCGAATTGCAAAACTAATTATTACGCGGCCTGCAATTTTTACTTACCTTAAATAGACCAACCTCAAATAAAACTATTCTGTCGGAAGTTATATTAGCAAAACTCGGAATTGCGATTCATAATTACATATGGTTAAATGCACAGTGTTGTCCGTAAAGTATGCAAAGACAACGAAAACCACAAACAACTATCTACCCTGAACTTCAGTTTACAAATTGACTATACTTTTGACTGAAGTGAAATCCGAACTTTTTTCCCACGTATTAGGAGAGAGAGTGCGAACATTTTTTTGGCAAATCTTGCAGAATTATTAAGTTTGAAGGAGTTCTGGTCACGTATCTTTCAACTGGTTCAAGGCATCAATTGCTAGTCTTCGATGATGCCTTTTGATGACCTGTCAATTCTGAGTGATGTGTTACCGTTGAATTAATAACAAGTCCTGAGATTCTGAGAACCAAATTAAAAACTTTTACTTGTAATCGAGGTGAAATTCTTCGTTCATAATTTGATACTGTCCTGTCTCTGAGGCAAATTTTTGGACGAAAAAAAATCTTCTTTATAAAGCAAAATAAAATGTATTAATTAAATATTTATGAAAATTTTGAAGCTGAAGCATTTAAATATCATGTTTTGAGTCACTGTATAATAATTATAATAAAACTGGAAAATGAAGTTTTGGACTTTATTTGTTTTTTTGTTCTTATAGCAAAACCAGCAAAAAGAATAAAATAACAACACCAGTTACTATAATTGCGTGCAACACACAAACTAATCGATCGACTACAATTGCAAAGTACTTCCACTGTTTCGCCATTTCTTCCTGGTCGAGCTCATCCGTCTCTGTTTTGGGCCAGTTATTGTCAATTGGGTTGCTGTGAGAGTTGGGTTACAAGGTTGTAATTGAAGATTGACTGAATGATGTTACCAAAAGCAGTCGGTTTATAGCAAATGGTCTTAAAAATTATGATGTGATAGATTTTCTATGATTTTTCAATTTTTTTTTCGGTTTTTGTTGTTCTTTTTGTCATCCTGTAACTTTTTCTCATATTTGAGAGGTCCCATCATTTTTGTAATTCAAAATTAATTAACATGTCTACTGATATGATCTTATGTTTTTTTTGTTGGACAATATGTGTTTTCATTAAAATTTTTGTGATTGGTGTATTTGTGTTTCTTTTTCCCTTCTCTTAGCACCTTGGCATAATAACAGATCCCAATGATTTTCAAATGTGGCGCCCAAATGAACTTATCTATTTATTCAGTATAGTTTCAGCTGATTTATTCTAAATGAAATTTTAAAAAGTACATAATACTCGTTTAATAGCAAATGATTTTAATGGCTTCAGTAAATTGTGTTTTCACAATGTTTGTAATTTGTTGTATGTTATTTCTTGAGTTTTTCTGTCTCTAGTCCGTTCCTATGGCTTAGTCTGACCAAAGACAGGTTCTATATGTTTCATAATGACGTTCTAATAAATTTTTCGTGAAATATTTTGTTAAAAGTTTATGATTTTGAAGACCTTTGAAATTATTTGGTTTAAAAATGTCGATTGATTTTTGATTTTCGCCTCATTTTTTCATCTTTTTGTCGACATGTTACCTAGTCTCATTAAGGAAAAATTCAATCAGGTGTATAGTTAGGAAAAAGTAAATTTTTGTGGTCAATATTTCTTCTGATTGTAATTTGACGTTGTTACTAGGTGCTTTTAAATTTATAGATTGAGTTTTTGCCGTGAATATTTTGACTTTGCTTATTTTGTTTGTTTTTTTTTCTCGTATTTTTAATGCCAGATCTCGTGAGCACTGTAATGAGGCATGATATTGAGTAATTTAGTTAATTGTTAGGTTGCGTAACGATTTTTTCCAACTCAAACTTCTGTTTTTGTTATCTATTCATTTGGTTGACAAATTAGTCAAAAAGGTAGATGAACTCGGGTCGGAACATCATTTGCGAGCGCGCATTAACGAGCATCCTTGTTAATTCCACTAACACCAAATTACATGCAAGAGAGTACAAATAATTGCAGATCAGGTGCCGAATTGCAAAACTAATTATTACGCGGCCTGCAATTTTTACTTACCTTAAATAGACCAACCTCAAATAAAACTATTCTGTCGGAAGTTATATTAGCAAAACTCGGAATTGCGATTCATAATTACATATGGTTAAATGCACAGTGTTGTCCGTAAAGTATGCAAAGACAACGAAAACCACAAACAACTATCTACCCTGAACTTCAGTTTACAAATTGACTATACTTTTGACTGAAGTGAAATCCGAACTTTTTTCCCACGTATTAGGAGAGAGAGTGCGAACATTTTTTTTGGCAAATCTTGCAGAATTATTAAGTTTGAAGGAGTTCTGGTCACGTATCTTTCAACTGGTTCAAGGCATCAATTGCTAGTCTTCGATGATGCCTTTTGATGACCTGTCAATTCTGAGTGATGTGTTACCGTTGAATTAATAACAAGTCCTGAGATTCTGAGAACCAAATTAAAAAACTTTTACTTGTAATCGAGGTGAAATTCTTCGTTCATAATTTGATACTGTCCTGTCTCTGCGGCAAATTTTTGGACGAAAAAAAATCTTCTTTATAAAGCAAAATAAAATGTATTAATTAAATATTTATGAAAATTTTGAAGCTGAAGCATTTAAATATCATGTTTTGAGTCACTGTATAATAATTATAATAAAATTGGAAAATGAAGTTTTGGACTTTATTTGTTTTTTTGTTCTTATAGCAAAACCAGCAAAAAGAAATAAAATAACAACACCAGTTTACTATAATTGCGTGCAACACACAAACTAATCGATCGACTACAATTGCAAAGTACTTCCACTGTTTCGCCATTTCTTCCTGGTCGAGCTCATCCGTCTCTGTTTTGGGCCAGTTATTGTCAATTGGGTTGCTGTGAGAGTTGTCAATCATCGCGGTGTCCAACTTAATGTGGTAGGAGAAATCATGGCACGTACAAATTTCTTATTATATATATATATATATATATATATATATAATATATATATATATGTATGTATTTATATATATATATATATATATATATATATATATATATATATATATATATATATATATAGTCTTTTTTTACTTTTTGAGGTGGATCACGGAGTCGATGGCGAACAACAAGTGTGTTTTAACCGAGGTTAAGGTGCCAGACCCAAGTCAGCTCTGATCAGACCCTTTCGGCTGCACATGAGGAGTATAGTTGTGACCAAATGGTCTCATCAAAATTACAAGATCTGGAAAGTGTTATGCTCTGGGCAATGTCTTATGGTTGCTCAAAGTTCTGATTAGAGACCAAAGTCTGGATATAATCATATCAAAAGTTTCCGATCCGTTTGAATATCTAGAGTCTATGTACAATGGGATCTTCTATTCAATTTTGGTATAGTTGAAGCATATTCTTGATCCGATTAAAAATACTATTATTGATAGTTATTCGCTTATTTTATCAACAAAGACAGTGCAATAGATAATTTCTTTTCTAGACCATTTAGACAAAAACCTTAAATGTTAAAACATTTTTCTACACTGGGGATGTTCAAATTGTGGTTTATTAAAAACAATTATTTACAAAAATATAAATTAACCATTTTGGGGAAAAAATTCGTTTTGTAGAAATTGAAATAGTTGAATGGATCAGATTTTTTTCCTGGCTAAGTAAGACTTTTTTGTTGATTTAGACTCTTCTCACACTTGTAATTGCCAATAAAAAAATTGGTTTGGCATAAGCAAAATCCTGGATGGTATTCAAAATTTTTAACTTTGAAAACGTTAAGTCGCTTATTAGTTAAAGAAATCATTGAAAAAACTAGAGTGATTGTTTATGAGTGTGGCTGTTTGTGTTTGCTTGTGCGTTTGTGTTATTGTGGGTGTGGATGCGTGTGTGGGTGTGGGTGTGGGGGGGGGGGTGGATTGATTATATATGTGTGTGAGCTGATTGTCTTTGTATTTGAGTTTTTCTGTGTATGAATTTTTTGGTTGGGCATGTGTTGTGTTTACGAGCGTTAAGTCGTTTCTTGCAAAAAAACTAATAATGATTTGATTACATCTCCAATATATAGAATCAATATTTTCAGCGCATTTTATAACCTCTGAAACACTTCTAATTTGAAATACATCAAATTTTTAAAACATTCCATACATGGATCCCAAATTTCAAATTAATTCAATATTTGGCACTTTCAGTACGGAGATTACGTACGAGAATTGGTGAAAGCTTGGGGGCTTGCCAGAAAATTTTGGGAAGTTGTTTTGTTTGCTAAGTCCGGAAAGCGTGGCAAAATGTGAACCACAGGGGCTGAAAGCACTGAAGACCCTAATTTTGGGTAAAATTTGAGATGAATGATTGCTGGAAAACGTAGGAAAAATGCTGAATTTATAATAAAATGGGAAGAGTATTCGCGACAGTGCGAGAGTAATCAAGAAATGTGTCGATCCCAGTAATATAGGCACTAAAATATGGTGCAAATTTTTTAGCGGATTGGTTTCCATCAATAATCCGCTTATCGTAATGACAAGAGCTGAAATTATGTAAAAAATGCGTTGAACATGAAGCGATGAACATCCTTTTCAATGGTTGTCAGCGCACTTTTTGACTTAAATTATGAAAAACTTCTCGACCAATTTTTTGAAAAAAAATTTCTTCCATGCGGTGCGTTGGTGTGTGTGTGTGTGTGTGTGTGTGTGTGTGTGTGTGTGTGTGTATGTATGTGTGTGTGTGTGTGTTTGTTTGTGTGTTTGTTTTTGCGTGTGTGAAGGCTTCTGTGCGTGTGCATAAAATTTCAATTTGCGTGTTCTTCTAAAATCATTTGCTGAATATTTGTAAGAAATGCGTTAAACTTTCAACAGATCGAGTCATCAATTTTTGCGGCTAACATTTTTAAAACCATTATCAACGAATTTCTCACTTTCTGGAAAAATTGAATGTTTTTATAACCCCAGTTACAAAATTATATGTTATATAGCACGTTACTATGTAAGAAAATAGCACGTACGCCTGGGGGTCATAAAAGATTGCTCGCTAAGCTGGGGGGGGGAATAGATCCGAAATATTGATAGTGATTATGGACATGATCTCTTTTGGTTGTTGCGCCAGAGCTGTCCGACAAGAGTTGCTTCGCTTCCAGTGCTTTCTGGCCAATTGTGTTTTTGATTGTCTGGTACGGTTTCAGTCCTATCAATTGTAACCTTCTGCTTTTAACATGCTCAACATACGAGAGTACACTTTTGCATCTTGACCATTGTACGTGGATATTCACAACTAAAACGCACATTATAAATCTAGGAAAACCAAAATTATTTTGATTTTCAAACCGTATTTTCAAATAATTTTTTATGCCTGAATATTGAAACTTTATATCGGTTCAGAACTAAAAATTCACCACTGAGGCTAATAGTTGTAACTTCACTCCGAGTAGTTTTTCTTTTTCAGTTTTGGATCGATCCTTTCCATTTCTGTTCTGCCCCCCCCCCCAGTTTGGATGTTGCATTTTATTTGCGGTCACCAACCGCGCCCGCTTTTTAAAATCATATATTGATATAATGATGTACTGTGTAGTTGTACGTAGTAAGTAGCTGGGGGGGGGGGGGGGGGCACATAACGAACGCGAGAGGGGGCAAAGGATTCTAATATTTCTTTAACCTATGTATGTGAACAATCATTTGATTCTTTTTCACACTGATAGTGCTCGGAACAACTATAATAGATTGTCCGACCACTATCAGTGTGAAAAAGAATCAAATGATTGTTCACATACATAGGTTAAAGAAATATTAGAATCCTTTGCCCCTCTCGCGTTCGTTATGTGCCCCCCCCCAGTTTGGATGTTGCATTTTATTTGCGGTCACCAACCGCGCCCGCTTTTTAAATCATATATTGATATAATGATGTACTGTGTAGTTGTACGTAGTAAGTAGCTGGGGGGGGGGGGGGGGCACATAACGAACGCGAGAGGGGGCAAAGGATTCTAATATTTCTTTAACCTATGTATGTGAACAATCATTTGATTCTTTTTCACACTGATAGTGGTCGGACAATCTATTATAGTTGTTCCGAGCCACTTTAGTGGGGGAGGGGGGGGGGGGAACTATATACTCAAATGTTTGATTTTTTTGTTCAGTCAATTTTCGCCGATCGATATATCCCGGGCCGAGGATTTTGCCGAAAAATAACGGGGAAAAGAGTGTAAAGAGTGTAAAAATAATATTTTTACACCGTTAGTGCCCCCCCCCCCCTTATTCATCGTTGAGAGTTGTGAGTGGCATCATTGAAAAGACAGTCCAGGCCCGTTTTTTTACGTTTGTTTTCTCCGGGGGGGGGGGGATATATCGAGGTTTAAATTGTTCTGAATAGTAGACTATTTCATTTGATTTTGTTCACATTTTCCGTAACTTTCCCCCAAATTTCTGTTAAATTTGCTACAATTTGTTACAATTTGTCAACAATAATTTTAATGGTTTTAACTCTAAAGATAGAGGACGGTTGTTGAATGGTTTGATGCGAGTTTTTTTCTGCTGAATGTTTGCTACATTTTTAAAAATTCAGACTTCCTCATTAAAAATGTTGCCAAACATTTGTGCCACAACTTATTTTTCTAGTATATATATATATATATATATATATATATATATATATATATATATATATATATAATTATATATATATATATATATAGTTTTTAGCTAATATTATTTAGGAGAGTCAGACAAAAGAGCGTTTTAAAAAGGCTCACACTTTTTAAAAACGCTCTTTTGAATTGCTATGAACTGAATAACAAGTATCAGATAAATGTAACTTGATATCGAATTGTAACCGATGTACATTATAGACAACCTTATTTTTTATAGGAAAGTTACTCCGCACATGAATTCCCTGGGGCGCGTAACCTTTACATTAACCAAATAAGGGAAAATTCTGAATTTGGTCAGTGATCTCAGATAACAACAAAATAACAACAAAAATAACATTTTAACATCAAGTAATGATGTTCAAATGGTTAGAACAATGGTTAAAACTTCGATGCACAATAATACCCGTTTCGAAAAAATCAGAACAATTTACCAAAGCCAGAAACAAGTTCCTTTGACAGGCCTTTTAATGACGTAACTGACTTGAGACACATACGTGCTTCCCCCCCCCCCCCACACCATGCTAATTCCAGCGAAGTGAAGCACAATATCGAGAAGAGAATCCAGTCGTCGAAAAAATTGTTCTTGCTATGAAAAATGGTAATCTATCTTACTGAATATTGCCAACAGACATGAAATTCCCATGTGAAAGGTGACAATGACGACAAAGTAGGCCATCACAGGGAGACTTCTGGAGCTGGCAGGGAATATGTTAGCCAGGGTTCCAAAAGAGACGACCTGGGCTAGAAACAGGGTCACCGCACACGAGACCTAACACAAACAGCAAATTGTAATTTGAATTTGGACGGGATCTGATGTAATATTCTACTTGACCAACCTTCATTAAACGGCGCTTAATCAATCTGCAATAGTTAAGGTTTTATTCTGGATAGAATATAGCAATCAGAATCTGAAAATTTGACCGCGTTTAATCGTTAGATGTTACTTGTAATTTCTAATTTTACCATTTTTAGGCTATCATGAACCATTTTTAGGGTATAAGCAAGAGTTAGTTTGTTCAAACATTCTAGCAAAATAGAGAAACAAATCGATTAACTGACGTTTACAAAACGGTCTTTACCTGGGCCAAAAAATTTTCTAAAATTTATGTAAGAATTTTGCTGAAAAACGCTGAAATTTCAAAAATTTTAGCGCAAAACCTCAAATAACAATGCGCTGAAATGTACTGAGTTTTGATCTCTGAAATCGATTTGCGTCAACTTGATAAATTACCAGCATAAGGTTTCAGTTCTTTTCCTCTTAATTTTTTAGAAAAAAAAACTATGGCTGGATTAACCCCAATAATTCTTTAAAACCAACCAGGAAAACACCTCTCAACTATTCATGTTGCTTTGAAAATACCCTAGTCTACTACCAACGGCTATCTTGCAAGATCTTGCCAGAATCTTGCAAGAGACTGGGTAACATTACGTACAATCTTACAAGATAGCCGTCGGATATTCACGATTCTTGTAAGATAAGCGTCGAGCTCTTGCAAGACTCAAGCAAGACAAACGACGAACTGGCAATCTAGATTCAACTTGAGCGTGGGCCTTTTTGGCATCTTTTATGACTAGAGTTGGTGCATTACTGAGCTTCAGCGCACCTGACCCAGCCAATTAAGAAAAAAGAACCTTTATAGCTTTATAGCACCTTGCAAGATTAGCTTTTTTTGTTTCTGTATAGCCATTAGAACTCTGAGGAGGAGTGACATAAAAAAACCTCAAAAATTGCTTTTCAAATTGGAAGAGTATTTGTATTATGAGTGAAAGATTTGATAATGTTACAATGAATCTAAATGTTGAAAAGATATATGGCCAAAAGTATTTTTGTCAAAGCACATTTGAATAGCCGTTTTTCACAAAACTTATCAAAAATTCGAGTCATAAAATTGTTAGTTTAGATGCGTATCAACAGATAAAAATGTTCAAAAAGTTTTCATCCGAAAACAAGCTAGAGAAAATTAACCAGTTAAAGTTCTGGCATTCTAAGGTTTCACATGTTCTTAAAACTTTGAATTCCGCAAGTCTGCAGTGCAGAAATCAAAATGTCAGAAGTTTCTATTTACATAGCCTGAAGTTGAATTCCGTTGAGTTTGCCAGTTTTAAACATGCTCGTTTCGTTTTTTTAATCATGGCTACATGACTCTTCGAAATTCTGACTTAATATCTCGAACCACTTCGCGGTTCTCGATAAACGTTACCATTACTTCAAACACTCACGTGCACATCTTAAAATTCCGCAGGTCGGCAGTGCAGAATTCAAAATACCAGATTTTTTATGTACTTAGCCAGACGTTGACTTCCGTAAATTTTGGTTATTGTAAAACCTGCTCGTTTCTTGTGTTAAGCAATGTTAAATGACTCTGCTGAAGATACTTTGTAGTTCTGACTTCAGATTTCAAACCCTTCCGCGGACGGTTTTTGGGATATCAAGACATCCAAAGAGAATGTATGGTTCAAAAATCACTTTTTAATCTTGACAAATTTTGACGTCAATTGGAGAAAAATCTATATTCTCAATAAAATCATTGAATGTTTCTTTCAATGTTTTTCCTAACCTCTTCAATACAAGGAAAATATCTTTCTTCTTACTACCAAAAGCCCTACAATAGTTTTTATATTTACATAGCAACATTTTGTTTGAAAATGATGTATTTCATGAGTTCTAGAAAAAGAATAGTTATTAATCGTCAATTTGCTTTTTGTGAAGTTTCTAAAAATTGAAATATCGCAAGTGATAGTTTCATAAACTTGAATAAGTTTTGTCTCGTCGAAAATTGAAACTGAATTTAGTCAAAGACAAAATAGATAACAGAACTGAAAACTTAATCCTGAGCAACAGAAGAGTTTTGTTTGATCTCTGTTTTGATCATTTTTTTATGTATTTGTAGAAAAAAATGATTCATCTGCGCTGTTTTTTTCCGTTTTTTTACCTAAGATTTCGAAATCGAGTCCAATTTTGCCAATTTGCCCATATTAATGTCCATTTTGCGCGTATCCTGTACAAAATTTGTGCCTCAAAGACCAAGATTGATTCACTCAATATTTATAAGCCCGATATTTTCTCGGGGAAAATATTAAAACGGAACGTCTTTTCAACAATCGATTCAGTTTTTGAACAGCTTTTTATATCTTCGCGAAAGATATCGATGGACCAACCATTAGGCTCGGCAAAAAAGTTCGGCTGGTGATGCCCCCCTCCCCCACCCACCAATATGAAAAGTTTCATCAACTATAAGAGCTTCAACTATAGTTATGAAATCAAATAACTATACTGACTTTTTCTCCGGACTCAGCCGGCAGGAGGAAGGTCAATCCAGACATCAGATACAGAATCATGTTTGGAAATACGAGGAAAAGCAAATAGAACAGATATTTTCGTTTGATTGAGAGATGGATAATCAGTTCGTGGTTTGTTTTCCTATCATCCCCATCTTCCACCAAAACTTGGTCCAGACGACTGGTAGTGATTGGATGGACAATGTCCCATTCGTCATTCTCCACGTAAAGCCTTAATTTCATCATCTCGTCCCCGTAGAAGTCTGAAAATTTTCAACACCAACACAAACTGTGCTATGGTCTTTCCCATTAAACCCCCCCTCCCAAAGAAATTTAAAACATTTTAGCCAACATCCCTCAGAAATTCGAAATCATAACGCTCATTATATTATATTTACTGTAATTGGGGAGGGTAGGAGTTGGGTGGTAATAATAGGAAAGACCCCAAATGGATCGCTGCCTTTTGTGCCCCCACCACACACACTCACACCGCAAACTCACACAAACACACACACACACACACACACACATACACATACACACACACAGACTGGTAACATTACGTACAATCTTACAAGATAGCCGTCGGATATTCACGATTCTTGTAAGACAAGCGTCGAGCTCTTGCAAGACTCAAGCAAGACAAACGACGAACTGGCAATCTAGATTCAACTTGAGCGTGGGCCTTTTTGGCATCTTTTATGACTAGAGTTGGTGCATTACTGAGCTTCAGCGCACCTGACCCAGCCAACTAAGAAAAAAGAACCTTTATAGCTTTATAGCACCTTGCAAGATTAGCTTTTTTTGTTTCTGTATAGCCATTAGAACTCTGAGGAGGAGTGCCATAAAAAAACCTCAAAAATTGCTTTTCAAATTGAAAGAGTATTTTTATTATGAGTGAAAGAGTGGATAATGTTACAATGAATCTAAATGTTGAAAAGATATATGGCAAAATAGTGTTTTTGTCAAAGCACATTTGAATAGCCATTTTTCACAAAACTTATCAAAAATTCGAGTCATAAAATTGTTAGTTTAGATGCGTATCAACAGATAAAAATGTTCAAAAAGTTTTCATCCGAAAACAAGCTAGAGAAAATTAACCAGTTAAAGTTCTGGCATTCTAAGGTTTCACATGTTCTTAAAACTTTGAATTCCGCAAGTCTGCAGTGCAGAAATCAAAATGTCAGAAGTTTCTATTTACATAGCCTGAAGTTGAATTCCGTTGAGTTTGCCAGTTTTAAACATGCTCGTTTCGTTTTTTTAAGCATGGCTACATGACTCTTCGAAATTCTGACTTAATATCTGGAACCACTTCGCGGTTCTCGATAAACGTTACCATTACTTCAAACACTCACGTGCACATCTTAAAATTCCGCAGGTCTGCAGTGCAGAATTCAAAATACCAGATTTTTTATGTACTTAGCCAGACGTTGACTTCCGTAAAACTTTTGGTTATTGTAAAACCTGCTCATTTCTTGTGTTAAGCAATGTTAAATGACTCTGCTGAAGATACTTTGTAGTTCTGACTTCAGATTTCAAACCCTTCCGTGGACGGTTTTTGTATATCAAGACATTCAAAGAGAATGTATGGTTCAAAAATCACTTTTTAATCTTGACAAATTTTGACGTCAATTGGAGAAAAATCTATATTCTCAATAAAATCATTGAATGTTTTTTTCAATGTTTTTCCTAACCTCTTCAATACAAGGAAAAATATCTTTCTTCTTACTACCAAAAGCCCTACAATAGTTTTTATATTTACATAGCAACATTTTGTTTGAAAATGATGTATTTCATGAGTTCTAGAAAAAGAATAGTTATTAATCGTCAATTTGCTTTTTGTGAAGTTTCTTAAAATTGAAATATCGCAAGTGATAGTTTCATAAACTTGAATAAGTTTTGTCTCGTCGATAATTGAAACTGAATTTAGTCAAAGACAAAATAGATAACAGAACTGAAAACTTAATCCTGAGCAACAGAAGAGTTTTGTTTGATCTCTGTTTTATCATTTTTTTATGTATTTGTAGAAAAAAATGATTCATATGCGCTGTTTTTTTCCGTTTTTTTACCTAAGATTTCGATATCGAGTCCAATTTTGCCAATTTGCCCATATTAATGTCCATTTTGCGCGTATCCTGTACAAAATTTGTGCCTCAAAGACCAGATTGATTCACCTCAATATTTATAAGCCCGATATTTTCTCGGGGAAAATATTAAAACGGAACGTCTTTTCAACAATCGATTCAGTTTTTGAACAGCTTTTTATATCTTCGCGAAAGATATCGATGGACCAACCATTAGGCTCGGCAAAAAAGTTCGGCTGGTGATGC
>NC_134476.1:9503939-9552969 GCF_964194025.1 Convolutriloba macropyga
CGATGGCCACTGATGGTATTAATGCGACTGTTTTTTGTTACCGAGAATATCATCTAAATTTTGTATAACAATCGGTTTTGTTTTTATTTGTTTAAAAGTTTCTGCTTGTTTGGTGTTAGGTTTCTGATTAGCTATCAATGTTTTTCGAATGCAAATTCGATGCAAATTCCATTTCTGTTATATATTTCATTGCTCTCTTCAATCGTTTTTTAGATAGAGGGGAAACGTTCAGGGGTTCTGTGCGAACTAAACCATTTTCAGAATTTTGCAGAACGGTCGTTTATTTTCTTAGAAAAACAGTCAGCTGAATTAACATTGCAACTACAGTTTGAGTTTTCTTTGGCCTTCATTATTTTGTGCTCTCAAATTTTTTGCTTTCTGTATATTGGCTTCTTACTGAAAAAGTAAGATCGATAAAAACATTTAATTACAATTTTTATCATGTGAGTTTATGTTTAATCTAATCTTACGGAGAAAGAAAAGGATCTTCCGACATTTTGTAATAATTTTAATTTTGCCAGAATGTACGAGGTCTGAACAAGTTTTCATTGAGAACGAAATTTTACAACTAAGCAATGCGTTATGAAGAACTTTCTTTATAAAGAAAATTTTTTCATGACAATAGTTTTATAGGATTCTCGGATGATTAAAAAAACAAGCCAACGACAGGATAATAAGCAATATTAGTCTAACGATATTCCGATGCATTCGATAGTTAAAATTTGTTGGTTTTTAATATCCTTTTTCAGCGAAAACAAACAAAAGCACTGAATTTTTAAACTTACATGAAAAAAGACAACCAATTTTGTGGCAAAGCTTTCCAAAATTTTTCTAAGGAAAATTCCTTGCTACTATATAAAGTTCCGGATGGTCAAAATTACTCATATATCTCAAATTGGTTTATTTTTGAACATTTTTTCAACTTGAAAACTTCAAAATTTTCAAATAAACTTTGCAAAATAAATCTGTTTTTGAATAGAAGAAATAAATCATTACCCCTTATTCTACTTAAATATTACGAATAATAGTTCAGTAATAGCAAATTTGGCATTAAACATATATAATTTCGAGTTCTTGCTTTTTCGTCAAAAAAGCGGTATTAAAAAATATTTCTAGCCTTCTTTGTGAAAGATACTGACGTTTTTTCAATTATGGCCTACTTCAGGGTTAGCTGTTTAATATGTCTCTGAAATAGAGCCTTGCTTTAAGAAGATGAAGAAGTCATACTTAGAAACCAAGAAGTGGCAAATGCGTTAAGAGAAAAAATTAATGGTTATGAAAAAGTTATAACAAAGTTTGGATTTTTTCCCTCTGCACCCCCGCCCCCTAGTGGTTGCATTTTAACGTTTTGATTTATTATGTAATGGAATGTTCTCTGTGCATAGGGGGAGCATAACGTACTGGATGCACAAATTCAAAAGATCACAAAGTTTTTGTAAAATTAATTTTCTTCATGACTCAGTTCAAGTCATCTGGTCCCTGAGGTTTTCTTTCTTTTAGAAGATCTGGGTCTGTATACTAAGTTTTTCATACCTATCGGTGGATCCCAGAATGTCCCTTTTTGCACCATAATAAGATCGCTGCCATTGTACATATTTGGATCCCATTTGGCGAACTCAGAATGATAAAAATGGTAAATGAACATCTTGAGAATTATGGTTCCTCTCCGTTCGTCAACTTCCAATATTTGGAACAAATCGCCGGATAAGTAGACAGTGTTATTTGTCAGCTGGGCCGGTGGGTGAAAATTTTGGAAGTTGCTTGTCAAGTTACTCCAAAGTTGGTTCATTTGTTCTACACCATTGGGTGCAAATACTTGGTTACAACAAATTAAAAATATAACTAGAAATTTATAAATGCTCATCTTTATAAAAAAATTGTTTATTTATAGATCATAGTCAACTAATGCGATAATAAAGGGAAAAAATTTCAGCAATTTTTCAAAATTCAGCAACAACTAGTTTATAGCAGATAAATTATATGTCTGAATAAGACCAATAAAAACCTAATATTTTTCAACTTTCCATTATTTCTAGTTTTGTAAATGAATCTTGTGCTAAAAGTTGGTTATTTTTCACAGATTTCTTGATGAAAAACTGCAAGTTCAATTTAGGTGTGTAAACAATGATTGAAGCGGCCGAGTTTTTTCCAATAAACTTGATTGTTTGGTGGGTAAACAAAGGAACGTTTGCCCTAGAGGTGTAACTTTTTAAATTTTATTACAGCTATTTATTTCCACCAAATTCGGTAGAAAAAAGAAAGTAGAAAGTAATTTTGTTTGCTTAAATTAATTGAATGAATTAAATATTCACTTTTTCAAAACTTTGAAATTGATTTGATTCTGAACTGAACGCTTGGAAGCGCTCTTAAGTTTTCATTTCTGCTATAATTGTCCGTAAACCGCGGCAATAATTTAGGATAATCGACTTTTAATTATAAACTCAAATAAAAAACATTAAACTGCTGCTTGATGATGCTTTCACAAAAAAACGATTAAAAAATTAAAACTGTCGAAAGCAAAAAAAATAGGAAATATTGTTTTGAAGCAAATTGATGGAACAATGGTTGTTTGGTTTTTCATATAAATAAAGTTTATCATAAAAAATAAAGTTATGTTCGTGGTAATATTCATCTAAAATTGTTTGTTTTCGAACGTTAATTACTCGTGAATGTCTTGCATTTACTAGTTATTAACGTTTGAGAGCAAAGAGTTTTAGATGAATATTACCAAGAACATAACTTTATTTTTTATGATAAACTTTATTTATATGAAAAACCAATACGACATTATTTTTCATTTTTTTAAATTTTTGAGAGCTTTAATTCCTTATAAACTTTTTTACTCTGACATCTGAGACAGAAAACTTGAACGGACAAATGAAAAATAGAGTTTTCACAAACGTCAATCCGAATTTTGAAACACCTCAATAAGAAACATAGAAAAAGTGGTAAACATGTTGCGCCATGTAATATTAAATTAACCGTGATACGGAAGAGAAATGTCCGGTTGCGAAGTTAAGAACCAAACCAAATCTTCAACTAACACAGCAGAACATCAGTTTTAAGCCTTTGACCTCCATCAAGTGAGTTGGGTACTTTATGTTCTGACCAAACATCGTCCAGAATGAGAAACCAGACCAAATTAACCTATGATCAGAGACCTTCACAGCCTGAAACCACTTCTGATCAGCCTCAAAATTTGGTCATAGATCGATCTCTCGAAACCTTTTTTCGCTTGAACTGTCTCCATGATCATAGACTCAAGTGCACTAAAAACCGCGTCGGTTCAGACACATGTGAGCTAGAATCCACAACTGATCAGAATCAATTGCAGTCAAATATGATGAGACCAATCTTCGTTCTTCAAGTCGCTCTAGCAACAATAGCTCAAACACACAATACATTTGTATGCATTCGACCGAATTTGAACAGAAATCGATTCGGCCTGAGACCTCAATTTTGATTTGCTGAAGGGCATTCAACAAAGAATTTTACGGCAGATTAATTTCAGTATAATCGCACAGTTTAGTAATCGTAAAAGATTCAAAATCGGAAAAGGATTAAATTTTTCTAAACTGCCTTTACCACCGAACGTAATCATAATCGCATTTTTGTGGAAGTGTTTTCCCTTTTTAGCTATTTATTTGCCGAGTGGAAACTACTTACGCGTAATTTAAGCGTTTTTCACGTTGGGCGTCAAAATACGGTGGGAAGTGCGTGCCACATTCCTTGTAGCTAGTTTTGTTGTGGTACCGGTAGAAGCTAATAATATTTTTTATTTCAAAGAAAATTAAAAACGTTCATACTCATTTGTTTTCAAAAAAATAAATTTACTATTTGTATTGTTTGAAGTATCGAATCGGTAATTTTTGAGGGAATGAAAAACCCTTTTTTGTTTATGGCAAGATTAAAACAACTTACCTTTTCTTATCACTATTAACCAAGGATAATTATCGAATAACTATTCAGCAGTCAAATATATGTTTTTAATTGCAGAATCTGGCGATATCCTAAAAAAGGTGAATCATGAAGAAAACATTTATTTTATCCCACATAGTTAGAAGATTTAGATGGTTTCTACACTTAGATTTGGCTATCACTCAAGTGGTCAGAAGAAAAAGAAAATCTCCGCCATTTAATCTTAAAATTACATTTGCAACTGTATTATTTTTTTTCTCATGATAGTATCTACGGCCTGGTTCAGAAAAAAACACACAGGAGAAATTTTTTAATCTTTTTTTTAAAAAAATGTTCTTCTATGTGTTAGTCCTCAATTAAAGTTTCACTATGGCTATTATCTGTAATAGCATTAGTGTATCAAATGAACCCCCATCTCAAAAAATTAGAAAAAGGTAAAATATAGCATTTTTGGATCTGTAATTTTTTAAAACAAATTTCTAGGACCATTCGGTTAAATAATTCAACCATTGATTTTAGAGTGTTTGAATTTGTTCTTCTACGTGACCGTTTTTCTGGACATGCTCCAGTTTTTAACTTACAGTATGCTTGTTTGCCAAACTTACAATTAATACAAAAATATAAAATTTTTCCAACTCTTTTGGTAAGCTGGTATAGTGAAGAAAGGCTCGGAGTGAGGGGTGTGGCGAGAGAAGTCAATTTTTGTTTCTTCAACAGCAGAATACGTCAAGAACGATATGGGGCTGTTTCTAGTGTTCTGCTCTTTTTTTTTAATAGGAGTTGAGTAAAACAGAAAAAAAACGCATGCTTGTTTGTTCTGCTTTAGTTTGAAAAATCCACTTGAAGTTCGTAAGTCACTAAAATGTACAGTATTATCACAACAGAGGAACCAATTCAATTTCTCTGTTCTCTGATCTCGAAAAAAGCGTATTTGCGACAAAGCTTGCGCGGCCAATTTGTTTTATCATCTAGTTTTTATTTTGAACTTCCATATATGAATTTGATTTATTCAGCTGATATGCTCTGTTCGGACATCAAATGAGTCTGAAACATAAAGCCTGTCTATGAGTTTGATCATATTTAATAAACTGTACAAACCAGCATTGTTCAAACTGAGCAAAATATGATAATTAGCCATGTTCAGATGGAGATCATCAGGCAAGTTCCAGTTTTCAAAATAATCGCAGAGGTTAATTAGTTTTTCTCACTTTTATCTGCATGTTTGGTCTTAGAAAACAACTGTTTTTTTTTATTGTTACATAGTTCGGTGCTGTTTTTAATTGATAACTGATGATACTTTTGCCTACAAAATGACGCAAAGCTGCAGGTTTTCGGTGATTTGCAATTTTTGGCATGCTGTCTAATTTTACTAAGTAAACTAGTCAATTTGAAAAGAAACGTTAATGTTGCCTTCCACTGTATCCCCATTTTTGGCCACGTACTAATCTGCAATAAACAATTTTTCAGAAATGTAATGTAATTTTTGTTTGATAAATTGTTTGGTAGTTATATTTTCTGATAATATGTTTTGGTAGCACTAGTTCTTTAAAATGAAACCAACCCATTTTTTTTATCTCCGCCATAAATTTTTCCGCAGCCGTTATTAACAATCTAAGACTTCATTAGTTATCAACTACATTGCTAACTGATTAAGAACCGAAAATGAAATACTATAGAAGTTGCTCTTATATATCCTCAATCATCTGAATGAAATCAACAATTTTCTTTATTGAAAAGTTAAGATAGGATATTTTTTTCTATTATTTGTATTCTTTTTAGTGTTAGAGAAGATCTTGAAAACTAATCTGCTCATTTATAATACAGTGCAGATGAACGTGAAATAGAGGGCTCTCTTATTTCCAGGGTCAAAAACAAAATACAATGGTTCATATTTTTTTGAAAAAGAATCTAAAATTAATTTTGAATTCTCTGTATTTCTTAGTCGCTCTTCAATCTGATCTTCTCTAGCCTTTGAGTGGTTCCGACAATTGAAAAACGAAATAGTTTCTGGATCGTTAAACTCTACAGTAAAACAGTGAGTTTTAGAAATGTGAATAAAACCAATTTTGTGTATTTTTCAGTTCACATAACAATAATTAAAATTTTCTATTTCTATTTAAAAAAGAACTCCAAAGAGTGATATAGCCGAAACGTAAAATTTACTGAAAACCATTGTTTCTTATCATTAGTAAAAAAACTACCGTAAACATCAGACACAAAAGGAGGATGCTGCAAAATTTTTCAGAAATCTTTAAAAAACTGGAAAAAAATTCTTAATATATGCAATGAATTGTGTTTTTAGATATGTTTAAAATTGTTTCAGCAACCTTGAGAGGCATGTTGGAAGATTTTGTTCAACGCGCAGACTCGCACGAGCCGTTTTGTTATATTTATTTTTTTCAAAAAATTGAAAATAAACAGCTTCAAATATGAATTTATCTACTGGCCAATATTCAATACAGATGAGGGTACATATCCTTGCGCATTAAGCCTGGGTGACTGAACTAAAACCCATTTCGTTTGAAAGTTGTTATAACTTGGGTTAACATAAACAGTTTCTCCTGGTACTACTGTTATTTGGTTTTGGTTCATTGCATCATACCGCTCTGTGACTACAAAAGACTTCGCAAATGAAGACATTCTTGGGGCGTTAGGGTTTGAAAAGTAGTCGAGTTTCGGAACCGGAGGCTTTGTCGGGTTTCTGTTAAACTCCAATGTCCCTCCCATATAAGGAAATCTTTGCTGATGTTGACCAAAGCTTTCATTGGCCGGTTTATTAAGAGGTAACGTGAACGAATTTTCATCTTGACCAAATTGAGCTCGATGAGATACCGGGTTTATATGACGGGCTTTTGGGTTAAATTTTGGGGTTGCGTTTTCCGTTTGAAAGTTTGTCTGAAGGCGAAGTTGTTGGTCGATGTTAGAGTCACTCTGAAAAACGCGTGGGTTTGTTCGAATCGATTGGGGGCTAAAACTGGGTTGATATTGTGTGAAATTTGGTCTCCTGTCTATTTGAGGGTTTGTAGGGGGTCGTTGTTGCTGAATTTGTTGTTGTTTTTGATTTTGTTGGTTTTGTTGACTTGAGAGATCTCTTGGGGGCATCGGGGGTGATGGAATATTCTCTTCTTGTTCCAAAGCAGCCATGACCTCTGTTTGAAAAATTTAAAAAATATTATTGGAGCATTATATCTCTATGCTTAATATTCTTTCAATTCTGATTGCCTCAAATATTATTTCAGTATGTCACAGATAAAAGCTCCCAATTGTTTTGCAGTGGCTTATATCCTACAAAAATTGACATGAAGAGTACTTAAGCGTTCTTCAACACTGACCCAGAAAAAAAATCACTTGAATGAAAACCCTAACATGTGAAAGGATCTATTTCCTAGTTGCCAAAAGTGTGCAAGAATAACATTACGTCGCCAATTCTACATTTTGAGCAAGCAAAGTTGCTTGCTGATGTCAGCATTGTCCACTCCTCCCTATGTTAAGATAAAGCCCTATAGGCTTTCGCGGACAACAGTGACAGTGAGGTAAACCATTTCAAGCTTACTCAAAATTGGAAATATTTGTCACTGATATCCGCGATCGGTTATTCCTTAATCCTTTGCGTTGAAATTTAACAATAATTCTTCCACGCAAGAAGTTTTGAAAAAGTGCCGTCACTCGTATTTGCAAACAAGGACTCTGCTGAATTTGTAAGATTGGCGATGTAATGAATGGATGAATTACTTTTAAGTCACGTTATTTCTGTTAGATTGTGTTTATCTTCAAAAATTGTACCTTGCGAGATAAAAAGAACTTTGGACATTGGAATGAATATCGAAACGTATGTAATTGCTCCACACATATTGTAACAAACTGCCACAATAAACTTGGCATCTAGACGTATTTCTTTTCGGCTCTCTTTTTAGTCAAAAGCAATTTTCGCGAATTTTTGCGTCTTGCGTTCCTTAAAAAAATTTCTGCAATTCGAATCAAGAGTGAAAAGTTTGAGAGAAAAATTTTGAGCGGGAAAAACAGTGTTAAATCACCTGGTGGTAGTTAAACTCTTACAATTATCGGCCAAAATAAACCTCATCAAAATTAAAATATAGTTTTTTTTTTACTTTTTAGCTAATTAGCGCAAAAGAAAAGTGCAGAAATTTGCTGTTTTTGTATCTCTTTGAAGTAATTCGAGATATTATCACATAAGTAATAATCATGATAGAACATTAACATCCGAATTAACATAAGCACATTGACCGAATCTTGTACTTTAATAATTTCAATAACTTGTATTTGAATCTTGTATTTCAATAACCGAATCCGATAATTGTTCGGATCATTAGCAAAAATAATATTATATTGTGAAAATGGGCATGCTGAATTCTCAAAGTTCTCCAGCATCGACTGTGCTTACGAATGCTTCAAGTTGCCAAATCACTCCAAAAATATGACCTGCATAATTTGTAATTTTGATTTTAAAAATTTTTTCATTAACTGAACCCCATAGGAGTTCAAACCTTGACTGTCGTGAAATTGCAATGGTCTTACTATAAAATAATTGTAATTGAGATTTAATTGTGATAAAACTTTCGCCGTTGTTGTACAATTTTTTTATGTGGTTACTTTAAGTAAGACGTTAGTAACTGTTAAAATCAGGTCAAAGTTACAGCTAAAAATGACTAGCAAAGCTGAGCTGTATTGGATTAAAGACTATTTTGCTGCAAAAAGTCTTTGTGCACATTTAGTTCCTGATTTCGCTCTTACTTTAACGATTAACAACACTTTATTGAATTATATTAGCTATAAGGTGGTAAAAGATGGCAAATTTCCGTGGAAATTTCGAAAGTGAAACTTTGGACGCCTCGAAGCAAGCTTCGTGGAAAAATTTGAAGGGAGGTGCAGCTATGGCTCTGGAAAAAGTTTCTTCATTTAATCAAATTTGCTTCAATTTGCTAATTTGTTAGAAATTTAGCATCCGATGCATCTATCGAATTGTTGGCCATATCATCTAACAAAATTTTTAAAAGAGAAACAGAACTAGGTAAGTTCGTTTTTAGCGTGTTTTTTTGTCAAAAATCATAAACATAAAATCTTAATCTGAAATCCGACGACGCAGCATTTTGATGTAAAAAAATAGTTATTTTTAAGGAACTTGGACACAAGTCCATCGGCTCTGAGCTCTAATAGCCCAAAATTTTCCATAACTATATAAAAAACGAATAAAACAGAAACTTTAAACAGTAAAAAAGGCTCTGCTTTGAGACTAGACATCTTTTCTTTTGACACTCACTTCTCACCAATGTTTCTATCTGAAGAGTGGAATGAAAATTCAGGCGAAAGAATTTTTTTCACGCTTTCAGATTTTGTAATCATTGTGTTCTTACTTGTTATTGCATTGATGAATTACGCAACATTTATGTAAAAATTATGTAACAATTATGCAAAATTTGCAATCTCATCAAGAGTAGATCAAAAATATGTATTCCGTATCAATTCTATTTTGTTTTGCTGAGGGGGGGGGGGTTGAATCGGAATAGATAAGGGCATATATTTCTACAACGCCAACATAACACACTCATAAGATGTAATCGGTTCATAAAAACACTTGGGGGGGGGGGGCAAAACAGAATAGATCTGACTTTTGTAGTTTATCGAATCCACTTACTTACCCTCATATGTTCTTGTAAAACACGTGGGCACAAAACCCTGTAATTGTATGCCGTCTGAGCCGTAGTAATCCATAATGCCATCTTGCCCGTTAGTTTGACCTCTGCTCACCCAGGACCAGTCAGGATCGTCTGAGTTCAACAAGGTCACAATGTCGCCTCTCTCGCATGCCAAGTCATTCTCGTTCAAAGCTAAATGAAATTTTCAAAGTAGGCTAACCTCGACTAAAGTAAGCTAGGCTTACAACTCAACTAATGAAAAGACCATGCTCGAGCATAAGAAGGCATAAAAGTTTTTTTTAATCCAGGAGATTTACAATTAGAAAATCTTTGTTCATAAACGATCATTGTTATCAGTTCAACCCATGCAATCACCCATGCAATCACAATAGTTTCCTCTTTGGAAAAATTGTTTGAGGTAAAACTTCCTGTTCTGGGCAATCACATTTCACCCGCCACTGTGGTACAACTAGTATGATAATTCATTAAATTTGGGATCCCCACTAAATGGGTGAGTCAAAAACTTATCACTATAGATTGTCCCCGCTCATGGATGACACACTCTTCAAGGCCGACTCGCCTCTTAACTTCTGCAACAAGGGTTCAAAGATCTGCTACCGTTTCATATGTGTCTATAAACTCGCATCCCTTGCAAGGAGCATGATTGCAGACCCCGAATTGCTGTAACAGAGACTGATTGAGATAACCTACTGAAGGCTAACGACAACCCCGTCGGCCGCAAACTTCTGTTATCAGCCAGAGTAGCGATTCGTTTGAGGCTCTTACGAACTGTCTCTGAAAATCCTCTAAACGTTTCGAAAGCCAGAGGAATGAATTGAGTTCCGACTTCACAACAATTCTGGGCGTACTGTTCGTACTTTTTGTCCTCAGCAGCTGACAGTGCGAAACCACTCTTCTCCGACGCATTTATAATGAGGCTTGACTGCAAGGGAGAAGTGACGGTAACGTCTAAAGCTGCTGGTTGACCGGCATTCCATACAGGTAAGAAGATATCGCCCGGTCTGGAGTTATTGTCGGGTAGTGAACTTTTCTGTTGAGAGATGGGCGACAAAAGAGCTCCCGAGCAAGCTGAAATAATTTTGTCTCCTATACGATCATGACGAGAGATCATATCACCGCCACCATGGCATGACACCGCATGAACGCCCATTACATCTAAAGTCCCAGATTTACAAAAAGAACACTTTCTCTCGTCAGTTTACACCCAGTCTATATTTGAGAGCAACACGGAACTCATTGGAAGATAGGTGTAGTCCCAGAGCTGGAATGGGGGCTGCAGATATCCAGGCACCAGACTGCGGTAGAGAAAGAGATTGTAAGCGGGCTTTTTCTCTTATGGAACTTCGTTTTCCTAACAAGTTGTCAAAGGCTGAGTTATCAAGTTCCTCCTGAACTTTACTTTGAGAGGGATATGTCGTCGAAATTTCGCTCAATTCTTCAACTGCTTTAACAAATGAGATGGCTTCAGTTGGATTATGGCCTGTTAATTTTTCTACAAGAACAGAGGAGTGAAAAACAGACCCAACGTATGAAGCCTGAACTTGATCTGCTGATCGTCTTACTCCTACACCGGTTTTACTGATTGGAAGGCATGCTTGGTCCCAAGAGGTGTTTGACAACAAAACTCCACGAATACCTTCAAAGGTTGCACGCTGAACCGAATCAAATTTTCGAAGGATTTTACTTGATTCATCCGAAGGAGAATTGCATCGCAAAGAGTAGACCATTTTGGGAGCACCAAGGCAAAAACGCAAAATACCAAGAGCACACTGAGGATCGTCTACATATGCAAAATTGTCTAGAAGTTCCTCTAAATTTTTAACGCGTTTGAGTAAACAAGAGGAAACAAAATCATCAGATCCTATAGCAGCTCCTAGAATTTCAATTCCATCTACACAGTTCCTCTTGATCAAACTGTCAATTTTTGTCATGCTTTCGATTGACCGTAGCTCGCTCTTAAACTTCCTTAGTTCCAAACCAAATTTTTCTCCTGATTCTGAGAGAATTTCTGACGCTTTACAAAATTCGATCTCGGTTCTTGCAATAATTCCTTCATCAAGATACCAGCAATGTTGCAAGAGATTTGGTGTTTTGCTTTCGATTTCGTCAATAAGAGGTCAGATCACCTTGTTGTACTCCTGTCTGACTGTCAACAGTTGAGCTGTTGAAGAACAAATCATTATGTTTCGAGTAGAAAAAGGATGCAAATGAAATTATACTAGGCATCAAAACTTTTGTTGAGCCCAGGAGATGACTGCGCTTCACTGAATTAAATGCGTTTCTGAAATCAATTTGAAGTATTCCCCCATTTTTTACTCTCTTCATTCTTTCGAAGGTTGTTTTTGTGGCATGCACTATGCTCTCGGAACCTCCCTTGACAGCAACTCCCAACTGCTTTGAACCAAACAACTCAACCGCCTCGAAGGCTGCTTCTTTTGCAATGAACTTGGCAACAAGGCGCCGAATAACTTCACCCCCAACAATAGGTCTAATGCCGGTTTTCTTTTTAATCAATGCTGTTAATGTAGCACTACAAAAAGCTGGAGCCACGAAACTTGGGAGCTGGCCCCTGCTGGCCAAGTTAACTAATTTGGTTAGGGAAATCATTGCCCGTTTGGATTGATCAGAATTTGAACAATTGATTGCGTGGAGAAGATGCTCTGGGTACATTTTGGACGGCCCAGCTGCTGTGAATTTCGAAAAAGACTGGAGCTGCAAAAAGACCTTTCCCTCATCGAATTGATAAGCTTCGCAGCTATAGTCTTCCAACGGCTCAAGAATTTCGTTTTCATCTGGATGCAGTTTTTTGTTTTTCTGTTGTTGGGTGCTATTCCCTCAGATGATAAAACTTTTGCCGAACGACCAAACTGTCCTTGAAGACAAAGTGTTTTCGCTTGGGAGGTACGCGCTTCCATTGTGCTGTTACTTTTATTTTTTGCTTGCGTCATTGAAGCCGCTTCGTACCAAAGGGCAGCATACTCAACCGATCTCCATCGCTCAAATCTATTCATCGTTGAGTTTTCCTGCTGCTGTTTATTTTTTTACCACCTCTGTTGGAAGCACGCAAAACACAATTGCTAACTGCGAAAAACTTCTTCCAGTTATCAACACAGTCAGGATTTGAGATGCAGTCCTCTATGATTGACGTAATAATCCCGGACGATGTAATACGAAACTTCACGGTGATATAGCGGATCGTTGGAATATTTTTATTGCAAATAGTTTTCAAATCTTATAATTTGATTGGATTTTCACTGGGGACTGATGGGCCACTGCCCAGTGTTGCAGATTGAACCAACTCGTCTATGCGGGCAGATAGATCTTTCGGTATCTTTTTCACTGTTGACAAAAGTTGAGTGAATTGTGAATAAGCCCAAATTGATTTCGAGCACACCCATTCATCGTAGTTTGGACCCCAATGCACGTACAGTACCTCACCTTGGACCTGACCAAGTTGTGCTCCAAGATGGAGACTTCATATAGGTTATCTTTTCAGTCGGGATAAAAAAGGATAGCTCCAACTGGAATCAGGAAACGAGATATGTCGTTGTTTATTGGCAGTTCGCTTATCTGCTGTGTTAAAGCAATTGAGGTGTTTGACATAAAATATTCTACTGAACTGCTAGTGGTTTGTTCCGGTGAGTAACTTTTGACGGGAGACATAGAAACTAGCACTTTTTCAATGATATTCAAGGAACATTGAGTAGGGGGGCATGAATTGTTATCGTGGTTTGCTTCAGACTGGACCAGATCTTTAGCTCTTAGGTTGTATTTCATGGTCAAAACGCGATAACGATTCAACAAGCAAACCGCTCCATGAATCGTATGTTCCGATGACCTGAAAGGCGACAGGGAGGAGGGGGGCTGAGGGTGGGCTGTAAAGTTTGGATCCAACCTTCCTTGGCCTCAACTCGACAGTCTGGATAATCTCCCTTCACACATCCACCCCACAATGTAATTTCGAAGACAAAAAAGGAAGGGGTTTTAAGATGGGTCCTAGAGTTGCAGAAAGTTGTTTACAAAATTTGTTTTTAAAGATGGTCTATTCAGAAAGTTGTCGATAAAACTAGAGCACGTGATGGCATAGAAAAACCCAGATGGCCTATGCTATGACTTTAGCTGGCTTTTAGAAAACAGCTGGACCTTAGTTTGGCCCAATTTTTCCTGTTCGACGTTTGCTCGATTCAAATTAACCACTCTCGACTTTAACTCAGCCCTTATCTTCTGCTCGACGTTTCCTCGACTCAAAATAATGAAATACAAGAATTGGGTCAAGCTATTGCCATATTATGAACTGAGCAATATCATGAGTATGGCTTTTTATATTTTTTTTGCACTTTTTATATCAATCAATCAAAAATCTAATCAATCAAAAAACTGCATTGTTTTTAAACAAAACTGATTATTCATAATTTTGGAATGGATGACAACTGATAAGGCCACATTTCACCATAGCTAATGGGAAGAAAAACATTATAATTAGGCTACCAAGCTTCATTCTATCAAGTATTGTGGCGATGTAGTCCAGCTGAGATAACCAGTTTATCTTGGGAAAAAAATTTTCAGCTGTCTTTTAAATTGTTTAGTCTTGCTTTTTTGCTGCTTCAGTATGAACAGAAGCAGAAAAATTCCTAATTTTTATAGCAGGGGACTTATGAAAAGACTTTTGCTCGACTCATGTAAAAGACCATGCCCAAATGGCGATCTTCCTTGGCGGGACTATTAAACTGCCCTTTCTCGAATCATGTAAAGATCAGGCTTTACCAAAAAATCGATGGAAATATCATTCTTGGCCCAAAATTACGATAAAAAACTTTTCCTCGACTTTAAATAGGAATCTCGATTGTAATTTTGGTCAATAAAGGCCTTCCCCAGTTGAATATTTCCACAATGGACTTTTTCCCAATAGAAGGTTACATAAATCGAGGTCTTAACATCAGTACCTCTTTGATGCCCCCCCCCGCCGCAAACTCACTGAGTATATAACTTTTACCCCCCCCCAGCACAAGTGTCATATTTTTTTAATATAAACGTGCTCTATAATATAACATAATTTCTAATTGGGGTACGTGAAATGCACGGGGGGTTCCAAAAAAGAATAGATTTGAGCTAAACACGTATAGCTGAGTATATTATGTTTTCTGACTGCATTGTGTTTCAAAAGATTAGATTGTTGGTCTTTTAAAAATAAGAAAAATTGGATAAGATCCTGTATTTTTCTATCCCGAGCCCTCCCCTCCCCTCCCTTCCCATTCCAGTGCGTTATGAGCCATAAATGAGCCAAGAGTCACAGAAAACGTGCCATTAGTTTAAAGATCACTGTCAACAGATATAAACACATATGGCACAAAGCATTCAACTTTTAAAGCTCCAGTTTTTTTTCTTAAAATTCATACCAGTGGAATAAGACTTACCGGAACTTTTCCGTCGTTGGCCCCTCCCCCAGCTTATTTGCACCCCCAGTCTCACGTGCCGAATTTTTTACATAATGATTTACATTGCGAACATTACATCAAATTGCGAACTTTAGCACAACTTTTCTTGCGAATCGTGGACCCTTTTTTGAGCAAAATACCACGTGCTTAAAAGTAGTGGATAAAACAAGGCTTCCAGCCACCAGCAAAAATTTGACCCTTTCTCCAAGCGCTAATCACGCATGTCGAATCTGGCCAAATTTTACTGATTTCTGGAAGCCTTGTTTTATCCACTACTATATATTAGCTCTAAATTTGATAAAAATTAAAATTAAAATCAAAAATAAAACAAAAAATCAAAAAATCAAAGCAAAATTTATCTTTCACTCTTTAAGAGTGATTCACTCTTATTCGGAGTGATCCCCAGTAGAAAAGATCGCTCTTTTTCGCTCTTAAAGAGTGAATCCCTCTTTTTTGATATGTTTTTATTTTTTTATAATTTTTATTTCAAATTATCTATACTTTTCAATAAATTTATATTTTCTTTTATTTTTTCTATATTTATTCCATTATTAATAAGAAATAATACAAAATTATAGTATTTACATGAACAACTTTCTTCTGTTTGGTTAATAACTAAAGCACTTACAGCTCTAGGACTTTGCCAACTAGGATTAATTGTTTTATCCGCGAAGCGGTTACACCGATCAGTTATAACAGGGAACCTGGTTTGCAGATTTCTACTAAATCCTCTAGTCAATTCTATATCTGGATGTTGTTTCTTTACATGAGCCCGTATCCCATCATATCTCACAACAGAAGTACAATACGGACAATTAACTTTAGCTGAAGTACAACTTCTACATATATACTTACCCTCATCAAAATTATTTAGTGGTTTTATATAATTACACTTATTACAACATCTAGTTAATACTTCTGAGCTGGGGTTAAGGTTAGGGTTAGGGTTGGGGATAAGGTTAGGGTTAGGGTTGGGGTTAGGATCTGAGTTAGAGTTATAGTCATAGATAGAACCAGAACCAGAACTAGAGCTAGAACTGGGGTTAGAACCAGAACCAGAACTAGAACTAGAACTAGGGTTAGAACTAGAGTTAGAATAAGGGTTAGAACTAGAACTAGGGTTAGAACTAGAATTAGAATTAGAATTGGAACTAGGGTTAGAACTAGAATTAGAACTAGAACTAGATTCATTTTTTAAAGAACAACCCCATGGGGAAAAATCATTAGCACAAATACCACTTAGTATTATATTACAACACATACATTTATCAGCTTTATCTTTATGAAACGATTCATAAAGATATTTTAAAACAGCAATGTTTCCACATTTATAGTTACACTCTAAACATTGTAAAAGCATTTATAATAGGGTAAACTATAATATTTACCTAATCCTTCACAGGGTAAAATTTAGCCATGATTTCAATTAAATCTTTAGTATTATCTTTAGATGTGATACACTCTGCTAAATATTTGTTTCCTAAAGTATTGAGTGTATTAGTTTTACATCTCTTATCTAAAATCAAATCAAGGTCTAATTCTTTTTTATCTTTAACAAAATTTATAATCTCTTCTCTAAATTCTTCATTATTTATATATAGTTTGTTTAAAAACCTTCCTCCCTTTCTATTCAAAATTCCCATCTCTTCATTGACGAGGTCATAGTTACACTGATCAGTATACGAACTTTGTTCGTGGTTTACCAAACTGCTTCCCTGATCAGTATAACTACTTCGTGTTTCACCTTCCAACTCTTCTCCATATCCAAAATTAACTATTTATTTACTCTACTCAACATTGTGCTCGCTCCAATTGCTACAGTTCCAGCATTTCTTGATATTGAATTAGGATAAAAACAATTAAATATAAATAAACCTGCGCCTATAATTCCATCAATATTTGAAAAAATTTTCATACCCTTTCCCATAATCATTTCTTTAGTTAGAACATCATTCTGAATTTTAATATTATTTAAAGTAAGAAGTTTATTAAAATAAAACTGATAATTATCATGATTAATAACATTTCTACCTGTTGCATTAATCATTAGTGGTTTCATATATGCTATAAGTTTATTTATATATTCTCTCTCTAAATCATCTTTTAAACTAAGAGCTTTTAAATCAAGGAAACCAACACTTGAATCATATATCATTGTTCTATTACTACTAATAAAAACAAAGTATTTTCCTTTTTATTATATTTAATTATACCATAACGAAGTTCATCTGAAATTCCATCTGTATAATTATAATAGTTACTATTTAATTCACTAATTATTTTATTGAAGTCATGTTCACATTTATATATCTCATTAAAGTTTTTAAATAGGTCAGGTCCATTAAAAGTTGTTAAATAAATAGTATCACAACTCATTCTTGCTGTATTAATTATTTGAGCTGGTTTATGACACATTACAATCATTTGAATATTATAATGTCTACCTTCAGTAAAATAATAACCTATATCCTTATTTAACCTATCACCCATATCATCAAGTACTATTACACAATTTTTAAATTTATGCATATTATTTTTTGTGATCATATTTATATCACATTTATTAAACCCAGTATAAAACTTATTAGACTCGGGACCTATCCAGTCTCTGTCATCTTTACACACTATAACTATGGACCTTTGGTCTTGATCTTGAACTTGATGTTGAACTTGATCTTGGTCTTGGTTTTGGTATTGGTCTTGGTTTTGGATTTGGTTTTGGTTTTGGTTTTCATCTTGAACTTGACCATGGTCTAAGTATAACTTTAAGTATTGTCTAATAAAATATGTTTTGCCTGTACCAGTTCCACCATAAACAATAGTATGTAATGGTGACTTTTCATATTCAAATCTAACTAGACTCCTATTCATAAATCAACCAAAGCTTTCTTCTGGTTTTGTATAATTACTTGGTCTTGAATCATATATTATATAACAAATTCCAATTATAATAATAAAAATAAAAACTGCACTACCTGTTTCCATTTTTATATAATAAATATAGATTTGATTTAGATTTACACTTAGACTTATAATTAGACTTAGATTTAATAAATCTATTATATAAAAATGCTCATCCTAACTTTTGAGGAATTCAATAATAAATTTAATATTGATAATAATGCAATGAGTGATATCAGAATAAAAGATATAGGTAAAGATATAAGTCTAACACCAATTGAGATTGTAATGAGAGATCAAACTCCAGATAGTATCAGGGATCCTAACTTCAACATTAATGTAAATCTACATCCAACTGAAGGTACACATTGGGTTCTATAAGAAGAGAAGGTGGTCCAACATATTACTTTGATAGTTTTGGTGTAGAAACCCCACCATTATTCCTAGAAGATTACGTTGATCTCGGCTCTAATGAGAGAATACAAGAATATGATGAATCTTATTGTGGGGCTTATTGTTTATATATCATCTATCTTATTGATAGAGGATTAAGAATTAAAAGTGCTTTGAATATTCTAGTTAATCAATGTAAATATCCAAGAATATATAATGAGTGTTTTTGTTTGAATTGTAGTAGAGGTGATGTTATCGATAATGTTAATATTAATGATAATGATAATGATAAGGTTAATGATAATGATAATGTTAATGTTAGTGATAATGATAATGATAATGATAGTGATATTGTCATTGATAAAGATCATCGAAGTAGCTTTGCTAATTATGATAATGTTAGTGATAATGATAATGATAATGATAATGATAATGATATTGATAATGTTAATGATAATGATAATGATAATGATAATGATAATGATAATGATAACGATAATGATAATGATAATGATAATGATAATGATAATGATAATGATAATGATAATGATAATGATAATGATAATGATAATGATAATGATAATGATAATGATAATGATAATGATAATGATAATGATAATTTTATATATTTATTTGATGAAAAATATCAAAGGAGTAAATCTAATAGGAATAGCAATAGTAATAGCATTAGTAATAGTCCTACTAATAATATCCGTGAAGCGGTTCAACAGAGTTGTTTTGCAAATTCACCGATATCTGTAAACATAAATGATCATCTATATTCATGGCTAAATGATGATGATATAATTACTGAAGCCGCATTCCCAGATAACTTTAGATGTATAATATCTGGTCCTAGTAAATGTGGTAAGACATTCTTATTAAAAAAACTAATTCTAGCTAGTATATACTTTGATAAGCTGTACATTATTGGACCTACTGGTGATCAGTACCATGGTATAGAAAGAATAAACCCAAAAACAGATGTTGAATTTATTAAAGATATAAAAGATTTACCATCTCCTGATAAACTACCCAAAGACTTAATGAAACTAATGATATTTGATGATGTTAGAGCCAAAGAACCAGTTATTAATAAATACTTTTGTAGAAGTAGACATAATAATTGCAATATGATATATCTTAATCAAAACCTGTTCTCTTTGGATAGGCAGAGTGTTAGAGAGAACTGTAATCTATTTATTTTATTTGAACAGAGAGGTAAAGTCCTAATATCTATATATCAAGATTTCTTTAATAATGTTGAACTTAGTTATAATGATTTAGCTAATATATGTAATAAGGTATGGAAAGAGCCTTATAATTATATTGTCATTGATATAACTAAGTATAAAAATATTAATGGTAAACTAAGAATTAATTGGAATCGGAGAGTTTTGTAGTTTATTTTAAGTATCAGGGAACCTGCTTCACAAAGAAGTCTAAGTCTAAGTACAAGTATAAGTCTAAGTCAAATGTAAAGTAAAACTTAATACATCGCCATTAAAGTCTATAGGTCTTCCATGCTCATTTTAATATGAAATTCAATATATTCTATTCTATCTTTAGTTACATTTTGATATAAGATATTAGTTGGTATAATATTTATCAAGTAACCTGGTGGTTCAATTAGATTAAAAGTATATAGTATGTCTGTATCTTTACCATTATCTTTAACTCCAGATATAATATTGCAATGAATGTTAATAGTACTAAAACCCATAATATCAATAATTTTCTGAGATTTATATCTACCTTTTTTATAAATTATTTTTCTAAATCCTAGTAATGAGGCTAGTGAGTTTTCTATATCAAAGCTGAGTGCTCCTTGTTTTATTTCCATTAAAAATTTCATCGTATTCTTATCAGGTTCTATTATAACATTACCATCAGTTTCTTCTTTTATTAATTCTGCTATATCAGTTAACTCATATGCTCCCGGTGTAATAGTTGAATATAGCAACGGGATTCCTTTATAATTATGATTAGGTATAGATGTAATGTTTGGGCTTGAGGTAGAGATAGGGTTAAGGTTAGGGTCAGAGCTAAGAGCCCGAGGTAAAGCTTCATCATCTTCTATAACAGTACTAGCATATAAGAATTGATTATTTCTCCTATTCACATTAAACACTGAATTAAAAACAGATAATCTAAATAAACCTAATTTTGTTGTATTAAGTATAGGTTCACTAAAGTTAAACTTTTCTGTTGGTTTTATCATTCTAAAGTTAAGTGTATACTCTTCTTTAGTTTTAGTTAAAGCTTCGTGTATATTTTGTAGTTCATATAGAATCAAGTTGTCTGTCATTTTTTATCTAATAAAAATGGATTTTAATTTGGATGCAACTTATGGTTACAAAAATGATAAACATAAAAGTAAGATTATAAAAAATAAACCAAATAACCTGCCAACAATGAATAGGGTTAATACTATTATTAATATCATACTCAATAGAAAAGAGAATCACTTAAATTTGCGTGATTCCTATCTAGAGATAGAGTTTGTTGTATCAGATGATGCTGGTGGTGTATTTGCTAATGATGCTAATATTAGATTAGTTAATTATGGTATGATGGCATTGTTTAGTTCAATTAAGCTTGAAACTAGTGGTGGTAGGACTATTGAATATATAGATCATTGTCATCCTAATCTATTGATGTATATGTTATTAACTAGTACTGGTGATGAATATGAGAGTGGTTTTGTTAGAAATCAGGGCAATAGAGATAGTCAACTTAAAAGTGACCATATTGCTGCACAATGAGGACATATGTATATGATGATTAAGATGAGTGATCTATTTGGTTTCGTAAATGATTTAGAAAAGATTATATATGGTTTAGGATTTAATCTAATATTAAAAAGAAATAATAATGATAGAGCTCTATATAGAGTTAATGCTAATCCTGGTGCAGTTGCCAATGATGGTAATATCGAAATTAGAGATATATCATGGTGTGTACCTAGTATTGATCCTAGTAATGATAATAGAATTATTGTGCAGAAAGGATTAAGTAAAAAGAATAATGTAGACTTTAGTTATTATGAAAGAAAGACATTTTATAAGAATGTACCCAATGCTACCAACTTCTTGTTTGATCTAGGTATGGAAAGTGGTATGGAAAGACCACAATATATTATAGTTGGTTTTGAAAATAATAATGTTAATGAGCAAACTCATGATGCAAGTACATTTGATGTAATGAAAGTTACTGAATGTTATTGTAAGATTGGTAGTGAGTTTTATCCCGAGGATAGAATGAATATTAATTATGGAACCAATAATTTTAATGAGGTTTTTAAAGAGATTGTTAGCTTTAATAAAGATTATAATGGGCTACCACACAATATAAAACCATATATAAATCATAGAACATTCGAAAGTAATTATAGAATATATGTATTGGATACTAGATATCAAAGGGATCATATAGGTCCACAACCAATACAACTTAATTTTAAATTTAGTGCTGCAGTTGCAGATGTTATATGTCATGCATTATTATTAACTAGAAAGGTTATTAGTGTGAATAGTGATTGTAATAAGATGGTAGACATAATATCATAGATATAATTTAAGTCAAAGATATAATTATAATTTAGATATAACTCTAGCGTTAATTATACTTTTAGATATAACTCTAGCGATAATTATAATTTTAGATATAACTCTAGCGATAATTTATAATTATAGTATAATATAGTTATTGTTATAATTATATACATAACCATATACTTATACTTATACTTATAGCTAGTCAATTCTAATTGTTACTCTTGTTACTCTTGTTAATACCCAATTATTTCTTATTAGTATTAACAAAGCCTTTAGCATAAATAATGTCTAATTTCTTTTTATTCTCTAGAGCTAAGCCTCTAGCTTCAAGCTTAACCTTGGGCTTGGGCTTGGGCTTGGGTTTAATAACAACAAAAGGATTATACTTTTTAACTTCCATTATTTTTTATTTATAGAAATGAGTCTTTTAAATAAGTTCAAAACTAATCCATATTGTGTTGGAGGTAGACATTATAGTGGTACTGTTAATATAAGAGGAGCTATCACTTCAAAAGGAACTAAAATGTTAAAAGGTAATTGTATTAAGTGTAAGAGAAATAAGTCAATGACAGTATCTGATGCAACAATAGAAGCTGAGCGACTGAAAGATTTCTTTAAAAGTGTTGGTAGAGCTAGAGTTAACTTTGAAAAGAAAGTAACTTTGCTAATAATCCAGTCAGAGTATTAGAAATAGCAAGGAAAATAGGAAGTGCAGCTGCATCTAGAAACCCTAGAGCTGCTTTATCAGCCACACCTGACCTGATTTAATTAAATTTGCAACTACTGGTGAAGGTTTAAGGTAGTACAAAAAGGAAGCGGGTTATACTTATGTTCTAAGAAGAGATAATTATTTGATTTTGATTATAGCTATGATTATGATTATGGATATGATTATAACTATCGATAAATATTAATACTAATATTATTATTACTAAGCATACTATTAATACTAAACACAAATATCTTTAGTTTAAAAAACACTTAACTTATTCTTCTTGTTCTTCTTATATTCTTCATATAACTTAACAAATTCATTATATTCATTATTATCTATTTTATTATCATTCATTGATTTAATAAATAGCTTATTGAACTTGTCACTAAAATGTTTACTTAAAATACACATTTGTGAATACTTTATAATTTTATTTCTAATTTTAGTATTAATTGTTTTTGATAATGAACCACAAACAGTTGCTGTAGCAAAAGCTGTTGGTATAGAATAAGCTAATCCTATACCTGTTAAAGAAACTGATGTTGTTGTTGCAGTTGTTGCTATTGATGATAATACTATTTCTGTTATCTCAGCTGTGTTAATATAATTCTTATATCTACTTAACTTCTTATTATAGTTATTAGTTTCAGTTTCATAATAATTTCTGATATCTTTTATAATGTTAATATTGTTGTTAAATTTATTATTAGCTTGAATCTTTTCGTTTATCAATCTTTCTGATACTGATGACAAATCTGGATATAGTAATCTCTCACTCGGTGCTGTTGGATTGGTCATTGCTTTGCTTATTTTCATTAGCAAAAATTCTTTCTATTTCTTTCATTATATCTTCTTGATTAAAACTATAATGCATCTCAAGTCTATCTTTCTCTTTAATATCAAGTAACTTACTTTGTAAAAGTATAGCAATTATATATTGTACTATAACACCTCTAAGAGATTTATTGTATTCTTTCATTTCTCTCAGACCGTTAGTAAACATTTCATCTAGTTGTATGTTAGTTATATTCTGATTAAACTTATTATTATCAAATTCTTGCTTTAATTGATTTTATTTAGAGATACTACTATCTGCAGCAACTTTATTACAAAACTTAACAGTATTTCTGACTTCATTTGTTGATTCAATAAACTCATTAATTAGTTCTTCATTAACTTGTGTTTCATTTAGTTGTAATGTTTTAGTTGTAACTTTATAAAAGTCACCCTTTCTTAGTTCAGTTATGTTTCTACTTAAAATGTCTATTTTATTAGGAGAGGATAATAAGTTATTGTCACAATACTCTTTATTAACAACATCTTTTTCATCTATCGGAGGATGTACATTTGTAATTTTATAGGTATCCTTCATGTTAATATTATCATTGTCTTCTAGGAATAAACAACGAGCCTTACTTAGTGTTAAGATGTTTGTTGATGTTGATGTTGATTTATGTTTAGCTTGATTGAATCTATTTCCTGTCATTATTTATTTTAAGAAATATATTTAATGATTCCAAAACCTTATTATTAGATTCAAAATCAAACTCGGATTTCAATAGTTCCTGTTCATAATATTTACCTTCTATTATCTCTCCATTAATATCTTCTATTTTATATGTTGGTGGATGTGTTTTTAGAACTTCATTCACTTTAAACAATTCTCTATTCCAATTAGAAGTGTAACTTTTAGAGAAGATATTACTATTATCTGCATTTCTAACATAATCACCAACTTTAAATTTTGGTGTTGCTTTGGTAGATTTAATCTGCGAAGCAGTTTCACTGATATAGTATTTAACTTTATCAGGATTATTAGAAGCGTCAACTGGTGTCATATTAATTGTTGAGTGAATGTTATTGTTATATTTTACAACAGCATCATTTGATATATTTACCCAATTACCATCGCCATTGATAAAAATAGGTTTATTTATTATGTGTAATAATGTTCTATTGAATCTCTCTATGAATACAGCCTTTAAATCACTATAAATAGAATATAGCTCTATCCCTGAAGCGGCTTTTCCGGTTCCATATTCTTTAAGTAAAGATTTAAATGTTTTATTGTAAAACTCACTACCTCTATCTACCCATAATTTTTCTGGTTTTCGTCCTTCTGATAGGATTGTTTTAAAACCATTAGTTATAGATAAACCAGATTTATTCTTTAAAGGAATAGCCCATGCATATTTTGTGAATATATCTATAACTGTTAATATAAACTTATTATTATTATTGTATTTACTTAGAGATGACTTATCAATTAAATCAGCTGACCATGTTTCATCTTTATATAGTGGTATTATTCCTTGTCTTTTAAACTTTGTTATTTGAGGACTGAATACTTCTTTAGCTAGTTGTTGTTGTTGTTTTTCCATCATTATTCATTTACCATAGTTAAAAACAAAATTATCTAGTTGGTCTTGATTATTAATATTCATAGATAATAGTTGCTTAGATATATCTAGCATTTCATCAAATAATCCATCATGACCAGCTTTTGTTTCTAGTATTATTAATTCTAGCCTTTCTACTAAATTATTTAGGTTGTCATTTAATCCCCTGCCAAATATATCATCTCCTACCTCCATTATACGTTTTTTTGTTTTATATCTAGCGCTTTTCTTATCCCCTTTTCCTAAATCATATCTAATATCCTTTAAAAACCTTTTAATATTGTTTTCATCTTCCTCAACCTTATCATCATATGTTACATTTGATTTAGTAAGAAAATCAGTAAATCCTTCTGAAAACTCATATACATTATCCCTAACTAAAAATGCACCCTGCTCTAGAGTTACATCAACACCATTCATTTTATATCTCCTACTAGGTAAATCTACGAGTTCTAATTTTAATTGAGAATTAGTTTGAGCCCCCATGTCATGAAGAAGTTTGGCTGTCTTTGTATCAACATAAACTGGTGCTATATCTTGAGTTTGCTTTATGGTCCCCTTTAACGTTTCACCAATCTGCGAAGCAGTTTCATTAAACTGATAACCAGCTTGCTCGATCTGCGAAGCAGTTTCACCAATCATCTTAGTTTGTTTATCTAACTCTTGATTTTTCCAATCTATTGCTCTTAATGTTTGTTCACTTAATGCTAGATTCCGTTCATTGTTTTCACTGATAGTTTTGGTTAGGTGATCAAATAACTCTTCGATTTCACTATAATATTCTTGTTGTTTTAATTTATCTTCTAATCTATTTCTTCTGTTTTGTTTTTCTAGATTGTTTTATTCTATAAGTTTATCTAGTTTAGTCGTTTTATATGTATTGAAAAATTATAATAAGAGTAAAAAATGGATAATGAAAACAGCTTCTCTCTTAATCTAAAAAGATGTTTAGCCTGTAAAAGACGTTGTAATAATATAGATGAGTTTATTGATCATAATAAGGAACCAAATCAAGATGATTTAAAAATTTTAACTTATTCTAAATATTTAGATGGGGCTGGGAAGATAATAAAATTTCTAGAATATAATAAAAATATAATAGCTGGAGCTACACTACATAAGAATACAATCATGGGAGGCACTATGGAAAAATATATGGCTCAGATAATGATTTATAATATACTAACTACCAACCCTATGGATAAAATGAATGAATTAGGTCTATAATTATTTGTTATAAAAATTAGCAAAGCTTGTTATATAATATAATAGCAACTTCAATTAACTTTCTATCATCATTAATGGTTAGTTCTAGAATATTATTAACCAGTAGGTCTTTGTCTCCATCTAATGATCTGCAAAGCAGTTTGGTAAACCGCGAGCTTTGCTCGTTCACTGATGCTTGGTGGATCATTTTTATTAAATCTCTTTTGAATAGATATAGATTCTCATCATGCGGATATTTTTTTATATTGTTTACATAAAACCTTTTATCATCAAATATATTTAAACTAATCTTACTTGTTTTTGTTGTTGTCATGTTATCGCAAACTTTTTGTATTCTACATTCATCTACTGTTCTCTGTGTATTATTCATTAATGCATCATAATAATCTATGTGCCTAGCATTATTATGCTTCTTTATTCTTTTTTCTTTCGTGTTTTTAGGATAATTTTTGAAGCAATATGTTTTGGGGGACAATACTATAAATTCCTCAATAATCCTACTTCCCAGCTCGTGCTTAAACTTGCCGGGGACTTTATTATTAGTTTTAATAGGTATGTCTAGATTACTTAAGTCCATATGCTCATCACTAACTTTACCTTCACTATAACCTAATACGAAACTGTCCGTATCCATATAGTGAAGCGTTAGATCTTTGAGGGATGGTTGTTGAATATTATAGAATACATCATACATGTGTAATTTACTTAATTCTAAGATAGTAACACCTACATATACTGGAGAATCATATTCTATTTTTTTCTTTATATATTCTATTTGGCTATAATCTCTATATCTAGTTATATTCTTAAATGTTGGTTTACTTACACTTTTCATTATCTTTTTTTCATCATGCAAGAACTTGCTTTGAAAGAAGTGTAGAGGATTTATGCACATTCTTCCATATAATGAGTTATTCATTAATTTCCTTACATCTTTTTCTGCTTCAGTTTCAGCTGTTGCTCTTTTATTTGTATTGTTTTGTATATAATTGCTACATATATAATCTTGTTTAAATTTAACTACTCTATGTATTTTTGTTACTTTTACTCCCATCTTAACATAGAACATTAACATCCTATAATGAACCATATATTCTGTTTTGTTGTTTTGATCTAAGATTAATTTCTCGGATCTGTGAAGCAGTTTCCTTGATCTTGCTTTACTTTTCTCTCTTTGTCGGTATCCCAATTCATTATCAATTATCTTTCTCTTATTAGGCATTAGTGCTAACTGTTCTGTTCTCTCTTTACATTCATTAGTATAATCAATATCATAAACTATATAGTAACCATGATCACTATCATCTGGAGTATTCAATATTACATCGAGGAAACCGCTTGGCTTGCCACGGACGAAGTCCGTTCGCGGATCTAGAGTAGTAGTAGTAATAAACTCAAAATCCTTATAAGGTAACTTTTGCATCATTGCATAACCATATAGGTTGTTTGCGTCTATGTACCATATATTTCTATTAATAACTTTATCATTAGTATCTGCGAAGTAGGTTCCCTGATTAGTATTAGTATTAGTACTAGTATTAGTATTAGTATTAGTATTAGTATTAGTATTAGTATTAGTATTAGTATTAGTATTAGTATTAGTATTAGTATTAGTATTAGTATTAGTATTAGTATTAGTATTAGTATTAGTATTAGTATTAGTATTAGTATTAGTATTAGTATTAGTATTAGTATTAGTATTAGTATTAGTATTAGTATTAGTATTAGTATTAGTTTTAGTATTTTAGTATTAGTATTAGTATTGTCATTAATATTAGCATTAGTATTAGTATTCTTAATATTTATATATCTATCACCCATTATTCCGCATATACCACCTCGCTTTGCTCCAACAAAATCATCTAGCATTTCTTTATCTTGTAATGTATCTAATGTTACACCGCTTTGCAATAACCAACAATCAAAACTATAACCCGTCCACTATATTTACCAGTTTCATGACAATGATCTCTTACTTTATTAATACATGTTTTGCTGCAGATATGACAAGTGTTATTAGTTTCATGATATAATTTATCTTCTTCTGTGAATATCTTCTTTTCATTATGTTTGAAATTATTCTCAGTTTCTATTTCTAATAGATCTCTAGCAAATCTTTTGATGCAGCCTAGACCGAAGTAGTTCTTGAAGTTACCTTGCCAGGTGTAAACCACAGCTATTGGAATATGTTCAGCTATTACATATTTACAATCATTAGTTGAGACATCGGTAAAACCGCTTCGTGGATCAACAATGCAACATTCTATATCGGCAGTTATAATATTTTTTATATTCTGACGTTTGTGTTCATCTACAAAAGTAATATGTTTTTTCTTAGGACAAAAATCTCTGGTTTGAATGAGGTGCTGCATTCGTGTTTATCATATTTAATTTGTGAGTTAAACCATTAGGTACACCTATCACAATAATAATATTTAATGTTGTTTTTATTTGGTCGTTCTAACAAGGTTTCTATATTTTTTATTAGGGCACAGTGTTCTATTTGACCATTACTCCAAACTAGTATTCTTACATCTTTTCTATCTTTATTAAAATCATCCACTTGTTTAAACAATTCTATTTTACCATTACCACAAGGTGTGTATACCCAAATATTAATATTATACAGTTTCTGTATTCTTATTATATAAGCAAAATCATCTTCATATTGTTGTCTTGGTTCAATAAGTTTATCTACATATTTACTTTCTCGAGTTGCATGGTGTGGGGCGGGATGTGGCCAAGCAGTAATAGTTAGTTGTAAGCAGTTGTTTTTATAACTACGTATATTTAATATCGATTTAGAATTTTTGAGATCAGGAGGTAAATCTATATAACTACCAATAGATGCTTTAGTTGGTTCAATGCTTAACTGAATGCTTCTTATTCCAAGAAACTCAAAATCATAACCATAACCTTCATATATTTCCTTTTCGAAATCTAGCCACCGATTGAAGTCACCATATTCATATATCGGTGAAACCGCTTCGCGGATTGCATTATTATTAATATAAACAGTATTGAAAAATATTTTTGTAGTTTTAACTTCTTCTTTGGTTCTCTTCTTATAATCACATTCAGCCGTGATCTTATATTTAAAACTCTTAACTTTACGAAACTGGTAACAGTTTTTAATTTCTTCTAAAGAGTAATTAGTTGCTTCATCTATATCTTCAATGTAATTCCCACCTTTATCAGTAATGTAAAATTCTCTCATGTTCTGACTTGAGTTTATATCGAAGTCTTCTGTGTTTTCTAGATACATGCGATTGTGACTATATGAATGAGTAGTTAGAGCTACTTTACTTATAAATTCTTCATGACATTCTTTACATATAAACCTAATCTTAGAATAGATATTGTTTTCAGTTTCAGTTTCTGATTTAGTTTCTGTTTTAGTTTTAGCCCTAGTTTTAATAATATAATCATCTTCATCCAAATTATACACCCTCTCCGAGATTTCCTCTTCTTCAGACTCAAACATTTTTTCCAATAGTTCCTTATGTTTGAGATCGTATGATTGATGCCTGTATAAAGCCTTCTTTGATTCAAAGGATAGATTACAGACATCGCAGAAGTTTATGACACTAGTATTAGTTGATTGAGACATGATGTATTTTTTTAGGGAAATAATCAAAAAATAATATTTCGAAAATTGGAAATGAAATGTGATAAGTGTATAAGTAAACCTTGGAAAGAATGTTGTAATAAGTGTAAAGAATTAGAATATTCTTGTTATGTATGTAAAAATATGGTTAAGGTTAAAGATTATATAGAACATTTGGGATATCATTATTCTGATCCTGATCAATATCTAACGTGTAGTATGTGTAATGTTTATAAACATATATCATTATATAGATTTAGAAATAGGAAATGTAGACTATGTATTTATCTTCATAGATATAGATATGGTCACACTAGAAATCAATTCAGAGAGCATGTTTATAAATATAATATTCAAGAAGACGTAGAAAAACACTAATCACTGTGTTTCCACCGATCTCAGTGTTTTTGACTGTATACCCATCACAGTGTGTCCCATATACAGTCTCACAGCAGGGATCATCCTTTTTAAGAACTGTGAATTTGGTTTTTTTTATCTCACTTAGTTTCATAGTATTTCATCAAATCCTGAAAGGCGGCATCGCCGATCGGGGGACGTTCACTGGAGTCAGTGAGGAAGGAACCCCAAACCTTCCGTTTGCAAAAGCAACTTAACTAGACTCGATGATTTAACCACTACACCAAGTGAGACAGAAAGTTTTGTTTTTAAATTGATTAAATATTGATTAGGGGATATATGAAAATTTTTATTATTTTAAAATTTCTTTCAATTTTTGTTCAAGTTTTTTCGCAAGTTGGTTTTACGTGCTTTTCACACGGTCTCATCTGCGAAGCAGTTTCACTGATTAGTTTTATACTAGTATCTGGGAACGTCCACCGGAGTCGGTGGGGATAGAACCCAAACTATCGGTGAAACCGCTTCACGGATCCGTCTGATAACAGTTAATTACCAGCTTAACTTTGTACTAGTGGTTTGCACTAAGTGAGACAAGAAAAGATAGATTTAAAATATAAAAGAAGTGAATATAGAGCTAATATATAGTAGTGGATAAAACAAGGGATTCAACAAACAGTAAAATTTGGCCCGATTCGACATGCGCGATTAGCGTTAGGAGAAAGGGACAAATTTTACTGGTGGTTGAATCCCTTGTTTTATCCACTACTCTTAAACTCGAAAACTCAGTCAATAGAGTGAATGACCGGTGGGAGGTACTGCTCAGGTTTTGAGGTTACAGTCGAGTTGTGATTGGGCAAGATAGCAGCCAATCAGGCTTCAGGTCCGATTCAGGGAAGCTGGTTAATAAAGAGAGAAAGAAGTCAATTAAATGCCAAAACTGTTATCAGAAGAAAAATATCGTGAATGTTCAAGGTGTGAATACGATTCTAATCAGTGATTAGCATCAATTATTTCTTGAAACCTTCAAATTGCGATAACAAACATCCACGAATGACCTCTACAGACGGTGGGCAGGAGGGGACGTAGCTTTGAGAGGCGGTTCGCCAAAAAATACCAAGATCTTTTTCGCTTGTGCCCCCCCCCCCCGGGCTTAGTGGGTGCATAGTATTTGCAAACCCCCCCCCCAGACTCACGTGCTAAATTTATATAATGATTTACTATGTAATAGCACGTGCTCCGTAACTGGGAGAGTAAAACGTACTTGCGGGGGGGGGGGGGCAACGGACAAGATCCGACTTACCCTCGAAATCGAACATCACCACTAGCAGTCCTTTGTTCTCTCTCACAAATGCCTCGGAATCAGAAATTGTGAACACCCTTTGACCTTCAAGATTCTGCTGAGAACCCAAGTCCGACATCGGGTCAAAGTAATTGCCCGCTTCCTGATGGCGATTTTCACCCGAACTTTCAACTTCTTGACTCTTCGGGCGCTCTCGTCTTGTCGCCAGCCAATCAGATTTCGAGTGCCTGCTCGGTGACCAATCAGGTTGGTCCGTTTTTACACGTGAGCAGTACGAAGCCGGAATGTATCCTTCTATCCGAGTTCTGACGTTTACAACGTAGATCCAGTCGCCTAATCTTTTGATTTCTTTCAGCTGGTCATTTTTGAAGGCCAGAAGTTCCTCCTTTTTGCTGGGTTTAAATGTTTGAGTGACAACTAAAAACATGCATTATATTTTTCTACTCCGATGCCGGTAAACTCACCCGGTCAGAGATAGGAATCTATAGGATTTCATGAATTTATAAATCAGAACTAAAAAGGTAAGAAAAAGTAGTTTTTCAAGATCGAAAGGCAAGTTTTTTAAAACCGTTTTTGCATTTGGAAAGATCGAAAGGCAATTCAATTAGAGCAAAAAAAAAACAAACGCAAAAGCGTAATTTCATTGAGAACAATTTTTTTTTCAGGTGAGTTTCAATTTGAGTAAATTGAATTGCGTCGTGGTTTTAATGACTGTCTCACTTTTACCATCTGCTATATCAGTATATAGTTATAAGTAAGTATATAGTTATCTCCAGCACCATTTCTTGCTTATATCTAGCGCTGTGACTATTGGTTTAGAGCATCAGCATTTTTTTACAACCAAGATATTTATATCAATAGACTATAAAAAGTGATCTTCAATTTTGAACGAGTTGATCAATTAAGTCCATGTTTTGTGGGTCTCAATATCTAAATTTCCGTTTCGATATCTGTGGATATTTAACACTTTCCGTACAGTTTGGTTCATTGAAAATCTTCATTACAATTAAAGTTATTCAATGATTTGTATTGTATAGAACTGTAATTTTGCACAAAAAAAAGATTTTTTGGCACATATAATATTAGGAATATAGTAACCGTATAAAAAAACGCAAAACAACCGAGAAACAAATCAACATAAATTGCTGATCGGTTTCAATTTTAAAATTCAATTTAGAAATCAATATTGGTATATATTTTTTTTCAGCTCAGCAGACGACAAAAGAAGAGGCCCTTCTCGTTTCTAACTTTTTAACTTTTTGTTCTTGTTTCTAGCGTAGCTAATCAATAAAAGTTGGGATAAATTTCTGATAGATAAAAGTTCAAATGTTCAGTGCTGATATTTAATAGTAATTGCTACGTTTATGCTAACTAAACCTATGTCTTTCTACTGCTCAAACAAAACTCAAACTGAAAACTTTTGTGAACTTTGTAATGTCATATAGGAGGAGCTGAAAAATCCTAGCAAAATTAAAAACTCTGATTAAAGGGCGAGCCAAATCTTGAAACGCACTTGAATCTTCATGCTGTAAAGCTGCTAAAAATATATCTCGTCAGTGCGAAATGCGTTAAAAAAAACACAGTTTTTTTAGCTTTTATTTTATATGAAGTTTAGCGTTTAGTTTAACGTCAATCACACATAATTTTCACAATTATTTCTAAAATTTTATCTTACAAAAGTAGAGTAAATTGAGTCGCCGAATTTACATTAACTTGACGCGTAAAATTTTTCAGCTATTTTAACATAAAAGAGCCAATTTTAGAGCTGATTTTTTAAATATGATAAATCCCAGTAAATTTAATTGTCTGAATAATGTACCATTTAGATGCGTACCCGCAAAAAGTCAGCTTAAAAGATGAGATGGTGAAAGACACGGCTGTGATAGTGGTGTTTCTGGGGAGTGGAAATTGATTCGATTATCTTGCTAATTTCAGCAAAAATCCAATTGATGCATCGCTTTTACCGCAACCTTGAATAACTGTTGTTATAACCAGGTGTAAAGAGAAAATTGACGTTAGAAAAACTAAGGTAAGGTGACACAACTATAGAAGAGGAGATAAACATGGAAATGGTTAGTTACTTGAGCCTCATAGAGAGCAACCGAAACGTTGAAACTTTGTGAGATCTGCAGTAAGAAGCGGTTAAATGTTCGCAAATACTGCGGAACAAACCTATTGTATTACACAGTCTTTTGGTGAATGTGGCAAAAGTGATGAGATCAAATATAGTCTACATCTGGTTTCACAAGAATACAAGGTTAACACCACAAGGAAAAAAGATGCCCAAAAATTTAGCCTACGTGAACATTAGCCGAAAAAGTAGCAGAAGTAAATGCTTCAGATCGTTTTTGTATGCAAACATAAATGGACGCTCAATGATCTATCTATTGGATCTTTTCTGCTTTTCTGCTAGTGCCTCTCCCCCCCCCCCCCCCCCTCCCCTCACCCTACATTGCCAAAATTTAGGCCCTTCCTCCCAACAAAAATTTAACAACAACCATATATGTTCCATATTCAAGAAAATTATAGTTGTAGACACCTTTACAAAGCTCTTAATTACTAAAAATGCAATAATAAAAAGTTTTTGGTTGATTTTTATATTATATGCAGGGACTTTTTACTATACGTAAATTATTCTCAATCGCTTTATTAGTGTTTTCTAAATGAATATTTACTCGTATGCATACATAATGTTTAAACATAAACAAAAAGAAAGGGGGTGCCTAATTTACTGGGGGCGCTAGCGCAAAAGATTCTAACTCGCTTACACATGCAATTAACTCATTTGGCTATGCCTCAGTGGCCTATGGGACTTGATATGAATCTATCACAACCAAAAAAAAATATTTTTTACCGAAAATGTCATTCTCGCAATAACATTTGTGCGTTCTCAAATCTGATTGGTTCATTTCGTTCGTTTTCCGTGTTTTAGCAAAATTGTCGTAATCGGCGGCAATGCGAAAATCGCCGACCAAATTGCAAATCCTTTGTCGCTATTTTCGGCAGTGAATTCTAGCTACAATAGCAATGCAAAATTAGCTCGCGAAATATGTTCAGCATGTTCGGTTGCTCCAGTTTTTTTTCGGTTTTAAATGTAGGAAGTCATCAGTATTTTCAATTCATATTTTGAGTTTGTGTATAAAATAGTCAAAAATTGTAAAAACTTTTATTCACAGGAATTTCTTGCGTACATCCTGGAGGAAATTGTTTGAAAGAACGACATACCAAATGAAGATTCCCTGCGTTTGAAAAGCAAACATACCGACAATACTGAAGAAAAAAACGTAAAAGCTATTGTAGTTTCTGTCAAATTAAAATCGAACATGTCAACAATTTTCCTACTATTAGAATGGACCGTTTTTTTATAAGAGCAAACTATTACTGAAAATTTTAGAGCTGCCCTAAATAGGAAATGATTCCAAGAACTAACCCAAATCATAGTCAACTGGACCCTGTTCTTCCCCCATCAACTGACGTCTCATCGTCTCCCGTCTCATCAAGGCTTCCAGACGTCCGGCACTTGAAGTCATTTGAGCTTCGTTTGAAGCTTGTACAACTGGGTTGGCAATAGGGTTTTTGGTTGAACTGTTGATCGGGTTTGTCTTGTCACTGTTGTTACTGTTTTTGTTGTTGTTATTATTGATGTTGTTATTGGTGTTGTTGTTGTTACTGTTGTTGTTGTTATTGTTGTTGCTGTTGGGGTTTTTGTTGTGACCGTTTTTGTGTTTCGAATTTTCTTTCGACATTGTACTCCTTCTCTGGGCTGTGCTCATAGTCTGACCTAGAAACAAAATGGGGGTTTGAAATAATCTGGCTTATTTTTTGCATCTGTTTCTGTTTCGCAACCCACCCTTTACCATATGATCCCACGCTACAAACTATGTGGTTTTGTTTAGCACGATACAATGTAAATAAAAAATCGCCTATTTGGATTGAGAAAATGCTCACAAAAACTTTATCAATTTTTTTAAGATCATTTTTAAAAAGCAATCAAATTTCACGAAGTGTCCACGCGCAAAAATACAGACAATAGCTGCTAGATACGCAAAAGAAGAGCAAAATAATTTATTTTTATATGGTGAATGTCATTGTCCAGAAATAAAAGATAGAAATACCGGGTCATTAACTTCTTCCGGGTCCGTGTATTTAACGACCCGGATTGACACTCCACCCCTCCCACCCCCCCCCCCCCGCAGACGAGTCATAATTCCACGACCTCACCCCAGGAAGCACGAACTCTTGGTTCTTTAATCTGGTCCGACATAATCCCAGTACTTTCTTAAGAGTTGGTTACCTGGTGTGATGTGTCTTGGAAACTGCGGGGTCATCGGTGCATCTAAACAAAATACCATTTGAAACCAAGGGTTGCTCATGTACATGAAGAATTTAATCATTGCTTTGACATAAACTTTGCCAAATTTCAAAGAGCTGTCAAATTGTAACAAAAAATTTATTATTTAATAAATAGGTTACTTTAGTTACCAAGTCCTAATATTTATTTAAATTTTAATTAGAAATTTTTTAAAAGTTTGAAATTTTTTAAAAAATTTTTGTAAACGTGCAAAGTATAAAGATGATTGGTGAAGTTTTATCAGAGCTGGTGAGAAATAAAAACGTAAAAAATGAGACCCGATTCTAAAAAATATTTATAAATAATAATGATTGAACAAACAATCAAAAGGAAAGATAAAGTTAGGACTCGTTTAAGAATATTGGCTCGAAAAAAATGAAATTGGGTTCGAAGGAATAGGACTGCGTGAAAATTATTTACAGAACAATTTTACAAATATATATTTTTGAAAAAAAAATAGTTTTAACAGTTTTCAGTATTTGAACATACCGTTTCCTGCGGAGGGTCGTGATTTTCCATGTTTTGTAGGACAGAAAAACGCCATTTTAAAACAATCAAACTTTGTTTATAAATCTTTAAAACCATATGATAAAATTTGATTAATGACAAACATTTAAAACCGAGCTGCGTTGAGTATTAAATTTGAACACTTTCATATTAAAGCGAAACGCACTATAGTATCTGTGCATTTTAAAAAAGCAAAATAACAAAATAAGCCTCTGTTATAAGCTGCATATTAGTTTTAACGTAAAAATCAAAAGTATTTAATTAATCTAACTAAGCTTACTGTAGCAAGAAAAAACGATAGGTTCAATAACTATCACTTTCTAGAGCAATGTTTCTTGTTCATACCGGTAGGTCTTTGTAGGGGGTCAAGAAAAAATCCGCCTATTAAATTGAAGCTAAAAATTTCAAATCAAATTTGTTTCCAAATCAACCATTTCGCATTAGATAAATGAAAAATTGCATATTGAAAAAAAAACAAGCACACGAAAAAATAACTTAAGGTTCAGACTAGTTTCAATGATTGGTCTGAAACTTAAGACCAATTGAATTGTTCAGACTAATTTCAGACCAATTTCAATAATCGCATCAGATAATAGGAAAATAGCATATTGAAAAAAAAAACAAGCACACGAAAAAAATAACTTAAGGTTCAGACCAATTTCAACTCAATAAGATTTTGCCAGCGCAGCGTTTTTTAGGAAAAGAAAAATTAGCAAGATCATTATAGCCGTTCTGTATAGATTGTCATTTAAACATCCGCCTATTAAATTGAAGCTAAAAATTTTAAATCACTTTTTTTTCAAAAATGGAAAAACCCTTCCCAAGTCAAGGTGTGCGTTAATGATCAGACAATTAAAAAGGCAAAGGGGGGAGGTAAAGTGCGTTTTTGATTACTTATACGAGCGCCATATTAAAGTCTGCTTACATGAACGAGCTTCCTAGTCAAATTCTGCCTAACGTCTGATAATTAACGGGCTTTATTCTGATCATTAACGAGCTAATCTAGAAACGCGATTACTTCTTTTGCGCGCAGCTTTTAGGATAATGATATAACATTATGTCGGAAAATTATCTCAAGTTGACTAAAAAACCAACTTATAAGATTTTGCTGTTTTTTCTGGTGGTGTTTTCCTCCTTTCTCATCCGGACTGGGGACAGGTTACGGCGGAGTTACAAACAAACAACTATAGGAGAATTGAGTCCGAGCAAACGGTAAAAATCCGCACCCTAAAACTCTCTCTAATAAACGAATACATACATACATATATACAAACATTATGTTCGTATACACATACATACAAACATCCAAACAAACATACATACATATATACATACATACATACATACATACATACATACATACATACAAACATGCATACATACATACATACATACATACATACATACATACATACATACATACATACATACATACATACATACATACATACATACATACATACATACATACATACATACATATATGCATACATATATACATACATACATACATACATATATAAATACATACATACATACATACATACATACACACACATACATAAATACATAAATATATACATACATACTTTCATGCATATCTATATATGTATGTATATATAAATATATATATATATATATATATATACAAACATACTTAAATACACACAAACATACATACATACATACATACATACATACATACATACATACATACATACATACATACATACATACATACATACATACATACATACATACATACATACATACATACATACATACATACATACATACATACATACATACATACAAAGATACCGAATCTGGCTAAACCAATTATGCCGAAGCTTTCTTACATTTCAAAACAAACAGACCGACGATTTCTTACGTTTGAAACGTTTGAAACATACCAAACAAACCGAACATACCGAACAAACCGAACATACCGACATTTGAAACCAAACATACCAAACAAACTGAACAAACCGACTTTTCCTTGAGTCGTTTTTTGTTCGGTCTTCTGGACTAGACAGCAAACATTGTTTCATAGATAAAAGTATTACAAAAATACTTAAATTGTATTTTGTTTGTTCTTACAAAGTATATATTAGTCATCAAATGTCAATTGTACAAGTTTTTCCTCTTGATATGCAAGTCCCAGAGAAAAGTTTTTTACTAAAAATTGTTTCTTTATTAAAAACTAAGTCAAAGATCACCCGAGCACAATTTTTTTTTAAAAAAACGGGTTAAAATCTGATCATGGCTGGCTATGTTCTAAAAGGGTCTGATAATGGCAACAATAAAAACGAGTTAAAAAGAGCTCGTGTGAAAAACGAGCTTAAATCTGATAATGGCTGATTATTGTCTGGATGGGTCTGATCTTGGCCAATTTTAGTCTGGATGGGTCTGATCAATAACTCACACCTCGACCTGGGTTAAGTCTCTCCCGAGCATTTTTTGAACACTAGAATTACAGCAATGAACGTAAAAAGAGACGTAAATGGGGTTAAAACATTTTTCTTTGCTAGAATTTGCATTTCAAAGACGCTAAATATCTTGCTTTGAAGCATCTACTGTTACGCAGTAAATGAACAAATTTCATCCAATCAGAATCGAGTATTTCTAAACTTTAAAATAAGATTTAAATACGTTCTAGTATACGTAGAAAGTTCCGAAAAAGTTCAATTTACCTAATTTTAAGTAAATATAACCACGTTATGTACCGATTGAGGTGGTTTTCGGCTCAATATTTTTAGGTCCTCTAGACAATAGACAATTGCCGATTGAATACGAACTGATTTTACGTCAATAACATCAGACAAAAAACCAGTAAAAGAGCATCGAAAAAACCTTGCCGCCTAAATTTCACTGGTTGCATTGATCGTTAATGCTTACGTTGTATGATTGTACGTTTGATACTTATACGTTGCTTACTGTTGAATACCTCTTGCTTTATCTTTTACAGATGAATTGAACTTTCGAACTACAGGTTTACTGATTTAAAATGGTGCAGCGAGAATACGGGCCAGATATGATTCCCCCAAGTTCATGCAGAATACTTTTCATCTTTAACCTAATTGTTATGATCAACTTAATAGATAGATATATTTGGTTCTTAATCTGAAGCTTGATTACTTATCATAATCAGCAGTTGAGGATATCAAACTACGGTCAATGAGTCCACCCTCTTCAGCTTCACAGCAAGATCACTACGCCAACTATGGCTCAATCGTGGTGCAAGTGGGCCAATGTGGTAACCAGATAGGTCCTCAGTTGTTCAAGATGACACAACATAGTGTCTCAAATGGACTTGTGGACTGAACAAGTTATTGTCGTGCTGTATGTGTAGACACAGAGGACAAAGTCGCCAATGTCAGGATGCTCAACAAATACCTCAAGCAGGTGAGATATCGAGAAGGGAATGTGGTCAACGGACACTTTGGACGAGGATCCAATTGGGCCATGGGATACAATCTTGAGGAGAGGTGAATTTAGTTTGGATCCTGTTCCGCTTTCTGAAACCATCGTCTTCCGCTCTGTGATTATTTGAAATTTTCAAACCCTGATTATTAAGAAAAATCTCAGCACTTAGGCGGCAAGAAACCCAACCCGTGAAATTTATTTTGACATTGGTGTAGTAGAAGTAAACTAATCTTTGTAGAAAACATTGGTAAGGAGGCCCACAAAAAACAATTTTTGAGACGAAAAAACATCAATTTTGAATATTTTTGGTAGATTTAACGAAAATTCGAAAAAATTGATACAGTTGTTCGTTTATCAAAAACAATCTCCGATAAAGAGAAAACTGAAAGAAAATTACGCCAATTTGTCCAATTTTTAAAATTTTTGGTCAATTTTGATGCAAATCAAAAAACATAGAATATCAATATAGAATATTGAAAAACCGTACTTTCAGGCATAAAACCGTCCAACTTACTGGATTACCGTTCCGTATTCAAAAAATTGCAGAAATGTAGACCAAAAATATAAAAAATTGAACAAAAGCATAAAATTTTGACAAATTTGTCCAAAAAAATCAATTTCCAGCAAGAAGGTTCGTAAGCTCAAAAAAGTAGTGAAAATTTTCACAACCTCCGGCCTACAAAAAAAATCGAATTCCCATAATTTTTCTCGTCGATCGTTTATGAACCGTTTTTCTCGCGTCCTTTTCGTCCTTTCACTTTTTAGTTTTCCGTGTTACGATTTTTTTTCTCAATAACGTCGCTCTCCCAAAACTTCGATTTTCGTTTTCTTCCGCTACTTTTCCAAATTTCAGTGTAGTATGTCATATGTGTTGAGGTATGTTGTTGTTTTTGCTGAGTATGTTGAGTATGCTAGTATGCTGGTTTGTTGTTTAGGTCTTACAGCTTTCTAGGGTGTGACTTAAGTTTATTCTCGAGTTACGGCTGGATTGTCCTTTGACTTTTCAATTTTACTGATTTACTAGCCTTCCTGTTGTAGTATATTGATTTTGCTGCTGTATGTTTGTGTAGCTGTATGATTGCTAGTTGGTTTGGTCTCGTTGCCTTCTAGGGTGTGACTTAAGTTTATTCTCGAGTTACGGCAGGATTGTTTCTTGACCTTTCCAACTGTCATAGTCTACAAATACACTTCTGTAGTTTATTTATTTTGCTGTAGTTTGTTTAATACCGTAAGTATGCTGATTGTTTGTTTTGGTTTGAGTTTTGCTAGGATGTGACTTAAGTTTATTCTGGAGTTACGGCTAGAAATTTTTTGACCTTTACATCCTTTTAGTGTACTACTGCATTGCCGTAAATTAGTTTGTCGTTAAATTTGTCGTTATCAGCCCATTATGAACTATGTTAGATTGTCTTGCAGTAGCTTCTCTCCTTCTTCCAAGGGTGTGACTTAATTTTGTTCTGGAGTTACGGCTAGGTTGTTTGCTTGAGTTTTTGCTGTGGTATGCTAACAGAGTTTTTTCCAACCTCATTTCCCGCCCGTTCTTTCCCACCGTCCCGTTTCGTTGCGTTGCGCGGTTTTCACCAGCTTTCCCGCACGTCCCGTTTCCGTTCCGTCGCGCAATGTTCGCTCGACTTCTCGTCTGTTCCGTTCCCGTTGCGTCGCGCGTTGCTCGCCCGACTTCCCGTCCGTCAAGTTTCCGTTTCGTCGCGCGTTCCTCGCTCGACTTCCCGTGTGTCCTTTGTCTCCCTCCGCGTTGAGCGCATAGCGTTCAGCGCTCCACTTCTGTTTTTGTTGGGCACTGTGTGCTCGACGACCTTTTCTGCTCTTAGGGCGGTTTGTCTTACAGACTTCTACAGTGTGCTGTGTTTGGTGTGTTTTGTGTTGGGTTTGTTTTGCATGGGTTTCGTTTGTTTGGAGTGTGCATATAATAGATAACCGTGTGCAGTGGTAGGTTTGCTGGTCTTTGGAAATAATAGCATCGTGATGTGTAATAGTCTTGATCAAAAAGTCAAAAAATTGTACGCCGCCAAATCAAAGCGTGAAGCTGAATTGCATTCTATACATGAAGTTATCCTTCATTGTATAAATAATCAAAGTAGGCGAGTGAAAGTTGAACGCTTAGTAACAAAGTGCAACGAAGCATTTTTGACTGTTGTAGATAAACATGAGGAACTGATTGCATTTGCTGGAAAAACGGAGGATCCAAGTGCACTTGTTCCTTCATTAGAGTCTTATTTGGAAGCAATGACAACTAAGAACGACAAGATCCTCACTTCAGCACGAAACTACATCAACTCTGCTGATGATAAAGTGAGTGAGTTCCACGAACCGAGGGCTTCCATTCGTTCTAGATTGCCCTCATTGATGGCCTCGTCAAAAACATCTAGTCAGCGTAAACATGACTACGTAATTGCTAAAATGAAGCCCGAAGAAATTGAAAAACAGAATGAGACAACCATTCGCCTTGCTAAACTGAAAAAGCAAATGGAATTAGATGAACTGGAGGAAAACAACAAGAAACGTTTGGCAGAGGCAACTCTGCAAGAATTTGAATTGCTGGACGCCGTTTCTAAAGGTAGCCAATCTGAAACAACTGCAAGTGCTAGGAGCTCAATGAGAAGTGAAAAGGCTGTCCAAGACTGGATCAACACCTCACTTGCTTTAAGTTTTCACAATGAGGAGAAAATTAGTGAACCAGAGGTTATGATTGACCCTCCAGAATGTCCTAGCCACAACAACGGCAAAACAGTGGAAGATCAGAACACTAAAATTTCAAGGCATTCTATTCCAAAAAATTGTCGAGGCAATTACATTTTAAGCAATGAGACCTTGCAGCAACTCGACCCCTATTATACTTCACCTGAAAATTTTTTGGCTGCTGCTAACACACAGGCGTTGTACCAGGCGCACCTAAGGGCGCAAATGAATCTAACAGGCCAACAAGGCACGGCGATTCCAAGCAGAACTAATCAAGGAACCGCTGATAGTCAGCCGCCTTCTGTACACGCCCCAGGCGCTTCTTCACCGCCCATTCAACAGCCCATTCCACCACAGACGTTCGCACCACAAGAAAATCAGAATATTGCAACCGAGTTTTTTCCCAACGCACAACTTCAACTTTCCTAATCCAGGGGACCTGAAACATCAAGTCTGCCCGAGAATAATTCGGCCCAGCGTATATGCCACCGACAACAAATAAATTTTGTCCCCCGAGCACCAAACGCCACTCTTCCTCCTTTTCCGACAAAAATTTATCCAGCCCCCGTAATAAACGTTCCCTTGCACCCAAGAGCTCCACCAAGACAAAACACTCAACAGCACAACTCCGAACCCGCTCATCCTAATGACTTTCCCATTCCGAAACCAGTTTTCGTACCTAACCTCACTGCTCTACACATTTCAGAATAATAATAACCGAGTATACAAAGTCGTACGTTCCGTTGCTCCTCCTGTCCCAAATATGCCTAATAACCCTCTTGGCCAAAACTTTGTGCCAAATATGAGTCATTGGCGGTTTCTACAGCATATACCGTCAATGGTCAACCAAGACACAACCACCGTGAATGGTCTGCCTCCAAATGTACACACCCATATCGCACCATCAAGCACTTATGTTCCGCTACGAATTTATCAGAATTCGCCGCCTTTGATTGATATGCAATCACCATCAGGTGCACAGCAGGAAAACCTGATCGCGACTACTAGTAATGTTGTACCTGGTCTAGCCACTCCGGTTTTTCAGCCAACATACCCCTATGTTGGGCCCACTCCGTTGAGTTTGAGCGGTCCGCAGGTGTCTGCACCTGCCCCTCCTATACCGGACAATGCGTCATTGATTTGGGAATTAGCTGATGCAATAACAAGCAAGAGAAACGACCCTTTGCCCGAGTGGAAACTTGCAGAGTTTAATGGCGACCCATTAAAGTGGCATGAGTGGCATGGTCAATTCAAAAGCGCGATTGACTCGCAGTCGCTCATTGATGACGTTAAATTGACACACCTTAAAACACTCGTCACCGGTAAGGCAAAGATTGCAATCGCCGAGTTTGCGTACTGTGGTTTAATGTACAAGGATGCACTAAGGACTTTGGAACGTAAAATTGGCCAGCCACAAGCAGTCGTAAGTGCACACTTGGATAAACTGAGCAACTTTCTGCCTCTTAAAATGCACAATAGTGATAACATCATTTACTATTCTGCAGCCATATCCAGCCCCGTTGGGGTTTTCAAGTCACTATCATATGATGCTGACTTGAAGACCGCTTCCCTACTTAACCAAGCGGTGCAGAAGTTACCACCAAACATGAAAGAGTCATTGTCACTCTTTACGGTTAGGAAGTACTGGTTTAAGCCTACCCTCCTTGACTTTAACGATTGGCTTAAAGAAAAGGCTGAGGCCCATGATCTTATGAAACAAAGCGCAACCAAGGCCAAACCTGAAGAGAACATCACTTCAGTAACAAAGACCAAAACAGCTTCAAAAGTGTTTGCATCAAACTCACAACAAAGGGACACAAAGAAGCAAATTCCATCTTCTTCCACAAACGCTTACTCTCGGTGCATTGTATGCAAAGGTAACCACCGGCTATGGGAGTGTCGAGTTTTCAAGGAAAAGACTCCAACCCAGAGAGCTAAGCTGGTGGCGGATAACAAACTTTGCTTTTCGTGCTTAAAGGACGAGCACACATTCCGCCAGTGCCCTCAGCCAAGAAAGTGCCGAGCAGAGGGGTGTAATAGTTCGCATAACTCACTATTGCATGGAGCAGATAGGGTTTTCCCAACAAAACAGTCAACAAATCCCAATACTATCCAGTCTTCTGGCAACACAGGTCAAAGTAAAGCAACTACTAGTCAACAGCCGTCTAATAAGACCACAACAATGTCATCTGTTACTGATGTTACTCCTTCAGGTAACGGAATTGCAGTTGGTCAGTTCGTCCGGTTTAGATACCAAGGCTTTAGTATTGTGTGATACCGCCTGCAGTAACTCTTGGTTGGCCGGTAGTCTCGCAGATAGACTCGGCTTGCACGGTAAAGCACTAAAGCTAACTGTCAAGGGTATTAATACCGAAGAAGTAGTTGACACTAGGATTGTTGAAGTTACTGTGAAACCAAGAGAACATCAAGACTTCGAACCAATTACCATCAACCCTTTCGTTAAAGAGAGAGTCTGAACGTCGGCTCTGATATAATTAATTTACAGGCCCTGCAAGAGGCTTACCCACACTTAACGGTCCTTGATCCCGTGACATATTCCTATAAAGACATTGAGATGATACTCGGACAAGATGTCTATCATGCCATCCACCCGTTAGAGTACTTCTCTGCCGATGAGAAGCGTTCACCCGTTGCCGCACGCTTACCCATAGGTTGGGTCTTAAGCGGTCCGTTACCATCAAGTTCTTGTTTAACCTCAACGTGTTTTAAAGTGAATATCGAACATTACAATGAGTTAGCAAGTCAAGTAAAGTCATGGTACGACATTGAATCATTCGGGGCGAACAAGCAGGTCGACTCCAGATCTGCAGCAGACGCAAGGACTCACGAGATCCTTGAGAGTACCACCATACACAATGGCCTAAGATACGATGTCGGAACGCTGTGGGCAGCAGACAACATCCAGCTCCCAAATAATTACTTCTCCTCCCTTGTGCAACTAAAATCGCTCGAAAAACGTTTGGCCAAGAATGAGGACCTCAGAGAGAAGTATGCTAGTACCATCATGGAAGACCTAAATAAGGGGTATGTAATTGAGGTTCCGAACGCTCACAAGGTTGAGAGTCGGTCTGATAAAGAGTGGTACCTACCCCACCATCCAGTTTTAATCCCGATCAAACCAGGTAAGGTGCGTAGGGTGCTCAATGGAGCAGCGAAATTTCATGGCGCCTCAATGAATAAATCTTTGCTCACTTGCCCTGATCTGCTCCAAAATCTTATTTACGTACTTCTTCGCTTCCGACAACATCCATCTGCCGTGTCCGCCGACATCGAGGGAAGGTTTCTACAGGTTGGCGTGTTACCGTCAGATCAACCATCACTTCGCTTTCTGTGGCGGGAGGACCCCACAACTAACGTTGTAGTGTATCAATTTACGCGCCATATATTCGGGGCTAAAGACTCGCCCACATGCGCCAACTAGGCATTACAACGCACTGCGAGAGACAATGCCAAGTTTTACCCCGAAGCTGCAAAAGCCGTCCTTGAAAACTTCTACATGGACGATTATCTTGACTCAGTGGAGTCTCCAGAGAAAGCCATCAAAAGATCGAAGGAATTGGTACATGTTCTCCATCTCGGTGGGTTCAAGCTTACAAAATTCGTAAGCAATGTACCAAATCTGGCTGACCGAATTGATGGTTCCTCTCAATCTACTGAGCCCACGGTTATAGTTTCATGTCAAGAGGATTCATCGCATGTGCTAGGGTTAAAGTGGGATCATACTAATGACACTTTAGTTGTGAGTAGGGGTACAAGCTGCGTTATCACCAAGTCCCTCACGCAACGCTTGGTCCTAAGTCTTGTCTCGAAAGTCTTTGACCCCATTGGTCTTGTCGCACCTTTTACGGTCGGTGCGCGACTGCTCTTAAGAGACATCTGGCGTGTCACAGGACAACAATGGGATGACCAGCTCCCACAGGACATCGTTCAAAGATTTTTGGTTTGGAGTGCGGACTTACCAAAGCTTGAAAACATCAAAATTCCCTGAAGTTACTTTAGTTGACCCTTCGATAATATAGAGTTGCATATGTTTGGTGACAGTTCGCAGGATATTTTCAGTGGGGTCGCATTCTTGCGAGCCCGTGTAAAAACATCTACGGGCGAAGAAAAAACAGAGCTTGCGTTTGTTTTAGGGAAGGCGCGCGTGGCGCCAATGAAAGTAATGACTGTCCCAAAACTCGAATTACAAGCAGCTCTACTTGCCGCTCGACTGAAAAGGGAAATTACACAAGCACTTACTTACTTAATAACATCAAACTTGGCGTCAACCAAGCAGTCATCATAGAAGACACTGTCTCTCTCGCTACATCTGTTAAAAAACAGACAACTCCCGTTCCGTCGTTATTCCCATTTGATAAGTTTAGTTCTTATCAAAAGTACTTGCGCATTGCCTTATACGTTCTCCGGCTTTTGCCGAAAAATGCCGGCTACCGTAACCCCGATGGTAGCATTACCGACCCTACTGAGCTTGACGAAGCCGAGCGTCATCTACAGTATTTGGTGCAAGGAGAGTCTTTTGAAGCCGAAAGAAAAGATCTTCTTGACAATAAAATCGTTAAACGGAGTAGCCGAATTGCTTCACATTCACCGTTTATTAGTCCAAATGGGCTAATCCGTTCCTCGGGCCGCATCAAGCGGTTAATTGAAGTTGGGTTTAACGTAAAGTACCCAATCATCTTAGATGCACGTCATCCGTTTGTAAAACTGTTCCTTGAACACACGCACGTAAAGCATTATCATCAGGGCGTAGAATACCTAAGATCAATTGTGCAGGAACACTATACGGTACTGAAACTAAGATCATCCTTGCGTTCCATCAAAGCACACTGCCTGAGATGCCGAGAATTCCAAGCTGTAACTATGCAACCAATCATGTCTGACTTACCTAAGGAGAGACCTGCTTACCAGTCTCCTCCCTTCACGAACACTGGCGTTGACTACTTTGGGCCATTCTATGTTACTGTCCGCCGTACTACTGAGAAAAGGTGGGGCTTCCTCTTCACCTGTCTCACTACTCGCGCTGTCCATGTCGAGATAGTTACATCCATGGACACCAGTTCCTGTGTTATGGGAGTTGAGCGGTTTGTGTCACTTAGGGGTACACCTGCCATGATTTGGTCAGACAATGGCACTAACTTTATTGGAGCGGAGAAAGAACTCCGAGAAAGTATTGAAAAGTGGAACGTTGTCAACATTGCAGCTGAGCTCGCTCACAAAGGCATAAAGTGGAGGTTCAATCCACCCAGCGCACCACATCAAGAGGGTATCTGGGAGAGGTTGGTACGCAGCTTCAAACGCGTGTTGTATACTGTTCTTGGCACGCGTCGCCTCACGGATGAAGTACTGCATACTACCTTTTGTCTCGTGGAGAATGCTCTCAATTCGCGTCCTTTAACACCCGTAAGCGCCGATCCGTGCGATTGGAACGCTTTAACGCCCAACCACTTTCTTTTAGGAGAACACTCTGCCGGTATTCCGTCTGTTGTCGGCAACAATGAGCTCGACCATCGTAAACGTTACGCCCGTGCGCAGTCGTACGCTAATGCGATCTGGTCCCGTTGGATCAAAGAGTACGTACCGACGCTGAACCGACGCTCTAAGTGGCAGACGCCTGCCGAGCAACACCTTAAGACCGGTGACTTGGTTTGGATAGTTGAGGAAACCAACCCCAGGGGTTACTACCCAACCGCTCGGATTGTGGAACTCCGTTACGGCTCCGATAGCGTCGCGCGCTCCGCCGTTTTACGTACGTCAACCGGTTCACTCGTCCGCCCGCTTGTAAAACTTGTACAAGTTTTCCCAACATCTTCTTCCGGGCCGGAGAATGTTACGCAGTAAATGAACGAATTTCATCCAATCAGAATCGAGTATTTCTAAACTTTAAAATAAGATTTAAATACGTTCTAATATACGTAGAAATTTCCGAAAAAGTTCAATTAACCTAATTTTAAGTAAATATAACCACGATATGTACCGATTGAGGTGGTTTTCGGCTTAATATTTTTATGTCTTCTAGATAATTGCCGATTGAATACGAACTGATTTTACGTCAATAACATCAGACAAAAAACCAGTAAAAGAGCATCGAAAAAACCTTGCCGCCTAAGTTTCACTGGTTGCATTGATCGTTAATGCTTACGTTGTATGATTGTACGTTTGATACTTATACGTTGCTTACTGTTGAATACCTTTTGCTTTATCTTTTACAGATGAAGTGAACTTTCGAACTACAGGTTTACTGAGTTAATATCTACCTTATTTTACTGAAGAACTACGGATGGCTGTGAATGCAATGAGTGTGGCAAAAAAGACTAGCAATTTTTACAAAAAAATAGCACAAACGCTCTAAGTTTTTATCATCTCCTAGTTTTTTTTATGTTGCTATACAGCCCCTAATATATAAACGATTTGAAATTAAGAGTGCTAAGCAAAATGGTGGAAACTGTGGATTAAAAATGAAGCTGGTTTCTTTTTGGTTTTTCAGTTTTGATTATCGTTAATGATGTGTAGAGCATGTGTACTTGTGTGTGTGTGTGTGTGTGTG